>NC_044982.1:110355765-110655765 GCF_008728515.1 Papio anubis | reverse complement strand
CAGTTGGTACAATCTTGGCTCACTACAACCTCCACTTCCCGGGCTCAAGCAATCCTTCCAACTCAGCCTCCTGAGTAGCTGGGACCACAGTAATGCACCACCATACTCAGCTAATTTTTTTGTATATTTGGTAGAGACAGGGTTTCACCATGTTTTCTGGGCTGATCTCCAACTCCTGGGCTCAGGAGATCCGCCACCCTTGACCTCCCAAAGGTGTGAACCACTGCCCTCTGCCGTAACAAGGTTTAATAGGCATTAACTATTATTACTTTTATCATCACTTATACTAATGTTATCTATTTGTAAGCTTCTCAAGGGCAGGTCTCATCCTCCTCACTGTTCTGGTATTAGCACATAATACTCAAATGGTGGTTGAACCAAACCAAAGTATCCAGGCCACCACTTTACAAGAGTCAGGTTTCTATCGATGGAATTTTAAAATATAAGTCATATTTTCAAAATCAGTAGGATAGCTTGCTATTTACAGAATTCCTGTAGAAAATTATTTTTGAAAGATGAATCATTTCATAATTCAAATCATTTATGTCTCATTTTCCTGTTGTACAGATTTAGAACTTCTTTCATGCAGAATCGGGTTTCTTTCATTCATTTATTCATTCACTTATCAATTCATTTATTCAACAAGACTCTCTGGAGCAATGGCATATGCCAGGGCCTGCGCTAGGAGCTAGGGAAAGAGAGTAAACACTTGGTGCTTGTGTTCAGGGAGTTCAGTTTAGTGAATAAACAGACAAACAAAGAATTACAGCATGGCGAGCTAAGTGCTGTGAGAGAGAGGCATGAGTGGCTTTGAGGGCAATAAAGAGGGAGCCCAGGGTAGCAGTGGAGGGGAGTGCATAGGAGCAGAAAAAGCTTCAAAAAGAGGAGCTTCAGCTTCTGATTGACAACTAGAAGTTGGCTGATGAATGTGCAAAGGTTTGAAGGAGAATGAGGCTTATTTTCAGGGAAATCCAGGTGGTATTAGTTCTGTTTGGGTTCCGTGTTAGTTAAGAATGGGGCTTGGGACAAGAGGTAAGACTGGAGAGTAGGCGAGGATCAGGCCCCAAAAGGTGTCAAAGGCTAGGCTGGAAAGTTACGATTTCATCTTGAAGGTGGTCAGGGAGATTTTGAAGATTTTAAGCAAACATGATCAAATTTGCCTTTCAGAAAGAATATCCTGATGGGACTGGGTGCGGTGGCTCATGCCTGTAATCCCAGCACTTTGGGAGGCCGAGGTGGGTGGATCCCTTGAGGCCAAGAGTTGGAGACCAGCCTAGTCAACATGGTAAAACTCCATCTCTACTAAAAATATGAAAACATTAGCCAGGCATGGTGACACGTGTGTGTAGTCCCAGCTACTTGGGAGGCTGAGGCAGGAGAATCGCTTGAACCCAGAAAGCAGAGTTTGCAGTGAGGTGAGATTGCACCACCGCACTCCAGCCTGGGCAACAGAGCGAGACTCCATCTCAAAAAAACAAAAATGAAAACAAAAAAAGAAAGAATATCCTGGTGGGGCTATAAAGCATGATTAGAGCAATGATGAGAGGGTTGGGGAGGCAAGCCTGAAACAGGGACACCACTTAGGAAATGACTCTTAGGCTGAGCCATATAAAATCATCTTATTTATTTATTTATTTTTTGGTTAAAAATGATCAAATGCCCTCAGTCTCCTTCCCAAAGCAATGGTCCAGATAAGAGTGATTGGAACCCAAACCAAAGCAGCAGTAGAAGAGATAAACCGAGAGACATCAGGAGCTCTAATTTGATAGGACATACTGGTGTTCTTTGATGAGAGAGGCAAAGGAAAGGACTTATGTCTGAAAGTGGAAACATAAAATCACAGTCTATAAAAATCATTCTTGAACCTAGGAAGTTTGCTTCAACCAGTGAATTCTGCAGCTGAAGCCTGATAGATTCACTCATTTTGGCATAGCCACACAGCAGAATTGGGGTAAGGCTGGGATTGAAACCCAGGACTCCTGACTGCTCTGCTGCACTGTCTTCACCGTACCTTGGGTCTTCCAAAAAGGTATTTGCATTTGCTTCTTAGGGCTGCCATCACAAATTTCTCAAACTGGGAGACTTAAACAACAGAAATTTATTGCCTCATAGTTCTGGAGGCTGGAAGTCAGAAATGAAGGTGTTGGCAGGGTTGGATCCTTCTGAGAACTGTGGGAAAAATTTGCTCCAGGCCTCTCTTCCTGGCTAGTAAACATGTCAACGCTATCTCCATCTTCATGATCCCACAGCATTTCTCTCTGTGTGCTGATGTTTCTTCACATGGCCTTTCCCCTCTGTGTCTTATGTGCCTGTTTTCTCTTCTTATGAGAACACTAGTCATTGGATTAGGACTAACCTTACTCCAGTATGATCTCATCGGCAATGACTCTATTTCCAAATAAGGTCACATACACAGGTATTAGGAATTAGGACTTCAACATATGAATTTTGTGGGGGACACAATTCAACCCATAACAACAGTACATTTGAAATTTATGTTTCCATGTCATTTTACTGATGGCAATTCTGCCTTTTCCCTTAGAAAATGGAATTAGGGTCTGAGGAATAAGGGTCTTTTCCATTTCCATATCTTAACACAGTTCCAAGGACAGTGTTCTGCTCTATAAGCCTGCAACAACATTCTTAATCACCTGCTGGCAATAGACAGGGATTTCAGTGAGCTTCTAAAAACTTTTAATGTGTGGGCTGGGTGCGGTGGCTTATGCCTGTAATCCCAGCACTTTGGAAGTCCGAGGCAGGAGGATCACTTGTGGTCAGGAGTTCAAGACCAGCCCAGCAAATATGGTGAAACCCCATCTCTACAACAATACAAAAATTAGCCAGGCATGGTAGCATGCACCTGTAATCCCAGCTACTCGGGAGGCTGAGGCAGGAGAATTGCTTGAACCTGGGAGGTAGATGGTGGAAGTGAGCTGAGATCACACCACTGCACTCCAGTCTGGGCAACAGAGCAAGACTCCATCTCTAAAAAACAAAAACAAAAACAAACAGACCAACAATAACAACAACATAAAACCCTTTTAATGTGTGGTCTACTCTCATTAGTGAAGAGAAAAAACTCTTATCTGCATTCCTCTTGGCTGGATAGGCAGAACATGTAGTTACCTGCTTTGGATGAGCAATGGTTCCCTTTAATTTCATATGCCAAGGGCTGGTAGCCAACTGCTCTCATCTTACCCACGATGAGGCTCAGCAGTGGCTACAAAGGTCAGCCACAGAATGGCAGGAGATCTTGTTCATCATGCTTTTGATTCTTGAAGATGTGACATTTATTTTGGAACTATCAATAACCAAACAGACTTTCTCCGTGTAGAACTAAAACATAGATTGAAAGAACATGGCCTCACTGGGGACTTAGCTACTGAGAGATCATACTGAGAAGATTTAGAAAGGCTATGGGAGGCTCCAATTCACCCCCTGTAATAACTGAGACCATGTCTAATCACAGAGGTGTGGGTGGGTGAAAACATGGGCTCTACAGTGTCATGGAGGCCAGCCACAGTGGCTCATGCCTGTAATCCCAGCACTTTGGGAGGCTGAGCTACTTGCAGGGCTGAGATGGGGGTATCACTTGAGCCCAGGTAGTCAAGGCAGCAGTCAGCTAATTGTGTCACTGCACTCTAGCCTCAGTAACAGCAAGACCCTGTCTCAAAAGAAGAAGAAAAAAAGAGTCTCATGGACCTGGGATTAAAACTCTGCTCTGATTTTAAGTTAAGTGATGGCTCCATTACCAAAAAAAAAAAGAGGAACTAAGTAAAGGCAGGTGCCTCCTGATATGATGCACCAAAAAGAACACAACATGGTTTATGTAGCATACCTACCAAAAATGCATAATTAAACTTAATCATGAAGAAACAGTCATGCCAGCCTAAATTAAAGGACATTCCACAATACAATCAGCCAATACTCTTTAAAAATGTCAATACCATAAGAGAAAATGAAATGCTAAGGAACTGTTCCAAATTAGAGAAGACTAAACAGATACGACATCTAAATGCAATGCTTTATCCTGGATAGCATTTTGGGTTGGAGAAGGGTTTCTAGAAAGAACAATATTGGGACAATTGACAAAATTTAAATATGGATTGTAAATTGTGTCAATGTTTGACTATGGATTTTTAATACAATTTGATAATTCAAGTTCATAAAATTTGGATAGGAATTGTATTGATACAATTGATTATATTGTATCAATTACATTTCCTGAATTTGATAATTTTTAGTAGATACATGATAAAGTACTTAGGACTGAAGGGTCATAATCTCTAAAATTTACTCTGAAATGGTACCAAAAAAATTAGAATAAGAAATAGCCAGGTGCAGTGGCACACACCCGTAGTCCCAGCTACTTGGGAGACTGAGGTAGGAGGATTGATTGAATCCTGTGCACTATGATCTTGCTGTGAATACCTACTGCACTCCAGACCAGGCAACATAGTGAGACTGTGTCTCAAAAAAAGAAAAAGAATAAGAAATAATGAGGATCTTACCTCTGCAATAGCAGAGAGGGACAGAGAGAGACAAAGCAAATGTGGCAAAATGTTAACAGTGAATAAATAAATCTAGTTAAAGTGTATATGAATTTTATTGTAATTATCTTGCAATTCTTCTGTATTCTTAAATTTTGTTTTTCAAAATAAAATGTTTAATTTAAAAAGTAGAGATGGGCCAGGTGCAGTGGCTCATACCTGTAATCCTAGCACTTTGGGAGGCCAAGGTGGGCAGACAGCTTGAGCACA
Source organism: Papio anubis (assembly GCF_008728515.1). Taxonomy (NCBI): domain Eukaryota; kingdom Metazoa; phylum Chordata; class Mammalia; order Primates; family Cercopithecidae; genus Papio; species Papio anubis. The sequence continues at coordinate 110,651,005 of NC_044982.1, read as the reverse complement.
GAAGTTGAGACCAGCCTAGGGAACATAGGAAAACCCTGTCTCTACAAAAAATACCAAAATTAACTGGGTGCGGTGGCATGCACCTGTGGTCCCAGCTATTCAGGGGCTGAGGTGGGAGAATCACTTGAGACCGGCATATGGAGGCTGCAGTGAGTCGAGATCACCCCACTGCACTCCAACCTGGGCAACACAGTGAGACTCTCTCAAAAAAAAAAAAAAAAAAAAAAAAGGAGAGATGAACCAGCCTGGACATTGCCCAAGACACTGATCTAAAGGGGTGCTAAAATCTCCCTGGAAATGTAACTTGAAAAAAAATGTACTGTGAAAACATACCATAAGCTTCCATTTGTATAACATTCAAAATAGGGTGTAGGGGATGAGGAAATGGCAGCCTAGGAGGAAAACAGCTGCGGTTATAAAAGGGTAACAGGAAGGATCCTTGGAAATGTTCCATATGTTGACTGTAGTGATGGTCACACAAAGCCACACATGTGAACTAAATACACATGTGCATGCACACACACACACACACACACACAAAACCCCCTACGAAGGAGTACATGTAGAACTACCTAAATCTGAACAAGGTGGAATGATTGCATGAATGTCAATTTCTTCATTTTTATATTGTACTATGCTACATGGGGGAAGACTAGGTGGAGAGTATATGGGATCTTTATTACTTAATACAACTACATGTAAATCTACAATTATCACAAAATAAGAAGGTTTAACAATAGATAAATTTTATGATATTTAAATTAAATCTCAATAAAACTGTTAAAGCTGACTGAGATGGCATATGCCTGTAGTCCCAGCTACTTGGGAGGCTGAGGTAGGAGAATCCCTTGAGCTCAGCCTAGGAAAATAAACAGACCTCTGTCTTAAAATAAATAAAATTTTCAAAAAGTAAATAAAACTGTTAAAAAAAAAAAAAAAAGTAATGAGTCCAGCCACACGGGAACATATCATGATTGTTCTAAGTTAGTGCTTCTCAGTGGAAGCAGGACACTGAGAAAATGGGTGTTTTTGTTTGTCACCATCATGGGGCACTCTTGGGATTTAATGAATGTTGGATTACCTGCATTCCACACTATAGAAGTACACAACAAAGAATCAAACAAGGGCCAGGCCTGGTGGTGCACGCCTGTAATTCCAGCACTTTGGGAGGCTGAGACGGGTGGATCACGAGGTCAGAAGTTCAAGACCAGCCTGGCCAACATGGTAAAACCCCGGATCACGAGGTCAGGAGTTCAAGACCAGCCTGGCCAACACGGTAGAACCCCATCTCTACTAAAAATATAAAACTTAGCTGGGCGTGGTGGCACGTGCCTATATTCCCAGCTACTCAGGAGGCTGGAGCAGGAGAATTGCTTGAACCGGGACCCAAGAGGTGGAGGTTGCAGTGAGCCAAGATCACATCATTGCATTGCAGCTTGGCCTACAGAGCAAGACTCCGTCTCAAGAAAAAAAAAGAAAGAATCAAACAAGACCCATACTGTCAGAGATTCAAGTACATTAAACATACACACAAACATAAAAACAATAGCAATACATTTGTTTATAATTATCTGAGCCTAGAGTTTAATCCCATATACAAGTAAAAACAAAAGTAATTTGTGTATGGTTTTAATATATATGGAATTTTCTAGGAATACAACTATTGTGTAAAAAAAGCAAAGGTTTTTTTTTGTTGTTGTTTTGAACTTTACCAAGAGTTATTCACCATTTCAGAAAATCACAATAGTGACAACACTTCCAAAATTTGAGTCACAAATATATTTTCATTAGTCTTTAGAGGCCATTCATGATACATATGTACATTTTATACATATGTGCATTTACATATGTGCATTTACCATATATGCATTCATAATATATATTTATGCATATGTACGTATATATTGAATCCTTATTTTGCAATGTCAGACATAAATAAAAAGTGTTGACCATATTCAGCTGAATATTACCTACAGAATCTTGCACTGTTGCCCAGGCTCAAGTGCAGTGGCGTGATCTTGGCTCAGTGCAAGCTCCGCCTCCTGGGTTCACACCATTCTCCTGCCTCAGCCTTCCGAGTAGCTGGGACTACAGGCGCCCGCCACCACGCCCGGCTAATTTTTTGCACTTTTAGTAGAGACGAGATTTCACTGTGTTAGCCAGATGGCTGATCTCCTGACCTCGTGATCCGCCTGCCTTGGCCTCCCAAAGTGCTGGGATTACAGACGCGAGCCACCGCACCCAGCCTTACCTTTTTTTGAGACAGGGTTTCATTCTGTCACCCAGGTTGGAGTGCAGTCACACAATCATAGCTCACTGTAATCTTGAATTTCTGGGCTCAAGTGATCCTCCTGCCTCTGTCTCACAGTAGCTGGTACTACAGGCATGCACCACCACGCCTGGCTAACTCTTTAAGTTTTTGTAGAGACAAGGTCTCACCATGTTGCCCAGGCTGGTCTCAAACTCCTAGCATCAAGCGATCCTGCTGCTTTGGCTTCCCAAAGTGCTGGGATTACAAGCTTGAGCCACCAACTGTGCCTGGCCCAGTCGAATATTATATGTCCTGTAAAACCAAACTCATTCGTTATAAGTAGATACAAGCATCTGATTACTCAATTTTGTCATCTAATAGAGACATGCCTGTGCACCTACATATTGTAATACATATTATTTGCTAATAAATTACTTTCCTATTTTTCTCCTTTATATTATAGTTAGGTCATTAAGTAGAGTATATATTGTTGTGTATGTAGATTGTATTACCTATGAATTTCATGCTGGGATTTTAAAGAGATGTTACAAAATACAGCAAGGTGAATAAAGGAAATATATTGGAGTTTGGGTTGACAGGGCTTGGATCAATGATTAAAGGGAGTGGGTGAAGGAGTCAGGTATAATGTGTTGATTTCTGACTTGGACAACCAGGTGGATGGTGGCGCCATTCACTGATACAGGCAATACAAAAGAAATAGTGGGGTTTAAAGAGGGAAATGATGAGTTTGGTTTTTGAGATTTTTAGCTTGAGGTGCCTTGGGATGTGGAGGCATCCCATGGGTACTAGGATATATACCTCCGCGTTTAGGAGATAGGTTTAGGTCACAGGCAGACTGGGAAGCATCAATATATTAACTAATAACTTAAATCAAAAGATGTATGAGATGGGCCAGGGAAAATGGACAGAGGGAGAAGGTACAAGACCAGAGCCCTGGGGGCACATTTAATGTCCAATACTTTTTTTTTTTTTTTGAGACAGGGTCTTGCTGTGTTGCCCAGGCTGGAGTGCAGTGGTGCAATCATGGCTCACCATAGCCTCAACTTCCTGGGCCCAAGTGATCCTCCCACCTCAGTCTCCTGAGTAGCTTAGACTACAGGTGCATGCCACCACATCCAGCTAATTTTAAAATTTTTTTTGTAGAGATGGGGTCTCACTATGTTGCTCTGTTTGGTCTTGAACTTTTCAGCTCAAGCCATCCTCCCACTTTGGCTTCCTAAAGTGCTGGATTTACAGGCACGAGCTACTGTGCCAATCAAGTGCCCAGTACATTTAAAAGCTGGGCAGAGGAAGAGGCCTGCAGAGGAGCCTGAGATCAAGCACCCTTAGGAGAAAAAAAGAAAGTAGAGTCTGAGGGCACAGAAGCTGATGGAAGAGTATTTTTCAACAATGGGAGAGAACCAGTCAAGATTGAGATATGTGAGATTAGAAAGTGGAGTTATGGCTGACCTTGGCTAAAGGCATTTCTGGCAGTGGAAGCCAGACTGGAAGAGGATAAGAAGTGAGTCGGGGAGAGCGAGTATGAGCAACTCTTCCTGGTAAAAAAAAAAAAAGTTGCTGCCCACAGAAGATAATGCTTGGTAGGTGGAGAACATAGGGACTGAAGGAGCTGAAGCGGAGGGATGGAGAGGCTTAAGCATGTTAACTGCCACTGGGAAGAAGTCGGTAGAGACGGAAGCTATGGGAGTGTAAGAAAAAATTCATTCATTCAACAGTTGAGCACCTCCCACGCGCCCGATCAGTATGGCCGCCCCCACTTGAAAACATGAGTGTGGGTCGCCCATGTCTGACAAGTTAATGCAAGGCTTTATAGTTAGGTGAAAGCAGTTCTCCTTGAGCTCTTTCTCCTAACAGTTCCTATTCCGACCCTGACTCCAACAGACACCTCGTGGGAACGCACACACCGCTCGAACTCATGACCCCAACAGAAAACTTAAGGCCAAAACTAAGTAACGGATCGCTGCCAAGGCCAAACTAGCCACGCCAATGCCACCAACGGAGCCTCCCTGGCGCTCCGCCCCCGCTCGCGAGAACAGGGGCAACGGCGCGAGAAATCGCTTTCTGGTGAGCTCCGCCCCTTCTCTTTCTTTGTTTTCCTGTCCGACGATCTCGCGGGAGTTAGGCGACAAATCCCGCGAGCGCAGACCCGGGGCTGGCTCTGCGGCTCTCGCGATATTTGCGCGAGCCTGCTTCCTTCTTTCCTCCCTTGCCAGTCCGCCTGTCTTCCTCCCCCTCTTCCCTGCCCGGCCTCCCCCTTCTTCCCCCGCTGGCCCCCTCCCCGCAGGGATAATATGGTCTCCGGCGATGGACGCCCCAAAAGCAGGTCAGTTTCGGGCCTCCGAGCTGGGTCTGGCAGTTGGAAACGCGCGCTGTCTAGGCGCCGAATTCCTTGCTTTTCTCGCCTGGAGTCGCTCGGCAGGCGCCCAGGCCCTCGGGGCTCGGGTTGTGCTCCCCTCAGGGCCTGCCTGCTGGGCCGCCCTGTGAGCCTAGGCCGCGGAAGCTGGGGCTCTGGGTCCTCACCCTCTTGCGCGACCCCCGCAGGGCGGGCCGCCCCACCGCTGGCCTTGACCAGCACCCCTCTCTCTTCGGTGGCCGCTGCCTGCTGCCAGCGACTTCCTGGCCCCCGTCAGCAACGCCAGGGGCAGGGAGAGGCCCACCATCTTCCCCTGCCCGCCCCCTCGTTGGCGAGCGATGAGGGCGGGGGCCTGCGTCTCCGTGTTCGGGTTTCACGCAGCTAGATGTTGATTCCACGGTCCAGCCTCAGGCCCCTCAGTCTCTCTGTGCCTCTGGAAACCGAATCAGGGGCAGTCAAGGTTGAACATTGGTCAGTCAGTTCTCGGACCATTTATTGCAACGCTGTCTCCTCCCCCGTCCACCTCCCTCTACAAAAAAGAAAAGAAAAGAAAAAAAGACTATTTGTTCTGAAAATGGGCTGTGCTTATGTTTTCTCCTTTTGGATGAAAGCCTTAACAATGTTGAGGGTCCTGCCCACCCACCGCTATGAGTCTGCACAAAAGATCTGAAGGTTCTTTTCAACCTCAAGGCTGCCTCCCCGCCACTGCCCCCTAGAATGTTGGGAGCTGAGGCACATTCAAATGAGACCTCTGGATCTTTGACTTTGTAGTTCAGCTTCAATTCGTGCAAAACCAGAAGGACTTGTCTCTTTCGGGGAGAATATGCTAATTTCCTAGATATTCTGTTACTTTTCAGTACTACGCTCTGGTAAGGACTTAATTGAGAAGTTTTTTTGTTTTGGTTTATTGAATGCTCTGTAAAAATCCGTCTTTTGGTTTTTATTTTTAATCAGTCCCTCTAATGTTAATTGTGGAATTCACAAATTCCTGTCTCTGCAGTTTTCAAGACATGTCTTTCCAAAACGTCCCCGTGGATTATTTAAATCATTCTTATTGTCCCTTTCCAGGTTTTCTTCGTTACATTTCAGGAGTGAATTATCTTACTAGTTTTTACTTGACAAATTATGGTTTAGAGCTGTGCTGTCCAGTGTGGTGGATACTAGCCCTGTGTGACTTTAATCAAAATTAAATAAATTAAAAATTCAGTTCCTTAGGCACCGTAGCCACATTTCAGGTGCTCAATAGCCACACGTTGCTAATGACTACTTTACTGGACAGCTCAAACATAGAATATTTCTACCATTGCAGAAAATTCTATTGGATAAAGCTAGTTTCCAGGTATTTTCATTTGAATAAGATATTTTGTTGCTGCGTTTAATGAAAATATATATTTTTTTTCAGGATACGCCTTTGAGTACCTTATTGAAACATTAAATGACAGTTCACATAAGAAGTTCTTTGATGTATCTAAACTTGGAGGCACCAAGTATGGTAATGTTGCTTTACATTTTCTTGGGTTTGTTTAGTCTCTAATGATGAAAATGCATTTGTCAAGCTGAGCTGAAGAAATTTTAAATGTATTTCCACCGTATTGTAACAGGTACACCTACACATACCTATAACATTTTAAATACTCCTCTTGAGACAACTTTTGTTCAGGCCGGTCGCGGTGGCTCAAGCCTGTAATCCCAGCACTTTGGGAGGCCGAGACGGGCGGATCACGAGGCCGTGAGATCGAGACCATCCTGGCTAACACGGTGAAACCCCGGCTTCTATTAGAAATACAAAAACTAGCCACAGGTGGTGGCCTCAGTCCCAGCCACGGGAGGCTGAGGTCTTCGGAGAATGGGCGGAACCCGGGAGGCGGAGCTTGCAGTGAGCTGGAGATCTCAAGACACTCCAGCCTGGTGACAGAGTGAGACTCCGTTTCCCAAAAAAAAAAAAAAAAAAAAAATGACGACTTTTGTTCAGGGAAGATGTAGGCCCATACCTTAACTTCTCACTTAAAAATCTAAGTTAATTAAGGACTATTTTTTTTCCTCAAAGAAACCAATAATGCAGTTTTCAAGTTTTTGTGAAGACGGGGGTCTTGCTATGTTGCCCAGGCTAGTCTTGAACCCCTGGGCTCAAATAATCCTCCCGCCTCTGCCTCCCTAAGTTTTGGGATTATACATGTAAGCTACTGCGCCTGGCCTAATGTGATTTTTAGAAGAACCTGACTGACTGATTATATTCTACACCAATTAAATGTATATTTTACTTTCTCTTTTCTTGGTTTTTTTTTTTTTTTTTTTTTTTTGAGGCAGAGTCTTGCTCTGTTGCCCAGGCTGGAGCACAATGTCATGATAATAGCTCATACAGCCTTGAACTCCTGGGCTAAAGCAATCCTGCCTCAGCCTCCCAAGTAACAAGGCCTACAGGTGCGTGCCAACACACTTGGCTAATTTTTATATTTTTTGTAGTGATAGAGTCTTGCTGTGTTGCCCAGGCTAGTCTCAGATCTCAAGTGTTCCATCTGCCTCAGTCTCCCAAAGTATTGGGATTACAGGCATGAGCCACTATGCCTGGCCTATTTTACTTTGTCAAATGAACAATGCCCACATCTGTTCTTTCTGCTGTCTGTTGAATAGGAATCACCAACAGGACCCATTGATTTGAGTTGTTCTGAAGTATTGGGCGTGATTTGCCCCAACCTCCACACCTACAGTTTTGGCAGGCATTCTCATTCACCTTATCAAGGTCAAACCTTTCTCTGTGGTCTCAGAAGAGTGAATGTGGGTGACCTATAGAGCATTGAATGGAAGTTTTGGCTTTACTGACAGTTGAGTAACTTTCTCAATTAGGCCAGTAAAGAGACCTGTTTAGAAGACTGATTATTCTTTGTGAACTTTTCATGACAGTGACATGAAAAGGTAAATTGAATGCCACATCTGTTGCAGTCAGTTTTGGAAGGAGCTTTAACCTTTTTTTTTCTTGCATTATTTAATTAAGAAGATTGTTCTTTTGATTTTTCTGTAGATTTTGAGGAATTTAAATATTCTTGACTGCTGTGTGTAATAGGTTTTGTGTATTGTGAAATACAGCTATTTTGGGGTATCTTAGAGAATCCCCATTTTAGAATTAGGTTGTCATTTAAAAATAAACAGTTTGCCAAAATGAGAGCAATATCCTTTACCTTGCATGTGTAGCTGCAGTGATTTGTGTTGATATGTTTGTTAAAGGAGGTTGATCATTTTTTTAATGATGTATGTCTTTCACATTAATTTTATCCCTTCACTGATGATGAGTTTGCATTAATTTTGAAAAGAAAACAGCTAGATTGATTGTTTACAAGAACAGTCGTTTTATTTCCCTTTTACTTCTCCAAAATAATCTAGTGATCCTGGCTTGGAAGTCTTTTAACCCAGATTTCATAGTTTAATAAATTAAAGGAGCACATATGATGTTTTGAAAATTGAGTATAAATTCTGTGTATAATCTGTAGAAATGTGCTTACTTGAAGATGACCTATATTTCTCAAATTTAAGGAATCAGTAGGAAACTATCAAAAACAACTGTAAAATGCATTGAAAGGGAATGATTGATAATCTGAAAGTTAAATTTTCTCTGGGAAATAAGCTGTCATGGGAATTTGTACGTAACTGTACAGAGTACATGTGTACTTAACATAATTCCAGAATTACCAGTTTTTATAACCATGATAAATGCAATAATAGAATACCTGTGAATATAAATACTTTCAAAACAGAAAGTTGGTTTTTATTTATGTGGGGTCAATACCCTGGTTTTTATTTTATTTTATTTTACTTATTTTTTTGAGACAGGATCTTGGTCTGTCACCTAGGCTGGAGTGCAATGGTGTGATCTCAGCTCACTGCAGCCTCTGCCTCCTGAGTGCAAGCAATTCTCCTGCCTCAGCCTCCCAAGTAGCTGGGACTATAGGCGTACATCACCACACCCAGATAGTTGTAGAGACGGGGGTTTTACCATGTAGGTCAGGCTGGTCTCGAACTCCTGACCTCAAGTGATCCACCCACCTCAGCCTCCTAAAGTACTGGGATTATAGGAGTGAGCCACTGCGCCCAACCCCTCCTGGTTTTTCAATAGAGTGATTATTATGAGAGGTTATTAAGTAATAATTAAGTAATTTCCTAATAAGGAGTAAAATTTGAAGAATTGACTTTGAAAGAAAGGAACTTAGGAAGTATTTGGTTGTTTAGCCTTAGAACAAAAAATTCTTACTGCATTTTTGAAAGGAACAGATTGAATTGCCTCCTAGACATATCCCTACAAAAAGATATTGCTTTGGTAGTCACCAAGGTTCAGAGCCAGTTTTCTCTGCCTCCATTCCACATTTTGATGCCTGCTAGGTTGAGAATGACTGTTGTAATGAGTAACAATTAATGAAGGAAATGGATTCTATCCCTCATAAATGTTGCAGAGTAAAGGTAGTTGAGAAACATTGTTCTGAGCTCCATGCTAACCGTATTAGGGATGCCTACAGCTGCAAGGAACTGAAAACTTGCTGTCCAATGACTTTAAGAAATAGGAGTTTATTTTTCTAACGTAACGAAGTGTGGAGATGGGCAGAATGGGGCTGTGCAGCACCAATCTCAGCAAGGATCTGGGCTCGTCCTTTCTTCCCATTTTGTTTTTATTCTTTTGGTTGCACCTCCAGGCATTATGTCTGTGTTCCAAGCAGGTGGAGGAACAAAACAAGAAGAAAAACCCTCTCCAGGGGCTTTTGCCTCTTTGGCCAAAGTGTCAGTGGCCACTCTTAGCTTCAAGAAGGCTGAAAGATGGAATAATCATGGTCTTCTATTATCCATGGGGGATATGTTCCAAGACACTCAGTAGACACCTGAAACTATAGATAGTACCAAACTGTGTATATACTGTTTGGTATATATATTTTTCCTATACGTACATATCTGTGATATAACTTAATTTATAAATTAGGAACAGTAGAGATTAACAATAGCTGGTAATAGAACAGTTATGACAACGTACTGTAATAAAAGTTATGTGAATATAGTCTTTCTCTTTCAAAATATCTTATCGTGCTGTTCTGCAGGTAACTGAAACCACAGAAAGCTATAGATAAGATGGGGTACTGTATTTTACCTTTACAGCTTTTACAATAGAGAAAGGAAAGGGAGAAGTGGTTGGGAGTGAGTGGTAAGTGAACTAGCCTAGTCTATCTGCGTTACCAGCCTGATGCCTTCTCTTATTCTGACTTTAGAGTTCAACACAGATTATTTGATTTCTGCTTTTTTACTGCTATTTTATCCTTTTGCTTCCCAAATTTATACTCAAGGTACCTCTATGGAAGTGGGCACATCTGAGACATTGATTACATTTTGATCTTATATCATTTTGCTTGTGCAGAATCTTTTTTTTTTTTTGAGACAGAGGGAGGCTCACTCTGTTACCTAGGCTGGAGTGCAGTGGCACGATCTTGGTTCACTGCCACCGCCATCTCCAGAGTTCAAGTGATTCTCATGCCTCAGCCTCCCAAGTAGCTGGGACTACAGGTGTGTGCCACCACATCCGGCTAATTTTTTATTTTTAGTAGAGATGGAGTTTTGCTGTATTGACAAGGCTGGTCTCAAACTCCTGACCTCAAGCAGCCCTCCTGTTTTGGCCTCCCAAAGTGCTGGGATTACAGGCATGAACCACTGCACTTAGCCGGTTGTGGGGAATCTCTTTAATATTCTGGAGCTGGCTGTCTGGCACTCCAATGCGCTGACTAGAAACATGTCAAAATCTAGGTAGTCTCAAAATGTAGATTTTGAGTAACTCTTAAAAAAGAAATTATAAAGATAGGGTCTCACTGTCACCCTGGCTGGAGTGCTGTGACATGATGATAGCTCACTGGAGCCGCGAACTCCTGAGCTCAAGAGATCCTCCCACCTCACCCTCTCGAGTAGCTGATTTGGGTGACTCTCTTAAGTAGATCTCTGAATTTGAAACTATTGCTATTTTTAGGGAGAGGAAAAATCAGTGTTGTCTCCATGTATGATGGAGGACAGTCAACACCAGATAATTAGAATGAACAGCATAGTGGAAACATGAATGACTATCTCGAATGAAGGGGAAGACAGTAGAGAGACTGGCCTAGCTGGAGTGAAAGGTAGTTTTAAGATAGTACCTGTTACTGGGCAACAGGGCCTCTGGTGGTGTAAAGCCCCCAGGCACCCTTCTTTATCTCAGGTCATCTCATTCACTCTTTCTTTTGTCCTTTCTGTCTGCTTGCTTTTTTAACCACAGTACTGCTTAGTCCTCCAGTAGAGCTGGGACTTAGTGTCCAAATCCTACCTTGCAGCCTTTGAAAGAAAATCCTGTATTTATTTAGGAGAGTTTTTATCATTTAGAAGAATCACAGAAAGACAAGAACATTGCAGATGGTACAGAAAGTCTCATTTTTATGTGTATACAAAAGTATATGTAAATATGCTACTTTTAATAAAAATAGAGTATATGTTGTAACCCTTTTTTTCACTTAATATATCATGAACATCTTTCCATGTCATTGAATACAGGTATCCCTTGCCATCTGAATCTATTTGGTTTCTCAGTCACGGAGCATGAGTTCAGGTAGAAAGGGATACCTGTACTTCTCTACAGCTTCTAATAGCTGCACGATATTGCCTGTATGAGTGCATTATGGTTTAGTTAACAGACCTTTGAATATTGAAGCTGATAGTAACTTTTCTCTAAAGCTTTGCATGTGCTAATACTTACATTTTTGTGCAAACTTGTCATTATATAGAATTGTTGGGTTGAAAGTATGTTATTCCCTCCACCCCATCACACACTTTTATTTTTATGCTTTTACTATTTTCTGTTGATTCCAGTCTTTTATTTTTTATTTTTTGAGACAGAGTCTTGCTCTGTTGCCCAGGCTGGAGTGCAGTGGCACAATCTCATTTCATTGCATCCTCCACCTTCTGGGTTCAAGTGATTCTTCTTCTCCAGCCTCTGGAGTAGCTGGGATTACAGGCCGATGCCATCACACCCTTCTTTTTTGGTATTTTTGGTAGAGACGGAGTTTCGACATGCTGGCCAGGCTGGTCTCGGAACTCCTGGCCTCAGGTGATCCACCTACCTTGGCCTCCTAAAGTGTTAAGATTACGGGCATGAGCCACTGCGCCCGGTCTGGTTCCAGTTTTTACCTTGGACTGTAAGGAACAAAAACTCACTCAAGTAAAAAATAGGTTGCAGTTTCCAGACATCCAAAGACAAAGGAAGAAAGCATAGTCAAGTTTCAGGGAACCAGAATTTCTAAGCCAGAGGCAGTGTTCTGTTTGTCACTTGAAGGCTGCCTGGTTTCCTTATTTTCTGTTTCTTTTTGAATATCCAGTCTTCCATCTATCTCTACAGCTTACTTTACTTACTCATTTTTGTATAATGCCCAATATAGCCACTACTGACCATTCTTGTATGTTATGGCTGGATTACCAACCGGTTAAGACTGTACCTCTAGGTGACTCTTGTACTTGTTTTGTTTTTTTCCTCAGGGTTTTGCTCTGTTGTCCAGACGAGTGTAGTGGTTCAATCATGGCCCACTGCAGCCTGGACCTCCTGGGCTCAAGTGATCCTCCTGCCTTAGTCTCCCAAGTGGTTGGTACTACAGGCACATGCCACCATGCCTGGCTAAATTTTAAATGTTTTGTAGAGACAGGGTCTCCCTACGTTGCCTAGGCTGGTCTTGAATCCTGGCCTCAAGCAATCCTCCTGCCTCAGCTTCCGAAAGTGCTGGGATTACAGGTGTGATCCGTTGTATCTGGCTTACCTGTTGTTTTAACCTATTTTGACTGCACTTGTCAGGAGTCTATTGCTGGTCCGGTTGTCTTGCTGGTAGAGACACAAATCTGGTCATCTTTTATGTGGACTCTTGAAAAGACTGGGTTGGGAAAGCAATGAAATAGTTTGCTTGTAATTTGTACACATAGTACCTAACTTTCCAAGGATTACCTTTACCTGACATTATCCTACTAGTCCATGTTCAGCCGTATATTTATCAACCCTCCACATTTCAACTTTGCTTTTATTGTCAATTTCTATTCTAGATTAGGCCCTTTTGGTTCCAAGGAACAGACACTAGCTCGAGTGAAGAAGGATTTATTGTAATGATACAGCACAGCACTCTCCAGGCCAATGAAACGTGGCTGTCTCTCAAGAAAATGGTGGTGGCCCAGAATTAAGAAAGTTCTTTATTATTTTCTCTGAGGAGCTTCAGATTTCTACCCTGTTCCACTCTTCTACTTCCTCCACTTCACTATAGACAATCCCCCTCTGCCCACTCACTTTGTACATGGCCTCAAATGGCAACCTCAGACCCTAGCTTACCTCTTAACACCTTTCCGGTTCAGTCTCTCTGTGTCCTGATTACACCTTTCTGATAGGTGAATCTAATCGCCCCAGTGTCTCCTTTCTCACAAGACTTTTGGTCATCAGCCTGCCAGGGGATTGGCTTTTGCTTCGCTGCTGTAACCAAGGAGGCCACAGGCCACTGAGAATGGTAGCAGTTTGATAGGCACCACGAAGGACATCTGTTGTATTATGTTAGCAAATAATGCCAGTTTACATGCTTACCAGTAGTGAATGAAAAGAATATGTGTTTCTGAACCTTGATCAATAGTAGATATTATTTTTCTTGTTGGCTCAATTTCTGTTGGTCAATGAAGTGAAGAAAAAAATGTTTTTTCTTCTACATTAAATTGGGGGGTTTATTGTGAAGATTTGAAGGAAATATGAAAATTGAGGGGATCTGATTGTGTGGTCAGATTAGACTTTTTGTTCCTTTCAGTAGGCTTATGTAGAGCCCATGATTCTGATTGAGCTGATTTCCCTATTTCTGCTTTCCTTTCTTTTTCTTTTCTTTTTTTTTTTTTTTTTTTGAGATGGAGTCTCGCTCAGTCACCCAGGCTGGAGTGCAATGGGGAGATCTCGGCTCACTGCAACATCTGCCTCCCAGGTTCGAGCGATTCTCCTGCCTCAGCCTCCTGAGTAGCTGGGATTACAGGTGTGTGCCACCACACCTGGCTGATTTTGTATATTTAGTAGAGACGGGGTTTCACCATGTTGGCTAGGCTGGTCTCAAACTCCTGACCTCAGGTGATCCTCCTGCCTCAGCCTCCCAAAGTGCTGGGATTACAGGCGTGAGCCACCACTCCCGGCCTAATTTTTTTAAATCTTTTATAGAGATGGGAGTCTCCTAAACTCCTGACCTCAAGCAGTCTTCCTGCCTTGGCCTCCCAGAGTGCTAGGATTACAGGTGTGAGCCACCGTGCCCAGCTCATTATTCTGCTTTTCTTTTTCTCTTGGTTCTTCTTTGTTTCCATCTGTTTTCTGCCTTCTCCCTAAGTCAAATTCAAGGTATCACAGAACAAGACTGAGGCAGCCTATTAGATGTGGCATTTGTGCTTGGCTATTCCCTATGCCACTGGCCAGACTCTAGATTGGTTGTCTGTTGGAAGGCTGGCTCCAGGTCCCAGCCATTCATGACAGGGTGGCAAGACTACCCAGAGCCCACCAGCAATTGGTGTAGAGGGAACTTTTTAGAAAGAGGGCTGTGGTATAGGCATTCTGAGGACCTGCCAGTACAGGTGAAAAAACAAAATCTTATGCAGGGATCTGTTTTGTTTTCTGCTTCCTCAGACTCTTGTCAATGGCAACGTATGTATGTAAGTAAGTATGTGTTTATTTGAGACAGTCTTGCTCTGTCATCCCAGCTGGAGTGCAGTGGCATGATCTTGGCTCCCTGTGACCTCTGCCTTCCGAGTTGAAGTAACTCTTGTGTCTCTGCCACCCGAGTAGCTGGGATTACAGGTGCGCACCACCGCGCTTGACTGTTTTCTATATTTTTAGTAAAGATGCGGTTTCACCATGTTGGCCAGGCTGGTCTCGAGCTCCTGGCTCAAGTGATCTGCCCGCCTTGTCTTCCCAAAGTGCTGGGATTACAGCCATGAGCCACCGTGCTGGACCCAATGGCAATTTGTTTAAAAAGAGGGGAAAAAAAGGTCAGAGTTTGTTTATTTATTTGAAGAGACAAGGTGTTGTTCTGTGGAGGTCAGACTTTCTTTATTGGAAATCATCTCTATCCTGCCTGGTTCTGGTTAGAGACAGAAACACTTCTTTGCTTCTAGTCAGACATGGGCATGGGTGAGTCCTGTTGCCAGGCCTGATGTGATTACAGGGCCTTTTAGAAGGGCTTCCTAATCTTTTCTCCAGGCCCCTAGCCTTCAGCAGGGCTAGCTTTACCCTGTAGCTATGCTGGCTGGTTCCTGCTCTGGTCTTCTAGCCCCCCTTTCCCAGTCTGGACTCCAAAGATGCAATCTCTTTGGGGGCTTTTGGCAGGCTTAGAGAACCTGTGGCTTCAGTCTTTCCCCCTTCCTTCAGGCTGATGGATTTCTCTGTTACATTTAGTTATCTAAAGCCTGCTTACTAGAGTACTGATATTCCTCATGGGTAATTTCTTCACTACTGCTTGAACTTGGAATTTTCCATTTTTACCAATAACAACACCCTTTTACTTCACTCTGCTGCTTCATGATAAGCAGGGAAGATAGTTTTAAATCTGCCGTGTGCAGATAATACAGATAAGGTTAAAAATCTAAGTAATGTGCCTAAGGTCACAACATATCTTCTAGGTGAGGAAACTTAGCCTTAAACTCATATCTTCTGATTTCAAGACCAACACCTTTTCTCTCCAATACCATACTATTTCCCAGTTTAGTAATGTCAGTAATAAAAAAAAATTTTTTTAAAGTATTTGTTGAGTATGTATTTATCCACTTCTATAAGCTCTGTTATACACTTGGCCGAGGTCCCACAACTAATTACCATTACCTACTAAGTGGTGGAACAGAAGCATGAACAAAAATCTTGATTCCAAAACCTATGCTTGTAAAAACCTATTACAGCAGGGATTGCAAGCTCATGCTTATAGGGACCAGAGAGGCAACATAAACAAGTGAAATGCTCTGCTGGGAATTGTGTGGCAAACAGGAAGGCACATGTCCTATATAGAGTAGGTGCTTACTAAGTTCCAGCAGAAGTATAAGGTTGTATTGTAAAGTGTTCTGATTGAAAGACCTGTGGTTTTTTAAATGTTGGCAGTTAAATTTAAAATGTGAAAACTCTGCAGAACAAGCAAAACATGTCTGCAGGCCAGCAGACATGAGACAGAGTTTGTGACCCCTCTACTGAGAGATACACTTTATTTTCTAATCTTTGCAGCAGCTATTTAGCCTTGAATAGTAGAATCTGCAGTCTTGGGAGCCTTGGTTTGCCTTTCATCAGATGCTTCCCATATACAATAGCAGACCTCAGCATTTTTTTTTTCAGAGCCTGAACCACCTATTGGATCTTCTACTAAGTAACTGATCAAAGGATATTTATTGTTACCAGATTATTTCAGAAGTGGGATAACATGAATTACTATACTTAACCAGTTTAAATTACCAGCATCCTGGTTCCTCCGTGGTGTTTTTAATTACCTGTCCTTAAAGGGTTAGCTTTGTGGATTCATAGAATTCTAGAAATTCCTAATTAGAAAAGGCAGATGTAATCTAGTCCATTTTTTTTACTTGTTGCATGAGTCTCTCAACAATACCATTTAAGTCATTCAGCTAATATTTATTGAGTACTTGTATATTTCTAGCAAATGAAAGATGGCTAAGATAGTATCTGTGCTAAAGAAAACACACGATTTAGTAATGGGGACATACAAGGAAAATATGCGTAAAGTACAGTACTATGTTGTAGCAATTTGGGTCTAGTCAGGAGATAGAAACCACATAATAGGTTAAACAGAGGAAACTTAATATACATAATTATTAACTATGATAAGAATAATTGTAATACAGAAAAATTGTATATAGTACTGTAGGGTTAAGGGAGAATACCCAAGGAAGAACAAACTTGGAAGAGGTTCAGAACTCACTGGAATAGGTGTGGGTTGGCTCACAAATAACAGAGAAGTATATTGGTTTTGGCCAGGTTGGAGCTGGTCTGGAGTTGCTGGGTAGGCAGTAGGCCACCCTCTGGAGTGCAGGCAGGGGATCTAATGATCAGGAACTAGTGGTGTGGGCATGCGTTGGGAAAACAGATGCTGGTAGGGGGCAAGAGCCCTTCAGAGCTCATAGGCCGTGTCGGAGCTTGCAGAAGGAGTGACGGCTCAATATGTGACCTTCGAGGCAGCTTACAGATGGAGTCCACGTGCTGTCAGAGCAGCAGGCCTTCTTTACGAGAGTGCCTCAGTCCAGGTACTGGCACAGGCAGGAGGCCTTCAGAGCATACAGCTATATAGGGACTCCGGCTCCCATGTTGAGAGGGCTGTGGTGATATTAACACATTTGTATGTATTTGTATATGTGTGTGGGGGTGTGTGTGTGTGTTTTAATATACAGTGTAATGGTGTCCACATTTGGAAGTTCTGCATAACTTGATGAACTCTTATTTCTCAAAGACCAACAATGTAATGAGCAGACTGGTAGAAGCTTAT
Organism: Papio anubis; assembly: GCF_008728515.1. Lineage (NCBI taxonomy): Eukaryota > Metazoa > Chordata > Mammalia > Primates > Cercopithecidae > Papio > Papio anubis. The sequence continues at coordinate 110,633,868 of NC_044982.1, read as the reverse complement.
TTCATTCAAATATTGCTCTGTTGCCCAGGCTGGAGTGCAGTGGCACAATCTCAGCTCACTGCAACCTCCACCTCCTAGGTTCAAGTGATTCTCCTGCCTCAGCCTCCCGAGTAGCTGCAATTACAGGTGCCTACCCACCACGCCTGGCTAATTTTTTGTATTTTTAGTAGTGACGGGGTTTTACCGTGTTGGCTGGGCTGGTCTCAAACTTCTGACCTCAGATGATCCACTCACCTCGGCCTCCCAAAGTGCTGGGATTACAGGTGTGAGCCACCGTGCTCAGCCTTCATTCACTTTTGAGAAACTTTTTGCCAAATATACACATTTGAGTAACCATAATTTGTCAGTTCCTTCAAGTGAAAAACTGTTCTTTGAAAAAAAATGGCTTAATTTTAGCTTGCAACTCAATCATACAAGAGTTTTTCTGCAGGCAACTGATGTACTTTGGTATTGAGTAGAAATGTTGTATAAATATATTTCATTTTTGTCACACAGAATATTAAGACTTGACCTCAGCAGTTGAGATTTAGTAAAATTAAGTTTTTCTGCTTCTTAGGGACATTTTTAAGTGAAACTGGTATTTTGTGTGATAATAAACAATACAAGTACTACAGGTTGAGTGTCCCTAATCTGAAAATCTGAAATCTGAAACTTTCTGAGCACCGACACTCAGAGGAAATGCTCATTGGAGCACTCTAGATTTTTTTCTTTTTTCTTCTTTTAAGATGGGGTTTCACTCTAGTCTCCCAGGCTGGAGTGCAATGGCACAATCTTGGCTCACTGCAGCCTCTGCCTCCGGGGTTCAAGCGATTCTCCTGCCTCAGCCTCCCTAGTAGCTGGAACTACAGGCGTGAGCCACTGCACCTGACAGGGTTTCACCATGTTGGTCAGGCTGGTCTCAAACTCCTGACCTTAGGTGATCCACTCACCTCGACCTCCCAAAGTGCTGGGATTACAGGAGTAAGCCACCACACCTGCTGGATTTTGGATTTTTGGATTAGGGATACTCAACCTGTAGTACAGTTTGGTGCCCCTGCTTTGAGTCCTGCTAAGGCATCAGCAGTTTAGGACCACATTTTGAAAATCACAGTATGGTGTTGGAGGCACCCCCTGAGGAATCTAAGCGAGAGATGATGTAGTGGTGGTTTGGACTAGATTTAATGGTGATATTGATAGAAGACAAAAAGATGTGGGAGAGAGGCATTGAGGAAGATGCCTCATTGTTTTGGCATAAACATCTGGAAGGATGGTGGTGCTATTTACTGCTCTAGGAAATGGAAGATGAGGTGATGATAAGGGGAAGGGGCAGAAGGGAAGTCACTGAGTTCAAGTTTAGGTAACTAGTGAATTTGGGAACATACCAGTATTAAAGTAAACATGTTCAGGAGGAATCGGGCATGTGATTTTGGAGCTTAGAAGACAGACTTGGACTACAGAAAGTATTTTGGAATTATTAGTGTAGATGTAGTGATAATTGAAGCCATAGGGGCAGTTGTACTCCCTGGAGGAAACAGTGTAGAGTAAGAAAAAAAGTGAGTCTCAATATGAACTCTGAGGAACTCCTACATTTAAAGATCAGATAAAGAAGTAGAGGTTAAAAAGGAAAATAGGGCTACCTAGAAGTGTTAAGAACTATAAAGGCTTGACATGGTGACTCACGCCTGTAATCTCAGCACTTTGGGAGGCTGAGGCGGGAGGATCTCTTGAGCCCAGGAGTTTAGAGACCCGCCTGGGCAACATAGACCTCTATCTCTATTTTTTAAAAATGAAAAAGAACTGTAGAGGATCTAAAATTTTACCTTCCTCGAAAGTTAATAAATTAACCTGATGTAATTTCCTGTGTGTTGGCAGGAGGCACCTGACTCCTGGATCCAAGACAATGGATTTTACTCACAGCAAAGCATTATCCTTATTACCAGTATTTATGTTGGTTTCCCAAGCTCCAGTTTCTACAGGGTAATGTTGAAGAAGGCCAGGTAACACCTGCACACACAGGGGTTGTGTTACAGGAAAGGAACTGTGGCTTAGGAAACCCAAGTGTTTTATAATGGGTAGTAAGCATGCCTGCTCTTTGCTCCAGAGCGAGACGCTATGGTGTATTTGAAGACTATTCACTATATAGACATCTCTGAAAAAGTAGTCTGGAACAAAGGCAGTCATTGCCTCTGTTCACAAGTCTTGAAGAAATGTGAGATGGGAGACATGGAAAATTGCCTTCCAACAGTATGTTAGAAAGAAAACTGGAAGATGGTGCTGTGGAATCCAGTAGAAAGAGTGTTTCAAAAAGGAGGTAATTAATAACTCTGTTGAATATTGCTACAAGGCTGTTGGGACTTTAGCTAGACCTGCTTCATTTGTGTTTAAGGATAGAAATCATATAGATTAGGGCTAAGGTGAATGGAAGGTAGAAAAGTGGGCACTGAAAATATAGAGAATTTGAAGAAAGCAGTACTTTTGTTGTCAGTTGGGGCTAAGAGCTGTTTAAATGTTGATGGGAAGAAACCAACTGAATTGGAAACCAGTTTGCAAAAAAAGGAGAGAGGAAATGATGACTCTTGGGTCCTAAAATGGTTAATGGAAATAGGATGCAAAACTCCTATAGAGAAGTTATCATTTAGTAGGAGGAAGAAGTCCGCAGCTCCCTTAACTGGTGAAAGGGTGAATTCAGAGGCAGCGAGGCTTGTGGGTATAGTAGGAGGAAGTTGAGAGGTAACTGTTAGTTTCTGTTTATCAGTGGGGTAGGAAGTGGGGGTAGGTCCTGTGGAAGATAGAGATTAAATTTTAAGGAGAGTGGATGAAGATAAGAGTTAATTGATGTGGAGTGTGGGAAAATAAGCAGATCAGAGAAACATTAGGATTTCTGGGTGAATAGTGAAGACCTGATTGAAGTTATAATCATGTATTTACATGGGTACTAGTTTCTCTGCGTTGATGTTTTAGGAATTTTTTCCTCATTGTTCTTCCTCAACATAAAACTTAAAACCACAACAAATTACCATTCATACCTATTAGAATGGGTACTGTATAAAAGACAGACAATGACGAATGTTGGGGAGGATATGGAGAGATGGGAAGCCTCATACACTGCTAGTGGGAATGTAAAATAGTGTAGCCACTTTGGGAAACAATTTGGCAGTTTGTTAAAAAGTTAAACATAAATTTACCATGTGGCCCAGCAATTTCATTCCTAAGTATCTATCCAAGAAAAATGAAAACGTTTATTACAGAAAGATTTTCAAATGATCTTAGCAGCATTATTCATAGCTGAGAGTGGAAACCAACCTAAATGTCCTGCAGTGGGTGAATGAATAGGCAAAACTTTGGTATACAATGGAATACTATTCAACAGTAAAAAGAAATTGACTATAGATACCTGCTACAATGTGGATGAACTGTAAAAAGCAGGCTCAGTGAAAAAAATACAGACGTAAGAGACTTTATTTTATGATTGCATTCATATGAAATGCACAGGAAAGGCAAAGAATAGATTGGTGGTTTCTTGGGTTAGAGAGGAGTGGGAGAGGGATTAACAGTAAATAGGCATGAGAGATCTTTTGAGATGATGAAAATGTTCTAAAACTGATCTATGATGTTGATTGTACAGCTTGGTAAACAACGTTACAAAAATCACTAAATCATACACTTGGAAAGGATGAATTATAGTTTTAAAAAAGAGAGAATAGTTCTTAAGCAGGGAGGTGATATGGAGTGGACCAACTGCGGGGGTGGGGTGAAAAAAGAACAGGATTGGTGTTTTCTTGAGCAAATGGGGTAAAAGAACAAAGAGGATTAATGTAGGGTTTGGGGATGAGAGATTGAACCACATTGACCCTAACTGCGTAAGTAAGGAAAGCGTGGATAGGCTGGTGCCTATGAATAAGGAGAAAGTCCCCACAATGTTGAAGAACAGGTGTGGTAAGAGTGGGGATCAGAGAGGTTCTGAAGTTTAGGGAACTTGCAAGATGGTATAGTTGGAGCATAAGAGCATATGTGGAGGTGAGATGGCGAGAGAAGGGAGGAAGAAAGGGAATAAATGGGCCTTCCTGAACTTTATACCTGTTTGAAAGTGGGGATGTAGAATTAATATTGTTGAAAAAGCAAACCAAGGCTGGACATGGTGTCTCCTGCCTTTAATCCCAGCACTTTGGAAGGCCAAGGCTGGAGGATTGCTTGAGGCCAGAAGTTGGGAGGCCAACCTGGGCAACACTGGGAGATCCCATCTCTATTAAAAAGAAAAAAACCGGAGCATGTGTTCATTTTTCACATCTGCTAGTTTACTCTCTTGTTATAACTCTTCTACTGGAATATCTACCTGTAGGTTTAATTTAAGGGTTAAATGGAATAATTTATATAAAGTACCTCTGTATCTGCCCCTTAGTCTTAAATAAACAACTGCAGATGTTATTGTTGGAAAAGTTGAGGAAGAAAAGCATATTTGTTGTCTATTGCATAGCAAATTAAACCAAAAGCAACAATAAACATTTATGAAAGTCACAATTTCTGTAGGTCGGGAATTTGCAGTGGCTTAGTCGAATAGTCGTGGCCCAAGGCCTCACTCACATGGCTGACAGGCTGGCGCTTCCTGATGATGGAGAGGCTTCAGTTCTTTTCCATATGGGCCTCTCCTCAGTGCTGCTCAATAGTCTCATAATAGGCTGCTGACTTTTCACCGAGTAATCTAAGAGAGGAAGGCTGAAGCCAAAATACTTTTATAGCCCAGCTTTGGAAGACACACTCTGTCATCTCTGCCATACTCTATTGAGTCAGACAAGCAGAACTGATTTCAGTACAGATTATATGAGAGCATGACTATCAGAAGGCAAGTATTATTGGTATCATCTTGGAGATTGGCTACCACAGGGAGAAATAAGACATTTTGTTTCTGTTTTCAGAGAGAGTGGTATATTTATTCATTTACATCTTCCCTGGCAGTAGGTCTCTAGTCTTTACTTTTGCAAATTTAGACAAATTTGAGATCGTTGGTGCTTCTTCATGACAAAATGTTGAGTTAACATTTGTGGGGCCGGGTGTGGTGGCTTATGCCTGTAATCCCAGTACTTTGGGAGGCCAAGGTGGGAGGATTGCTTGAGCCCAGGAGTTTGAGAACTCCCTGGGCAACATGGCGAAACCCCATCTCTACAAAAAAAAAAAAAAAATTACACAAATAAGCTGGGCATAGTGGTGTATGCCTGTAGCTCAGCTACTCTGAAGGCTGAGGTGAGAGGATTGCCTGAGCCCAGGCGGTCAAGGGCGCAGTGAGTCATGATCGTGCCACTGCGCTCTAGCTTGGGCAACAGAGCAAGGCCTTGTCTCAAAAAAAAATAAAATACATTTGTGATTAGTGTTTTCTCATAGCACTCTTATTTGATAATTGCTTTTTAATTTTTGAATAAGAATTTTTTAAAACCCTACTTGTTTAGTTATAACTAAAACAGTAGCCTTTTGCCCTGTCCCCAATTTCTACTCCCCAGAGAATACTATTTTCAATTCCCTTGACTGTTTCTTCTGGTAATTTCCTCCATGTTGTTAAATTGCCCTTCTTATACTACTGTTTCTTGATTTTCCAGTCTTAGACTTTAGTAGTTTTGTACTGTGAAAATGGTAATTTGGCACTTCTTCTGTGTATTTATGCAACTCATAATTTTTGGTGGAGTCAATGTTCAGCATTTATGTTATTGTGACTATAAATGTTCTTAGTCCGTGTAGTAAATGATGATTGTATCTTATTTCTCATATAACTTTGTATTTTTCCTGGGATTAATGGATTGCCTTTTTTTGTTTGCTTAGTATTCTATATTGTTATGAATAAATCATCTCTAAACTCTCCAAAAGAACTAAATTCCTCCTCTTGGTATAATCATGTAATCTATGGGTTATTTTTTTTTCTTCTGTTGGTGACTTCCTATCTGGACTTCATCTTCTGGTCCATCTGGGACTGACTGCATTGTAGCTTGCATAGCCGTTGTCGTAGAAGAGTCTGCTCTCTGTTTTGGAGACTTTCTAAGATTTAGTGGTTTTCTATTTTTTGTTTACTTTCTGGTTTTATAGAGCATGTCCTCCACTAGCTTCCTAAGAAAGGATGCCCGAGAAATACATTTTTGAGACCTTGCTTGATTGATCGTTTTCCTGTGTAAAAATTTCTTGGTTGGAAATTGTTTTCATTTGGAATTTTGAAGGCATTGTTCCATTGTCTGCTAGCTTTTTACACTCCTCCTAAGAAATCCCAGGCAATCCTGATTTCCTAAACTTCGTTTCTGCTTACTTTTCCCCCATGTAGACATTTATAAATTTCAGCTCGCTCTCCTCTGTTCTGCTCAATCCATTACTAGTCATCCATCTAGTAATACTCTGTTTTTCAAAATTTTGTTGACTTTGCCTCTCCCTGTCACTTTTTTTTCTAGTGGGTTTATAACTTTTACAAACAAAAAATATTCCTGAGATTGTTTTTCCATAATAATTATCTAAATAAAAGGTTAATCTTGTATATAATTTCTGTGATAATATTTTCCTTCCCATTATCTCCAAATGTTCTATTAAAAAAAATTTTACCCTGTAATTCCCCCTGGCTTGGGGGACTTTTTATGTTTCTGATTGAAGTAAAGATGGAAACTAATACTGGTTAAATGCCAACTATTTATTGTACTTTGAGAGCTTTACATGTACCAACTGGATAGATGAGGTAGGAAAGATATTCTTCACATCTCTGTTAGGTAGCTGATAGACCCATTTTAGTAAGAAAATGTATTAACTTAGTCACTTTCCAGAGGTCATACCTGTAGTAAATACAGGCTTTTAATCTAGTATTCAAAAAGGATACTGTAGCCCTTTTTCTACTTTACATACAGTTTTATGAGTCTGTGTGTGTGAAAATTTTCAAACATGAAAGTAGGGAGATATACAACACTGAGAATGAACCCTAATGTAAACTGGAGTTGGGGTGATTGTGATATGTTGATATAGGTTCATCAATTGTAAAAAATGTACAGCTCTAGTGGGGAATGTTGATAGTGTTGGAGGCTACGTATGTGTGGGGGTAGCGGGTATATGGGAAGTCTCTATATCTTCCTCTCAGTTTTGCTGTGAACCTACAACTGCTCTAAAAAAAATTAAGCCTATCATTATGTTGGCCAGGCTAGTCTCAAACTCCTAACTTCAAATGATCCTCCAGCCTCGCCTCCCAAAGGATTACATGCTAGGATTACAAGCATAAGCCACCGCTCCCAGCTGGTCATCACACTTTCGCAGAGGTGCCTTCACCACTCGCCCCATCTAAGGGTGTTATCTTCTGTCCTGAACCCTACTCACTTCCCTCATAGCACCTTCTACTGTTTCTAAATATTTGTTTGTTTACTTGTTTATGGTCCGAATCTCCCAGTAGGCTCCAGCTTCGTAAGAGCAGATACCACATCTCATTTGTTCACCTAGTGCTGGAACATACTAGAAAAGTGAATAAATATATTCATTTTGTTGTTATTTTTTGAGACAGGGTCTCACACCCATTGCCCAGGCTGGAGTGCAGTGGCAGGATCAGCCTTGACTTCCCATGCTCAGGTGATTCTCCTGTCTCAGCCTCCCAAGTTGCTGGAGCCATACCCGCGCGCCAGGACACCTGGCTAGTTTTTTGTATTTTTAGCAGAGATGGGGTTTCCACCATGTTGACCAGGCTAGTCTTGATCTCCTGAACTCAAGCAATCCTCCCTCCTTGGCCTTTTAAAGTGCAGGGATTATAGGTGTACACCACAATACCTGGCCAATCAGTATATTCTTAATCGGGAAAAAAAGTAGGGTGAGAATAGTCTTATAACCCACCACATAATTGTCAGCCATTTATCAGCATTTTGCCAATTTTTTGTTTCATATATTTCACCATTTTTTAACCTGTATTCTTCCATATACGTAGCTGATATATAAAAGGACTTTTAAAAAATCACAGTGCCATTGTTATTCCTAACAAAATTAAGTAATCCCTTAATATAATCAGTTTTTTTTTTTTTTTTTCTGGAGACACAGTCTCACTCTGTTGCCCAGGCTGGAGTGCAGTGGCAAGGTCTCCGCTCAGTGTAGAATCCGCTTCCCGGGTTCAAGCAATTCTTGAGCCTCAGGCTCCTGAATACCTTGGATTACAGGCACATGCCACCATGCCTGGCTCATTTTTGTATTTTTAGTAGAGATGGGGTTTCGCCATGTTGGTCAGGCTGGTCTGTAACTCTTGACCTCAGGTGATCCACCTGCCTTGGCCTCCTGAAATGTTGGTATTACAGGCGGTGAGCCGCTGAGCCCGTCCACTTAATAAAATCTAAAACTGAGTTCATATTCAGATTTTTCTGGTTGTCTCAAAAATATATTTTTACATTTGGTTCGATGAAACAGTGTCCAAATAGGGCCAACACATAGTATTTGGTTGTTATGTCTTTTAAGTCTCTTTTAATCTGTAATAGTCCTCTTCTCCTCTTTTTTCATGCCATTTTTGTGTTGAAAAACCTAGGTTCTTTATTCTATAGAATGTCCCACATTCTAGACTTGGCTGATAGCTTCTTTGGGGTTTCATACTTTCCTACTATCCCCTGTGTTTCCGGTTAACTGGGAGTTAGAGCTAGAGGTTTAATTAGATTCAGGTTTATTTACGTCCTTGTTTTTGCAAGAACACTTCTTAGTTGGTACATGTAGTTTTTGTTTCATCAGGAGGCAAATAATATCTCTGATCTCTTACTTTTGGTGATGCTAAGTGGGTATGAGTGTTATCAGCTTGCAAGTTCCCCATCCACATAAATCCTAATGATTTTAGCGCCTATTTGTGACCATTATCTAGATCCATTATTTCATTAGGTGTTGCACATTGGTGATCTTTCAAATTACATCATTTCTTCCACATTTACTAGCTGTAATTCTTCTATAACAAAGTACTTTTCTCTATTTGGTTACCTGAAGTAAGGAAAGATAATGTTAACTATTGATTTTCCCCCTTTGTCAGTTTTCAGAGTAATGAGTTGATGCCCTAGCAACTTTCATTGGTGATCAATGAAAGGTTTTTTAAGAGTCATTATGAACTAAGGGCTATTTATATATTTGATGTATTTTGGTGAATTATAGTTATTACTCATTTTGATGCTCAAATTGACCCATTAGTGTCCCTATTAGTCTTTGATAACTTCTTTGGTTTCAGACACTGGATATCCCAGGGTCATTTTGTACAAATCCTTCTCCAGACTAGAATCAGTCATTTCTTTGAAAAAGTGTTCTGTTGTGTGTGTTTAGGAAATAGTGTTTAGAAAAAACAAACAGTTATTAGGGGTTTGTTACTGTTGGGTTGTTGTTATTCTGGGCATTTTCAGTGACAGAGCTAGGATATACCTTTTTTTAGGAAGAGAAAAACATAAGTTCATATCCATGTTTATAATTGAAGTGTAAGGACTTTTTTTTTCTTTAACTTGGCTACTGTGACTTTTTTCCCCAGATTTTAAAAATAAGCTTCATTAAAAAAAAAAAAAGTAACGTGCACTATTGGAAACTGAAAAACACAAGAAATGAGGAACAAAGTCATCCACAATCATAAGCAGTTTGACATACCCTTCTAGGTCTTGTGTGTGTATATATACATGACATCCAATTTTATGTGAATGAGATCATACAGTATGTATCATGCTTTTTCACATATCATGAACTGTTAGTTGAGAACCCCAAAGCTACCTTCTGCCCTTCAGCTGCCAACCTATTGAATAAGTCCTGATATACACTACCTAGGTGGTTTAACAGTTCTATGTTCAAGATGCATCTTTTCTATCAATTATACCAAGATATTTACAAATTGGCTAACTCACTAGCTCTGCTTTTTATCATACATTGTCACCTCAGGACATCTATAAAGCTTAGATGTTGCAAAATAAAGATTGAACTTTGTTCACAATAAACAGATGCTTTACCAACAATGCACATAGAGACCTATGATTAATATCTAAAACCTGTCCTCTGGGTATAGAGACACTGGCAAAGAGCCTCACCCTTCACCCCTTTTCCCTCTTCTATCATTTCAGTGACTAAGTACAGTACTGTATCTAGCTCTAAGAGGTAGGTTAACAAATACCACTCCCAGAAGACAGGTCTTCCTAAAAAAGGGATGTTTAAAAATGGATTATTTTACTGCCTTTACTTTTAACATACTTTGAGCATTAGGAGTTTTGTATACTTTAAACACAACAGTATTAACTAAATTACATATATAGAACAATGGTTAGACGATCTGAACTAATGTAACTCAACAGACACAGAAGTCTTCTCTCTGTATACTTCCTCCTCCTCACCCCCCTCCACCCCACCCAGTGAACAGTTAGCATATTCTCCAAGACTTCAGGTTTAACAATTTCATTCCCAAAATGCAAACGCTCCTGTGAAATAACAAAAAAAAAACTTCGTGTTACTTTAGCTGTCATTAGCTACTCTGATTTTAAACTTATATGCTCTTGAAACCATAGTAACAAAAAGTACTTTTTTGCTTGCTGCTTGTTACACAAATCACAGTCTCTGAATAGCAGCACTAATGACTGAATATACTTTTCTTTCTTGTGATTCTTTTTGTATTTAGTACCAAGAAGGTACTCCCAATAAGGAAGTAAGTGGAAATGCTGTGTGAGATATATGCTTAGTTTTTTCGTTTATCCTTTCATTGTTTCTTTTTATTAAAATACACATGCTAATGTATTTTTAAAATTATATTTCTCATAATACACATTTGATGATCTTATGTTTAATTATTTTAAAATAATATATTATGGGTATATTTTTAAACTCTCTTTCTTACAGGAAAGTTAGCATACTAGAAACACTGTTCTGCCCTGCTTTTTCTCTTAATGATATATTCTGGAGCTCATTGTTTATCAGCATGTAACTTCACTCCCTTAGACAGCTGCATGGTAATCCATTGTGTGAATTACAGTGATTTATTCAACTAACCCCATATTAATTCAGTCTTCTCTTTAAATCGTAAGGAAACACTTTTGTGTGGCACAATCTGGTGTGAGAATTTAATATGATTGAAAATTTAAAAATATTGAAATCACTTTCTCAGTTGTGTCCTTAAAGTAATTAAGAGTGAATCAAAGTTTTTGTGAAATGAATTTTACTCACTCAGGCATTCCAGTTTACTTTTAAACTTAGTCATTTTTGTTGGAAATAATTTAAATTTATTAAAGACTTTATACAATTTAATCATTTTCTTTTTGCCATACTAGGGGATGTCTACATTATTGAATTCAATTCTGATATTCTGTGCTTTTTAGTTTTTCTGTGAATTCCTTGAATGTCAAGTATTTGTCATGGTTGCAGTATGATATTCCTAAATTAATGCAACTCTTGTATGAAGGTTTTTATCTCTGCTTTTTTCAGGGCTTTGAGGTTATGTACAGGAAAGTCAGTTACAAAACACCTGATGTTAACATGAATGATGTTATACTCTAGTTTGTTAGACTAAAAATGAACTGTTTAAATTGAGAAACCTGCATTTTTGTCTTTATCTAACTTTTTGCTGTGGCATTTTAAAAATAATATATAGGTATGACTGTTTGCTTGTTAATCGTAATATTTTATTGAATCAGATGTTCTGCCTTATTCAATACGGGTCTTGTTGGAAGCTGCTGTACGGAATTGTGATGGCTTTTTAATGAAGAAGGAAGATGTTATGAACATTTTAGACTGGAAAACCAAACAAAGCAATGTTGAAGTGCCCTTTTTCCCTGCCCGTGTTCTTCTTCAAGATTTTACGTAAGTAATGGGTTTATTTTTCATAAATGAACTCTTAGAGTGTGTTTCCTTTTTAAAATTGAGACTCTTGGCTGGGTGTGGTTGTTGACACCTGTAATCCCAGCACTTTGGGAGGCCAAGGCAGGAAGATCACTTGAACCCAGGAGTTTGCAATCAGTGTGGGTAACATAGTGAGACCCTGTCTGTACAAAAAAAAAAATTTAAAAATTAGCTGAATATAGTGGTGCATGCCTGTAGTCCTAGCTACTCTGGAAACTAAGGCAAAAGGATTAGTTGAGCCCAGGAGGTTGAGGCTGCAGTGAGCTGTGATCCCACCACTGCACTCCAGGCTGGGTGACAGTGAAAGACCCTGTCTCTAAAAATAGAAAAAAAATAAAAATTCAGACTCCCTGATGGATGGCTCTGTTTTTTTGTTTTGTTTTGTTTTTTTAATTTTAAGGTTAGTTTATAAACTTAAAAATTTTGCCCTTTCTAAACTGAAGCAATTCATTAAAAATTAGGCACCTGTTTTGTATACCATTTATTCAAAAACTGCTTTTGCTTAACTACCTTCTTATGATCTCTATGTAACCAATAGGTTTCTCAAACTTAACATATTGAAAACTTGATTTTATTTTGAGGTAGAGCCTCACTCTGTCACCTAGGCCAGAGTGCAGTAATGCAGTCATAGTTCACTGCAGCCTCAACCTCCTGGGCTCAAGCGATCCTCCTGCCTCTGCCTCCCAAAGCTCTGGGATTACAGGCATGAGCCACTATACCCAGCCATCAAAACTTGATTTTTTGATTGTCTGTCTCAACTCACCTATTTCTTTCTAAGTCTTTTCTGTTATAGTAAATGTCACCATATGCTCCCATTTGTTTAGGCTTCAAATCTAGGAGTTAGCCTTGATTTTTCTCTTTCTTTAATACCCTCTAACCAGTCTATCAGCAAGCTCTGTCAGTGCTACCTTTGAAATATATCTTGTGTCCAATTATTTCTTTCCACCTCTATCACTGTCGTTGTGGTTCTAGTCCCATTCTCTCTTAACCTGGACTGTAACTGCAATAGTCTCTTAACTGGTATCCTTGCTGTCACACTTGGAATCAATAGTCTGTTCTTTACACAGAAGATGGAGTGACTTGGTTACAAATGTTAATCAAGTCATATTATCCCTCTATATACCAGCTGGCTTCCATCACACTTAAAACAAAATCCAGAGCCTTTACCATACTCTGAAAGATTTTGCCTGATCTGGGTGTCCAGGGATTATTTATTGGAAGAGTTAACCTTGAGCTGAGTTTTGAAAGAGGCATAGGGGTTAGCTAGAACATCCTCTTCAGCCACTCACTCAAATCTGGTTTGTGTGCCACAGCTCTTTGTAACCTATGTATGCTGCCATTACAGTACTTGCGATACATAGCCGCATAAGAAATAAATGGTATTTCTTACACTATTTATTCAGAAACTGCTTTTGCTTAACTACCTGCTTATGATTTCCACATAGCCAATAGGTTTCTCAAACTTAACATATTGAAAACTTGATCTTATTTTGAGATACAGTCAACACTCTGTCACCTAGGCTGGAGTGCAGTGACGTGATCATAGTTCACTACAGCATCAACCTCCTGGCCTCAAGCTGTTAATTTATGCAGCTATTATAGTACTTACGATACTATTCTGTAATCATTATCTTCCCTAAAATTTTTTGAGAGCCAGAACTATGTCTGACTTGGCCTTGTACCATTGGTATCTAGCACACTGAAGGTATTTGATAATGCTTGTTATATATTTGGCTGGATAGATGGGTGAATGAATGTAAAATGGCAAAAGCTACTGTGGATAGCTTTGGGGTAACATGAAGGCACTAGGCAGAAGGGGGTGGAACTAGGAAAAGGGGAGGGTGCATCAAAAAAAATACATGGCGAAAGAGAGTTTCACAGGCAGTTTCCTTGAAGTTCACTTATGCCTCCAAAAATTCTCTCTTATTATTTTTGGCACATTTGCCCAAGTAATTCAGTCCTTAGATAATGTTTAATGTTAATTCCCATTAAACCAGGATACTCCTAAATTTAGATAATAACTACATTATGAAAAATGAATGTAAACTAGACAGGGATACTTTTAAAATGCGAAAATGAAACAGTTTATATTGATCATTTATTAAGCATGTATAAAAAACAATTTGGACTATAATTTGACCATTCTTTATTTTTTAGTGGAATACCGGCAATGGTGGATTTTGCTGCTATGAGGGAGGCAGTGAAAACTCTTGGAGGTGATCCTAAGAAAGTCCATCCTGCTTGTCCAACAGATCTTACAGTTGACCATTCTTTACAAATTGACTTCAGTAAATGGTACGTCAATACAGATAGACAGCCATGCAAGTTAACTGACTGGAAATGTGTCGTGTAGAGGAAAAGGAATAGAGATAATTTATGGCAGAGAAAAGTATGCTAAATTTAGTATTGGCTAGTATATAAAAGCTAAAACTGGTGAAAAGTTTGGAATGGTGGGTTTTTTTGGAATTAGTCTGAGTGTAAAGTTATTTTCATATTTGTGTATTTCTGCTGACATTTTTGGTAGAAATGTATACGCCTAGGACCTGCCTTTTGGAGTGAACCTCTGAATTCAGTCTTTGTTTCCTTTTTGTTTTTTAACCTACTTGTCTTTCAGAAAGAATCGAAAGATGTGAGCCGTGAATGGTTTTAATTATTTGGTGATTAAAAACATTGAACTCACTAAAGCTCTATTTTCCTTCCACTGAAATAAGTATCTTGTATTTATAAGGCCCCTTTGACTAAGACCAAACTAGAGAAGACATATTTCTGTTGCCATAAATTAACTTTTTAAAAACATTCCCAGGAGTAGTGGAATAAGACTGTAATTTATTATAGCCCATGAGAGAGATTTTGCCCTCGAGATAAACTGTAGCTCTAAATTTCTTTTAAGTTGTTAGGGGGAAACAATCTGTTTCAGTACTTGCTAAAAGTTATGTGAATTAGTAGAGTATATGAAAGTGATTTTACTGGACTCTTAGAATTATGTTTTCATTTCTGTAAATTTAAATGACCTGTTTTATATATATACACACATATATATATAATCTGAGATTTGCCTTTGAAACCTGAGTTAAATGATACAGTAGCCTTCAAACATCATTCAGTTACTTCTAGATAGCGTTGCTAGTGTGCTTTTTTTTTAAGAGCTAATTTTTGTCGCTTTTAAATGGCTTTATTTTGTTTTCTTTTTGGAATGACAGTGCAATACAGAATGCACCAAACCCTGGAGGTGGTGACCTGCAGAAAGCAGGAAAGCTTTCTCCACTTAAAGTGCAGCCTAAGAAGCTTCCCTGCAGAGGCCAGACTACCTGCCGAGGATCTTGTGATTCTGGAGAACTAGGCCGAAACTCAGGAACATTTTCTTCACAGATTGAGAATACACCCATCCTGTGTCCTTTTCATTTGCAACCAGTGCCTGAGTATGAGATTGTTTTTCTTAGTGTTTATTAAGACCAGGTTATTTTCCAGTTAAGAAAATCAAATTTATTCTCATTCCCACCCAATTACTATGTTGTATTGTAACTAATATGTTACCTTCACACTTAAGTACTGGATTGAATTTTTATATGTATTTCCTGTTATACTAAAAGAAGTAAATTTAGTGAAAATGGTGATCTCTAAGTACCATTCTCTGTTACCATTACTAAGAAAACAAACCTTTCTTAAGATTTATCTGTAAATATAATTTATCTTTTTGACGATTGTAAGCAGAAAATGGGGTCTCATTTTAAACTAAAATTTTTACTTTAGTACATTTGTACCATTCGTATACTCATTATAATGTCATTCATATTTCTTATGTTAATTCCCTGTATATATTTTTAGCATTTTTTTCCTACTAGGGGATTTCTTATCTTTTCCTATTGCATTAAGTGCTCTATGTTGGCTGGGCATGGTGGCTCACAACTATAATCCTGGCACTTTGGGAAGCCAGAGCAGGTGGATCACTGGAGCTCAGGAGTTTGAGACCATCCTGGGCTGCATGGTGAAACCCTGTCTCTACAAAAAATTACCTGGGTGTGGTGTCATGCCCCTGTGGTCCCAGCTACTCAGGAGGCTGAGGCAGGAGAATCTCTTGAACCCAGGAGGTAGAGGTTGCAGTGAGCCAGGATCACGCCACTGCACTCCAGCCTGGGCATGACAGAATGAGACTCTCTCAAAAAAAAAAAAAAAAAAAAAAAACCCTATGTTAACAATAAAATTTTTATTTTTTATGTTTCAAATCTAGTAAGTTATTTTAAATAAATGATTTTCTATATGGTAACATGGAAAGTAGTAAATATGCCTACAAAATAATTCTATTCCTAGGATTTGGCTTCATTTCCTAATAGATAATTTTTTTAAATAAGAAAAAGAGTTCTATGGCCAAGTGAGGTGGCACATGCCTGGAATTCCAGCACTTTGGGAGGCCGAGGCAGGCGGATCACCTGAGGTCAGGAGTTCGAGACCAGCCTGGCAAACATGACGAAACCCCATCTCTACTAAAAATACAAAATTAGCCAGGCATGGTGGCAGGTACCTGCAATCCCAGATACTCTGGTGGCTGAGGCACGAGAATTGCTTATACCAGGAGGCAGAGATCACAGTGAGCCGAGATCATGCCACTGGGTGACAGAGCAAGACTCTGTCTCGGGGGGGGGGCGGGGAAAGGAGTCCTATGACTTTTTAAAATATATACTATAAAGTTTCCAAACTTTTAAAATTTATTTATTTATTTTTAGAGACAGGGTCTGACTATGTTGCCTGTGCTGGTCTCAAACTCTTAGGCTCGAGTGATCTTCCTGCCTTGACCTTCCAAAGTGGGTTTTTTTGTTTTGTTTTGAAACAGAGTCTTATTCTATTGCCTGGGCTGAAGTGCGGTGGCATAAGCATGGTTCACCGCAGTCTTGACCTCGTGGACTCAGGTGATCCTCCCGCCTCAGCTCCCCAAGTAGCTGGAACTTCAGGCACGCACCACCATGCCTGGCTAATTTTTTCTGTAGACAAGGGGTGTTACTGTGTTGCCCGGACTGGTCTCGAACTCCTGGTCTCAAGTGATCCTTCTACCTTGGCTGTCCAAAATGCTGGGATTATAAGCATGAGCCACTGTGCCCAGCCGTATTTTTATTTTTAAGAGAGTTATGTGAATTGTTTTTGTCTTAGTTTAAATAATTCATGTAAAATATAACAATTTATCCCATTGTTAGTAAACGGTCTTTTTTTTTTTTTTTTTTTTTTTGAGATGGGGGGGTCTCTGTTACCCAGGCTGGGGTGCAGTGTCACCATCTGTAGTCCACTGCAGCCTCCAACTCCTGGGCTTAAGTGATCCTCCTGCCTAAGCCTCCAGAGTAGCTGGGACTACAGGCACACACTACCAGGCCTGACTAATTTTATCTACCTTTTTTGGGGGTAGAGATGGAGTCTCACTATGCTGCCCAGGCTGGTCTTGAACTTTGCTCATGCAGTCATCCCACCTTGGCCTCCCAAAGTGCTGGGACTGCAGGTATGTGGCACTCCACCTGGCCTTGTTTTTTTAATTTAGTAAAAAATACTTACACTTTAGGTTTTAAAAAGTTTAACACATTTAAGATTTAGAGTAGCTAAGAGTAATGTCCATTCATTTATCCTAAGTACCAAATAATACGTTAATTCCTTTGTTCCTGACCGGATCTTCCAAATTCTGCCTAGTTCTAAAATTTTAGGCTTAAGATTTTTATAAAGCCACAGGTTATAGTGACCTCATATGCTCTTCCTTTCTAAGGATTCAGTATAATCTGTGAGTCTTTTGCCATCAAATTTTGACAGTTTTATGTAATCGCTTTCTTGTTCCTGTTGCCTAGTTGTCCTGGTTGTTAGGAACATGTTGACTTTTGAGATTAACACCTCTTATACAGAAATTAATTTCCTGAAAAGGCAGATTTATTGATTCAAAATCATTGATTTCTTTAGTTTTTGTTTCTTTTTATAACTGGCACATCGTAAATGCTTAGTGCTATATTTTTGTTTCTAAAAATCCAATCTTCTGTAACATTTCCCCATAATTTTGACTCTGAATTACAAAGCATTAAGATAGATTTTATTGTAGTTCCTGGCTATGTGATAATAGTGACTCATTGGTATCCTTTAATATGTCAATGAAGTATTAATTAGAGTTAAAAAGTTGAGTAGAAAGATGAGAGCATAACCTTTGGCACTTCAAATTACCCCCTATTTGAAGTCAGGTTGTGAGCCCATAAATGTTTATATGGCACTTTGTAGCCATAAGTGCTGTTGAAAGGTAAAATAATTGGAGTGGCTCAGAAAGCTGTGTTCCCTGAGGCCCTGAAAAAATCTCCCTAAGATATGCTTGGCTTCAAAAGATGACTCAACTATGAATTATTAAAGTAATCTTTGTTTAAAAAAAAAAAAAAGTTTTGCGGGTGTGGTGGCTTACGCCTGTAATCCCAGCACTTTGGGAGGCTGAGGGGGGTAGATCGATCACCTGAGGTCGAGAGTTTGAGACCAGCCTAACCAACATGGAGAGACCCCATCTCTACTAAAAATACAAAATTAGCTGGGTGTGGTAGCACATACCTGTAATCCCAGCTACTCAGGGGGCTGAGGTAGGAGAATCGCTTGAACCCAGTGGGGCAGAGGTTGCGGTGAGCCGAGATCACGCCATTGCACTCCCACTCCAGCCTGGGCAACAAGAGTGAAACTCCGTCTCAAAAAAAGTTGACTATTAAACAACTGTAATTATCTGGACTAATAATCTGGTCCCTGGAGGACATGTGTAATCTAAGTTATATTGATAGTCTAGTGAACACCCAGTCACCAGCTGGCAGGTAAAAGAACCAGCTTAAAGCTGTTTGAAATAATTTTTTAAAATATCTATTAGATAGAAATAATTTTCTAAAAATGGTACTATGTTACTGCATAGAGGTCAATTATTTTTGTCTCTTAAATAATTCCTATAAACTATATAATCCATGTAAAGTGAACTGTTACTTATACATAAAGTAGAGCCTTCTTTTGGTATGAGATAAATGAAATATTTTTGCAAAAAGCTGGTTTTAAACTATAAAATGATGTTGAGATATTGTTCATCAATGCCGCATAGCAATAATTAGCACCCATCTCCTAGTTTAACAGGCACAAGAGCCAGGTGGGGAGGAAAGTACATGCTTGTCGAAGCTACTACCGTCCTCTTTTCTTGAAGTGGATAACCCAACAGTGTATTTTTATTATCACTTTAAGTACAGGTTTGGACATTGGTGTAATGTGGCTTTCTTACACTCCGTAAAGTACAACTCATTTTTGTAGTTTTCTAGTGTGTTATTTTAAAGCAGAACTTTGTTGAAAAAGAATAATTCTGAGAAACCTAATAAATAGTTCTTCCAAAGATTTTAATAATATATTTGTGTATATATATATATGCCTAAGAATGATGACTTAGAAAGAAACAAGGCAAGTATTTTTTGTAACACATACATTTAATGCCAGCTCTTCTTCCTTTTAGACCTGAAACAGTGTTAAAAAATCAAGAAGTAGAATTCGGCAGAAATCGAGAGAGGCTTCAGTTTTTTAAGGTATAAATGATTCAGGGAAATTTTTGTATTGTAATATATAAACTAATGATAGGTACAATTTTTATATCTTTAGTTGTTTTTGTTTGTTTGTTTGTTTGTTTGGTGGGGGGTGGGTGGGGAGACAGAATCTCGCTGTTACCCAGGCTGGAGTCCAGTGGCATGATCTCAGCTTACTGCAGCCTCCACCTCCCAGGTTCGAGCAGTTCTCCTGCCTCAGCCTCCCGAGTAGCTGGGATTAGAGGCTCACACCACCACGCCTGGCTAATTTTTGTATTTTTAGTAGAGTTTGGTTTTCACCATGTTGGCCAGGCTGGTCTTGAACCTCTGGCCTCAGGTAATCCACCTGCCTCGGCCTCCCAAAGTGCTGGGACTACAGGCATGAGCCACTGTGCCTGGCCTGTTTATTATTTTATTATTTATTTATTTATTTATTTTTATTTTTGAGGAAGAGTCATGCTCTTGCCCAGACAAGAGTGCAGTGGTGTGATCTTGGCTCACTGCAACCTCCGCCTCCTGGGTTCAAGCGATTCTCATGCCTCAGCCTCCTGAGTAGCTGGGATTACAGGTGTGCACCACTGCCTGGCTAATTTTTGTATTTTTAGTAAAGACGGGGTTTTGCCATGTTGGCCAAGCTGGTCTTGAGCTCTTGACCTCAAGCAATCTGCCCACCTCAGCCTCCCAAAGTGCTGCGGTTACAGACATGAGCCACTCTGCCCAGCCACTTTAGTAGTTTCTAAAGGCATTGTAGTAGTAGAACGCTTTTGTGCCTCAAATGAAATCTTATTGGAAACCCCATTGTGTAAAGAAAGATGAAAACAGTGGCTCTAGTTTAGGAGAGAGAGCTTGGAGGGAGCCTTGTACACTGAGCCTTTCTTTCTTCCCATTCCTGAGAATCTTTGGAACACAGTTGAATACTGTCATTTGTCTGGACTTTTTAAACATTTTTGTTTGACCTAAAGGGTGTCTTAATAAAAAATGTATTTAGGTTCAGTATCTGTATCTTTGTTTTTAACTATGTGATAATGAACTTTGTATTTACTGTATTGAACATTAGTTAAAATATTTGTAGTGTTAATATTACACCTTGATTGTGAACACAGATTCATATACTAACATTTGTATTTCTTAAATTTAAACAAAATATAGTGGAGTTCAAGAGTTTTTAAGAATGTGGCAGTAATCCCTCCTGGAACTGGAATGGCTCATCAAGTAAACTTAGAATATTTATCAAGAGTGGTTTTTGAAGAAAAGGACCTCCTCTTCCCAGACAGTGTAGTCGGCACGGATTCACATATAACGATGGTGAATGGTTTAGGGATTCTGGGGTGGGGTAAGTAAATGACTAAATATATTTCATTTCTTTTGGGGTTAAGAATGTCAAGAACATTGTAAAAGAACATAAATTATTGAGTTTTTATAGCCTCTTTGAGGCTCCGTGTTTTTCATCTGTAATAGCAGCAGCAACAACAAAATATTAATCGAGAGTTTGTGATCAGTGTTGTAAAAGAGGATTTATCAAAAGAAATTTACACAGTGCCTAGCACAGCACTACCATTTGTGAAGTAATTGAATGATGATGATATGTCTACAAAGGTTGCTTCTTTGTCTAAGGTATTTTGTGGCTTCTCCTGGTCTTCTTTATTAGTCCACATTTCTTGCCATTTTATACAAGGCCCTTCACAACCTCTGGTGTCCCTTTAGCCACTCACCAACACCCATCTTAGAGACTAGTCATTTCTTTACTTATATGGGCTGTCTCTTTTTTTTTTTTTGGAGACAGAATCTTGCTCTGTCACCCAGGTTGGAGTGCAGTGGCACAGTCTTGGCTCACTGCAACCTCCACCTTCAGGGTTCAAGTGATTCTCATGCCTCAACCTTCCAAGTAGCTGGGACTACAGGCACATGCCACCACACCCAGCTAATTTTTGTATTTTTAGTAGAGATGGAGTTTTGCCGTGTTGGCCTGGCTGGTCTCGAACTCCTAGCCTTAAGTGATCCACCTACCTCGGCCTCCCAAAGTGCTGGAATTACAGGCGTGAGCCACTGAGCCCAGCTAACTGTGCTCTTTTATACCCCATGACTTTGCATAGGCTATTTCTTCTGGCAGAATGCATTCTGCCGACCATGACTTTGTTGAAATGTGTCTACTGTTAACTCATCCAAGACTGGCCTCAGTTATCTTCTGAAAGCCTTAACTCCCTTGCCGAGTTCAGTGTACCTCACTTTGTAAACTTACTCTTTCACAGCGTGTTATAATTGTTGAATTTTTTGTCCTTTTTCATTAGACTGAACTTGTTGAGGTTGGCAGAGACTGGATTTTGTTTTTATCTGTATCTTGAATACAGTACAGTGCCTAGCATAATGAATACTTAAACTAGTATTTTAACTTGAATATACTTAAAACTAATACTTTGTCTTGAATATAAAGGTAAAATAATAGTTTTTTGACCATGCGCGTGGAGTCATTTCTTTTGGGAAGCCTTGGGTTCAGTGTCTACATTAATAGCAATATAGCAACTCTGTAAAGTACTGTGTAAGACAAGCTCATGAAACACCTAGAGACTCAGATGTTACAGAGATAAATTATCTTTAAATATACGGTGCTAATATACCTGTCTTTATTACATTAGGGGTTGGAGGCATTGAAACAGAAGCAGTTATGCTTGGTCTGCCAGTTTCTCTTACTTTACCAGAGGTGGTTGGATGTGAGTTAACTGGGTCATCAAACCCTTTTGTTACATCCATAGATGTTGTTCTTGGTATTACAAAGGTAAGTTAAAGTTGTGGTAGCTCTACAACTTAGTGAACATTATTTTTATAAAAATGGAAGAGCCCTATGAGAGCAGGGATTTGGGTTCATTACTGCATCCTCAGGTCTCTGACATTAGCCATGTCATCATAGTTATAGTAATAACAACAAATGTAGCATTTACTTTGTACTAATAAATACAAAGAAATTTGTTGTGTTCACTTATGTTAGCTCGTTTATTCCTTGTAACAAGTCTGTGAGATGGGTGCTATTACTATTCTCATTGTAACTGAGAAAACTAAGGTACAGTGTAGGGTTTAGTGACTTACCAAAGGGTCGAAGGGCTGAGTAGTAAGGGGTAGAACAAAGATTTCAGGCAGTCAGATTCTTGAGTCCATTCTCTTAACCATTATGCCTTATTAGTGCCTTGTTGCCTTAATGAACACTTGCTGACTACATGATGTTTTTTCATTTTTCTACGTGAATTTTTAAAAAATGTTTAGCAAAAGTTAATTGTATCTTCTTTAAATTATTTGCCCATTAGAAACTGTTGCTCTACTAAGTAATGCTTTCAAAAACATGGACTGTAGAAATGTGATATATCATTTTTCTTTTGCCGTTTTAACATTTCTCTGGATTATGTAAAAACCTTTTCTCTGAATTTCTAAAATACTGGCTGCAGAACTTCAATATGTATACTGAGCTTCTTAAGCGTATTAATACACAGACTCACGGATTTCCTAGTGAATAATAATTTGTAACTCTTCTTCTAAATGTCTGGCTTTTACTAACTTTATTTTAATGATTAAGTCCTATTTTGTTAAACGATTGTACCTGGAAAATGTTCCACATGTAATTCCAATTTGGATCCCAATCTCAGCATTTTTGGTTAGATGATTGGTACAAAGGCTTTCAGGAGTATCAGTCTCAGCATTTTTGCTTAGATTATTGATATGAAGGCTTTCTGGATGCTCCAGTTTAAGAAAATGATAATGCCTCCCTCCCAGCATTTGGTCTTGATCCTTCTTCCCTAATTAGAAAAGAATTTGGCATCTTAGAGAAATTATTGATTCAATGTATGGTACCAAAAGATCAAGAAGTCAATTGGGAATTGCAGGATTATTTCTAAAGGAAAAGGAATATCCCATTATGTTTTTACAGAAATCAATTCTTTACTTTAGACATCCTGAAAATTAATGCAACTTTTTAGCCTTCTCTGGCTGTTTTTTCCTGACAATATTACTATGTGTGTTTTGACATTTTAATTTATTGTTAAAAAATTAAACTATTAAGTATGTTTACATTTATTGAATATATTATTACTTCTTTTTTGAGACCCTGTTCCATTTATGATCCTTACAGGAGTAATCCTGTGTTGTTTTTCTGATGAGAGCAGCTTTTGGTTTGTAATATCTAATCTGTATTTCTCTCATCCTAAAAAATATAACCATACATGAGGAAACATCTTTACACTTAGGGTTTGAGTTTCTGTATCTATAAAAAAGGGTTTGGATTAAGTGATCCCTGGCACTTATAAAATGTTAGGGCTTAATATTATTCATAGATTGAGGATAGTTTCATTCTTAGTCACCTCCTTAGTCACTCGTATACCAATCTGAGACCATTTTACAATTTAGAAAAGACGAATAACTGGTTGGGTTACTTGAGAGTATAATAACCAAGAAAAATAATTTTAGAAGGAATTAAGTTTGAAACCACATGTTAATAAATTCTACCAAAGTGGGATTTGCCTGTGATTAAAGATGCTGTAAACACTGGCCAGTAATTACAATTTGAAAAATTTTTATAGTCAGTATATAATTTTTTATTTAAATATACAGTTTCGTCAGTCTATTAGTATTTCATTAAGTCTAAGATGCCATCAGTGGTTAACAAACACCACTGTTTTATGCACTGCTAAGAAAGAACAAGGGGCTGTATGCAGTGGTTCACACCTGTAATCCCAGCAGTTTGGGATGCCAAGGCAGAAGCATCACTTGCGGCCAGGAGTTCAAGACTAGCCTGGTCAACACTGTAAGACCCTGTCTTTACAAAAAAAAAAAATTTTTTTTAATTAGCTGGGTGGCCAAGGGCGGTGGCTCAAGCCTGTAATCCCAGCACTTTGGGAGGCCAAGACAGGCAGATCACGAGGTCAGATCGAGACCATCCTGGCTAACACAGTGAAACCCCGTCTCTACTAAAAAATACAAAAAAACTAGCCGGGCAAGGTGGCGAGTGCCTGTGGTCCCAGCTACTCGGGAGGCTGAGGCAGGAGAATGGCGTGAACCGGGGAGGCGGAGCTTGCAGTGAGCCGAGATCTGGCCACTGCACTCCAGTCTGGGTGGCAGAGTGAGACTCCGTCTCAAAAAAAAAAAAATTAGCTGGGTGTGGTGGCACATGCCTGTAGTTCCCAGCTGCTCGGGAGGCTAAGATGGAAGGGTTGCTAGAGCTGGAGTGTTGGAAGCTGCAGTGAGCTGTGATCACACCACTGCACTCCAGCCTGGGCAACAGAGTGAGACCCTGTTTCTAAAAGAAAGAAAGAAAAGGGCTGCCAGCTAAACAGACACACTATTGAGTTGATGTGCCCTGATTTCAAAGACATGAAAATGCTAATTATAGCCACCTTGAGCTTTCAGGCCCCTTTCTACCCTGATTAACAGTGACATTGGACCAGTCTTTACTCCTTATGTTAAAATACCCCCAAAACCAGAATGAATTGATTCTTAAGGACAACGAAGGATCTCATTCCTTCACCATCACTAGTATTGATTAAAAATTATATTTTATAGTTTTCAAACAATCCTTGCTAATCTTGTCTTTGCAATTTTGTATGTGTTTCTGTGTATCCCTTTTATAGCACCTCAGGCAAGTAGGAGTGGCTGGAAAGTTTGTTGAGTTTTTTGGAAGTGGAGTTTCACAATTATCTATAGTTGATCGAACTACAATAGCAAACATGTGTCCGGAATATGGTGCTATCCTCAGCTTTTTCCCTGTTGACAATGTGACATTAAAACATTTAGAACATACAGGTAAGAAGATAAAAGATCATTAGAATAAGCATGTTACATTTCCAATGTGTTTGATAATATTTTATAAATGACTACCTTATACATGTTATTTAATATTCACAAAATTACATTATGTTGAAACAACAACTTCCAAGCAAACATCAGATGTCTTTAAAGAGTGTTGTGTCCTCAAACCCTAGTTCACTGTGACGCATTGAAAACAATTTAAAGGAATTATTCAAACCATTGGTCCTGACTTGACTGTTTCCCCAAAATAATGGATACCTCCACCTCTACTTAGGGGTCAGAGATTGCAGTTTAATGGAAGTCAGCCTTAAACATATTTACAGCAGTCCCCTTCTACAACCAAGAGTAGAGGAGCTATCAGACAAAGGGGTTTGGGAACCAGTTTTCTATCTAAAGAAGAAGAAGCACAAAATTTTGCAAAAAACAACATAGGACCACAGGTTCCAAATTTTTTGTCACCTGATTAACTAGGAATTTTGGTCACTCTTCTATTGACTGTTTAGATTAAAGTAGAAAGTACCTATAAAACAAGATAATGTTGATATTTCATAAGGCTGCTCTTTATAAAGTAAGATCTCTTTTTTTAATCTCTTTAATGAGGTAATCATTGCTGAGTTACTCATTTCTAAGCATAGATATATATTTGGAGGATATATTGTAGTATTCTTCAGTGTGTGGGCAGATTATTATGTTAGTTAATCAGACAGCAAAATTGATAAATGGTTATATAGAATCCTGGAGGGAATGATCCCCCCAAAGGCAAAACTTCTGCATTTGAGTTGGTAGAACATTCAAAGTAGAAATGGTTAGAAGTGCCTCATTCCTTGCTTATTAATCTTGAGTTAAGATTTTAGTGATCTTGTGTAACAAATTATCC
Organism: Papio anubis; assembly: GCF_008728515.1. Taxonomy (NCBI): domain Eukaryota; kingdom Metazoa; phylum Chordata; class Mammalia; order Primates; family Cercopithecidae; genus Papio; species Papio anubis. The sequence continues at coordinate 110,607,867 of NC_044982.1, read as the reverse complement.
TAAAATTTAGTGGGTTGCACAAGCAGTAATTATTAGCTCATGGTTTCAGTGGGCCGGTAATTGAGACAGGGCACAGTGGGGACAGTTCATCTCTGTTTCATGTTTCAAGCCTCAACTGCAAGATTTGAAAGGCAGGGCCTGGAATCCTGAAGGCTTGTTCTGCTTGCATGTCTGACAGCAAATTACGAGCTATCAGCTGAGGACTTAGGTAAGGCTGTCAGGCAAAACACCCTCATGTGGTTTCTCTGTGTAGTCTGGGCTTTCTCACGTGGTAGATTCTCAAGGATTAGGAGAAAGAGAAATGTAAATGAATATGTAAATAGTATTTGTTTCTTGCTCATCACTGGAATTCAGTACTCTTACCCCCAAAGATTTCAAAATTCCTTACCGAGGCCAGGCTCAGTGGCTTACACCTATGATTCTGGCACTTTGGGAGGCTGAGGCAGGAGGATCACATGAGTCCAGGAGTTCGAGACTAGCTTGGGCGACATAGCAAGACCCTGATTTCTACAAGACAATAAAAAATAAAAAATTAGCCAGGCGTGGCAGTACAGACTTGTAGTCCTAGCTACTTGGGAGACTAAGGAAGGAGAATCACTTGAACCCAGGAGTTCAAAGATGCAATGGGCTATGATGGCACCACTGTACTCCAGCCTGGATGACACAGTGAGACCCTGTTTCTAAAAATAATAAATTTATTGGTGGGATGTTATGGCTCATACCCATAATTCCAGCCCTTTGGGAGACCAAGGCAGGAGGATCTCTTGAGGCTGGGAGTTCGAGACCACCCTATTCAAAAAAAAAAAAAAAAAGACCCCCCCCCCCCCCCACATCTGTACAAACATTTGTAAAAAAATAACCAGACACGGTGGTATGCTACTTGGGAGGCTGACATGGGAGGATTGCTTGAGCTAGGGAGGTCAAGGTTGCAGTGAGTTGTGATTGCAGGACTGTGCTCCAGCCTGGGCAACAAAGTGAAACCCTGTCTGAAAAAAATAAGTAAAGAAATTTCTCACTGCATTTTGTTTGTTCATCTTGGTTTTAGGTTTTAGCAAAGCCAAACTCGAATCAATGGAAACATACCTTAAAGCTGTGAAATTGTTTCGAAATGACCAGAATTCTTCAGGAGAACCTGAATACTCCCAGGTATATGCAGAATAACCCACCTAGTAGTAAAGAGTGTAAATTGTGGTGTAATCCCAGTGCTTTGGAAGGCTGGGGTGGGTTGATTGTTTGAATTCAAGAGTTTGAGACCAGCCTGGGCAATATGGTAAAACCCTTTCACTGCAAAAAAAAATACAAACATTAGCTGGGCATGGCTTGTGCCTGTAGTCCCAGGTACCTGGGAGGCTGAGGTGGGCGGATCACTTGAGCCTGTGGGGCAGCAGTTGCAGTAAGCTGAGATCGTGCCACTGCACTGCAGCCTAGGTGACAGAGTGAGACTTGTGTCAAAAAAGAAAAAAAAAAAGGAAATTCTGGAGTACTTGACCACCTGGGTTTGAATCCCAGCTCTAAGACATGTTAGCTGTATAACCTTGGGCAATTTATTTAGCCTTTCTGCCTCAGTTTTCTCATCTCTTAGATACTACAATAATATCTGCCTCTAAGGATTCTTAGATATTAAAAACAAATTCATGGAATAGTTCAGACACATAGTAAATACTTAGTAAAGGGTAGCTAATCTTTTTGTTTTGCTTTTTGAGACCCAGTCTGGCTCTCTCACCAGACTAGAGTGTAGTGGCACAATCGTGGTTCACTGTAGCCTCAACCTCTGGGCTCAAGCTCCCACCTTCCTGAGATTACAGGCGTGAGCCACCCTTTTTGTTATAATATTACTATTTTTTTTAATGTTATTATTTTTTGGACCCTGGGCAGGGTCTCCTTTTACTGCCCAGGCTGGTCTCAAACTCCTAGCTTCAAGGGATTCTCTAGCCTTGGCCTCCCAGAGTGCTGGGATTACAGGCAGGAGCCGCTGGGCCTGGCTGAGGGGGTAGCTATCATTATTATTATTGTCATTATTATTATTATTATCATTATTATTATTTAAGTAATGTTATTGTAGCCCAGTACTTTTGTTTTACTCATTAATTTTACATAGAGTTTTATTGTAGTGAATTTTGTAATATTTTGTGAAGTCTAGTTGTGGTTTTTGGGTTTTGGTTTTTTTTTTTTTTTTTGTAGAGAGAGGGTTTTGCCATGTTGCTTAGGCTGGTCTTAAACTCCTGGCCTCAAGCAATCCCTCCTGCCTTGGCCTCTCAAATTGCTGGGGTTACAGGTGTGAACCACCAAGCCCAGCCTATGAAGTCTAATTTTTTAGTATTTAAAATAGTAATAGTGACTCTTAATTCTTTGCTCTAATTTATTTCTACTTTATGATAAGAGTAATATCTGCCTTCAGAATAATCAGTTTTGATGTTATCTGCATCTGGTTTACTTGTGTATTTTGCAAAATTCCTTTATTAAAGATACACACTACTATGCAGTCTTACATATTAGTTTTAAAGATATTTTACAATCTAAGTAAATACTTACCTGAAATTAGCCAGGAGTAGTGGCATATTCCCATGGTTCCAGATCCTCAGGAGGCTGAGTAGGGATGACGACTTGAGCCCAGGAGGTCAAGGCTGCAGTGAGCTGTGGTGAGCCACTGCACTCTAACCTGGGTGACAGAGTGAGAACCTGTCTAAAAAAAAAAAATGCCGGGCGCGGTGGCTCAAGCCTGTAATCCCAGCACTTTGGGAGGCCGAGACAGGCAGATCACGAGGTCAGGAGATCAAGACCATCCTGGCTAACACGGTGAAACCCTGTCTCTACTAAAAAATACAAAAAACTAGCCGGGCGAGGTGGCGGGCGCCTGTAGTCCCAGCTACTTGGGAGGCTGAGGCAGGAGAATGGCGTGAACCTGGGAGGCGGAGCTTGCAGCGAGCTGAGATCTGGCCACTGCACTCCAGCCTGGGTGACAGAGCAAGACTCCGTCTCAAAAAAAAAAAAAAAAAAAAGATTATCTGTTGGAAATGTATATCAAAATAGGCAGAATTCATTTCCAGGAAAGACTTAATTTTAATAAAATTCATTTTCTAGGAGTGTGTCAAGGGTTTCTAACAACATGGCTTTACAGTTTTAGTTAACTGTTCATTAAACTCCATGAGGACAGGAAATTTGGTTTGGTATTGTATCCCCAGCTCCTAGAACAATGCTGGCACATAATAGATATTCAGTAAACATGTTAGGTGAATAAATGAATACATATAGGACCCATAGAAATTGAATTTGTGTGCTACTTTGGGCAAATCTTTTTACTTCTGATCATTTTCCATCATTTTCACCTCTATTTATTAGATCTAGTGCTTTTTCCATGTATTTTCCTTCTTCACATTTTTTAAACTACAGAAGTGGAAAGAATAAGAAAAAGGGAAAACTTTGGTGGTAGAATAAAATGAAATAAATATGCCTGTTACAAACCCTTGGCTAGGTGCGGTGGGCTCACGCCTATAATCCCCACACTTTGGGAGGCTGAGGCAGGCAGATCACCTGATGTCAGGAGTTCAAGACCAGCGTTGCCAACATGGTGAAACCCCATCTCTACTAAAATTACAAAAAAAGAAAAAAAAAATTAGCCAGTTGTAGTGACGGGGGCCTGTAATCTCAGCTACTCAGGAGGCTGAGGCACAAGAATTGCTTGAACCCAAGAGGCGAAGGTTGCGGTGAGCCGAGATGACACAACTGCATTTCAGCCTAGGCAACAGAGTGAGACTGTCTTTAAAAAAAAAAAGAAAAAAAATGGCCGGGTGTGGTGGCTCACGCCTATAATCCCAGCACTTTGGGAGGCCGAGACGGGCAGATCACAAGGTCAGGAGGTCCAGACCATCCTGGCTAACACGGTGAAACCCTGTTTCTACTAAAAATACAGAAAATTAGCTGGGCGTGGTGGCATGTGCCTATAGTCCCAGCTACTCAGGAGGCTGAGGCAGGAGAATCGCTTCAACCTGGGAGACAGAGGTTGCAGTGAGCTGAGATCGCACCACTGCACTCCAGCCTGGGCAACACAGCGAGACTCTGTCTCAAAAAAAAAAAAAATTCTCACCAGGCCAGGTGTGGTGGCTCATGCCTGTAATTACAACCCTTTGGGAGGCCAAGGCAAGGGGATTACTTAAGGCCAGAAGTTCAAGACCAGCATCATAAGCAAGGCCCTGTCCCTACAGAAAAGGGATGGATGGCTTGAGCCCATGAGTTTGAAGCTGCAGTGAACTATGATCGAGTCACTGCACCTAGCCTTGAGTGATAGCAAGACCCACCCATGCTGGAGTGCAGTGGCGTGATCTCAGCTCACTGCAATCTCCAATTCCCGGGTTCAAGCAATTCTCCTGCCTCAGCCTCCCAAGTAGCTGGGATTACAGGCACGTGCCACCATGCCCGGCTATTTTTTGTATTTTTGGTAGAGACGGGGTTTCACCATGTTGGCTAGGCTGATCTCAAACTCTTGACCTCAAGTGATCCACCTGCCTCAGCCTGCCAAATTTCTGGGATACAGGCGTGAGCCACTGTGCCCGGCCCAAGACCCTGTCTCTTAAGAAAAAACAAAAACAAACTTGACTATATAAAGAAATTAAAATCATTAGGATGTTGATTTCAAGAGAAACTTCTTAAATGGATATTTATGGGCAAAGACTAGGATCACCTGAATCCACTAAATGAAAGTATAAGTAAGCCAGTTGTGGATACTCACGCGTGTAATCCCAGCATTTTTGGAGGCTAAGGCGGGAGGATTGCTTGAGCTCAGGACCAGCCTGGGTGACACAGTGGGACCTCATGTCTACTAAAATTCAGTTAGCCAGGCATGGTGGCGCATGCCTGTAGTCCCAGCTGCTTGTGGGGCTAAGGCGGGAGGATCACTTGAGCCCAGGAGGTTGAGGCTTCATTTAGTCCTGACTGTGCCACTGTGCTCCAGCCTGGACAACAGAATGAGACCTTTTCTCAATAAAAATAATAATAATAATAAATAAAGTGTAAGTAGTTGGATCAGTCAGAATAAACAGGGATATAAAATAATGTTGAAAGCCATGATGAAAAGTTTCGAGTTGATTATATTCACATAAATGCTTGAAGGAAATAATAGAAATACCAGAAGAAATAAATAAAAATCTAGTTGGGAAGTGAGATTTTTAACAAAAAATACGATTTCTTAACCAAGGAATAAAAGCTTGGGTTGCTGGCCAGTGAAACCCTCTGGAACAGGAAAAAGAACCCTTTCTCTGCTGTGTCCCTTCAGCACCCTCTAGTGACCAGTTGTCACATCATGTGTGCTGACAAAGGAGAAATGTTTACTAACGGTTTACCTCTGTGATCACAGAGCTGGCAAAGGAGGGTGAATTTGGAGCTCAGAGGCAATAAGTTGAGAGCTGATACAGGCATCTATTTTATCATTGGACATCAGTTAAGACAGTGTTTATCTTTATGAGAAAAAACACTTGGGAAACCAGATTTTGTATATGCAGTACAGTTGGTGTTGTGGTAGTTTAATTGCATACTGATCTACTAGTCTTGCTTTTAGCAAATTTTCATGTTTCATACATTTAAATGTGCTTGTTTTAAAATCTTTATTTCTTGGGATTGAGGGTGTATTGTACTATTAAAACAAATTGCATTAAAATAAATACGAATATACTTATTCTGCTTTAGAAAGTAATGCTTGAATTGGAATCCATTGTAAGAAATTCTGATTCCTTGTTCTTTATCTTTCTCATTTCCTAGGTGATCCAGATTAATCTGAATTCAATAGTTCCATCTGTTAGTGGTCCAAAAAGACCTCAAGATAGAGTTGCTGTGACAGATATGAAAAGCGATTTCCAGGCTTGCTTAAATGAAAAGGTAGGTTATTGTTATCTGTGTTTTTCAACCAGCTTTGTGCTAAGTAGTAAAGAACCAACAAGGTGACCCATAAACTCAGTTCACTGCTATGTTTTATATATTATGGCACACACCAGCAGCCCCCTTATTTTCCTTCTGTCTGATGTGCCAGTCAGTCATTTGGTACAGTTCCATTGTGAGGATCAGAGATTGATTGTGTCTATTTCAAGTAAAATTATATACAATTTAAAGTTGAGTTTGTTAGTCACAGTCGTCTCATTTTTAAATGCTGAATAACTACATATGGGTCTTGTATTGATGAACAGCATAGATAATTGAATACATCATTACAGAAACTTTCTTTTTTTTGAGACAGAGTCTCACTTTGTTGCCCAAGCTGCAGTGCAGTGGCACAATCTCGGCTCACTGCAACCTCTCCCTCCCGGGCTCAAGTGATTCTCCTGCCTCAGCCCCCAAAGTAGTTGGGATTAACCATTATTGCTGGCTAATTTTTGTATTTTTAGTAGAGACAGGGTTTCACCATGTTGGCCAGACTGGTCTTCACCTCCTGACCTCAAGTGATCTGCCCACCTCAGCCTCCCAAAATGCTGGGATTATAGCCATGAGCCACCACACCTGCCCTACTGTCATAAAATTTGGTAAATGTGACTGAATAGCAGGTGGTCTCTGGCTTTTTGGGGTTTGTATTTTCTGTCTCAGAATCACAGTTTTAGTCTTGTCACTTTCTCTATTCTGAGATCTCTAGTACTTGACTTTCCTTTCAGAGCCTTTCTTTTTATGATTTCTTGACTTTTTGTTCAGAAAATGTTAAACTTGTACAAAAACAAAATAGTCCACTGAATTGCCATGTACCTGTTAATTAGCTTCAATAATTAGCAACTCATAGCCAGTCTTGTTTCGGCTATACCACACTGACACATACAGGATCCCTTTGGAGGAAATCTTTGGGGTCATTTTAGCAGAAAAAAATATGTGCCATCTCTTGAGAATTACTGTAAACAGGGATGATTAAGAACAACAAAGCCAAATAAGATCTGGATTCTGAGTGGTAGGCTGGACTTCCTTAGTAGATAAAAATTTTGCTTGTGAACATACCAGACTCCTATTGTGCCTATGCAGATTTATGCTTCAGCTGAATTAAACAACTACTGAATGTTATGGGCCTTCAGCATCACTCACAAATATGATTTTTAATGTTAAATCATCAGATGTCCAGTCTGCTATGTTTTCTGCCGGTATTTTATTCTGTACATACTCAGAATGTTTAGTTTATATTTTTGTGGAAATTTGTATAGGTTGGATTTAAAGGCTTCCAAATTGCAGCTGAAAAACAAAGGGATATTGTCTCCATTCATTATGAAGGAAGTGAATATAAGCTGTCTCATGGATCAGTGGTCATTGCTGCAGTTATCAGTTGTACCAATAATTGCAATCCATCTGTCATGCTTGCCGCAGGTGGGTTGTAGTTTATGGCCATACTTTTTTTTTTTCCTTAATTATTGTTAGCTTTTCTGTTATTGTAACTTTCTGTTTCTTAGATGATGCAAGAGTGTCTACATTTGATATTGAGAGACTTTCTATTATTTTAGTTAGGTCTTAAGGAGCCTGAGTTTGATTTATGTTATTTTGTTTTTATTACACTGAAGGTAAATTTACTGTTTACTATAACTTACCTATCAATTAATTTTAGGTTGTATCTGCTTCTCTTGTTAATTTAGAACTATAGTTATTTAGCAGGTATTTCTTGATTATCTGGAAGTTAACCATAACAGTGTGGGAGATTTCATTAAAAGTTATAAAAGTAGTAAAAGATCATTGTCTTGGCAAGGATTGTAAATGAAATCAATTTGTACGCCCATTGGAACATTTCCTTCGATGTATAAGACCATGTATAATGTGTTACATTCCCCTTAGCTTATTGTAATTATGACTTTAAAATGGTTCGCTTTAGAAAAAAGAAAAGAAGAAAAAAAAGATGGTTTTGTTAATGTGTACTTATATATGTGCATCTTTTGTTTCCAGTTGTGTGAATGATGTCAGCCTGTATCTTAATAATTTTCAACATAAAGGCTAGTATATTTGCTGTAATTTTAAATTTGTTGTAAATGAAGCAAATCAGTAGAATAAAGTGGAAAAAATAATGACAATGAGTTTATGAATTCATACTTTAATCTGAATTGGAGATGAATCTGTTAAATAAATTACTTCTCACTTTTTACTTTAATATGAGTGAGAGAGGGAAAGAAACATTGGCATAATAAATCATTGTTTGTTGGCTGTGCAGGTCTTTTGGCTAAAAAGGCTGTTGAAGCTGGTCTGCGTGTTAAACCTTATATAAGAACAAGTTTATCGCCAGGCAGTGGGATGGTTACACATTACCTCAGTTCAAGTGGAGTATTACCGTATCTCAGTAAGCTTGGGTAAGTGACAGCTATCGCTGTTCATATTGATATTGGTGTTCAGTAGGTACTGAAGCTGCTTGTTTGTGCCTTTCATATACAAAGAGAAGATAGAGAGCCAGGCGCGGTGGCTGACGCCTGTAATCCCAGCACTTTGGGAGGCCGAGGCAGGCGGATCACAGGGTCAGGAGATCGAGACCACGGTGAAACCCCATTTCTACTAAAAATACAAAAAAAAATTAGCCGGGCACGGTGGCTGGCGCCTGTTGTCCCAGCTACTTGGGAGGCTGAGGCAGGAGAATGGCGTGAACCCGGGAGGCGGAGCTTGTAGTAAGCCAGGATCTTGCCACTGCACTCCAGACTGGGCGACAGAGCAAGACTCCATCTCAAAAAAAAAAATAGAGGCCGGGCGCAATGGCTCACGCCTGTAATCCCAGCACTTTGGGAGGCCAAGGCAGGTGGATCACGAGGTCAGGAGATCGAGACCATCCTGGCTAACACGGTGAAACCCTGTCTCTACTAAAAATACAAAAAATTAGCCGGGCAAGGTGGCGTGTGCCTGTAGTCCCAGCTACTCAGGAGGCTGAGGCAGGAGAATGGTGTGAACCCGGGAGGCAGAGCTTACAGTGAGCCGAGATTGCGCCACTGCACTCCAGCCTGGGGGACAGAGCGAGACACTCTCTCAGAAAACAACAACAACAAAAAGAAAAGAGGATAGAAAAAATATGCTTTAGTTTTACTTGCTACCTTGCCATTACCATACAATTTTTGATGCCTTATCACTCAGGAAACACTTATTGGGCATATCAAATGAGCAAAGCACCAGCTCAGATACACAGAAGTAGGAGATGTGGTCTTAGCTTCAAGATACTTAGTTGGAAAGACAAGACAAACAAGTATAACCAAATAACAGTTACAGTACAAGAAAAGATACCAAGTATGTACAATGTCTGTGAGTTGTGTAGGTCAGTTCAAAAAAGAAAGAAATCTTACAGTTTGCATTTATTAACTGAAAATTGTCATAATTTTAGTTTTATGAGGTTACTGGGTCTATAATACATAATTTTAAGTTGTCCCTGAACTTTGGAGAAAGTAACTTACGATTTTTGGGCTGGGCGCGGTTGCTCACGCCTGTAATCCCAGCACTTTGGGAGGCCGAGGCAGGTGAATCACGAGGCCAGGAGTTTGAGACCAGCCTGGCCAATATGGTAAAGCTCCGTCTCTACTAAAAATACCAAAATTAGCCAGGCATGGTGATGCACACCTCTAGTCCCAGCTACTCAGGAGGCTGAGGCAGAAAAATTGCTTTAACCCGGGAAGCAGAGGTTGCAGTGAGCCGAGATCATGCCACTGTACTCCAGTCTGGGCAAGAGAGCGAGACTCCATCTCAAAAAAAAAAAATTACATACGTTTTTTATGTAATCCAAAACAATTGATGCTAGTTGTGCAGGAATTTTTTGGTTTTGAGACAGTGTCTTGCTCTGTTGCCCACACTGGAGTGCAGTGGTGCAGTCACAGCTCATTGCAGCCTCGACCTCCTAGGCTCAAGCAGTCTTCCTACCTCACCCTCCTGAGTAGCTGGGACCACAGGTGTACACCACCACACCCAGCTAATTTTTATATTTTTAGTAGAGACAGAGTTTCGCCATGTTGGCCAGGCTTGTCTCAACCTCATTGCCTCAAGTGATCCACTCATCTCAGACCGGATTACAGGCCTGAGCCACCACATCCAGCCTAGCTGTATTTTCAGTGTCTGTTTTGGAACATATGAGTCATCAGTTCCTTTGCAAAATGGATAAATTTTAGATTTTTTTGCTTTTAGAATAGCATCTGAAAGTAATTTAGAGGACTGTGCCTGTAATCTTTTAGTTGTATCATCTTGGATTTATTGTCAGGGACTCTTCTTGGGTTTAACTGGTTGATAATTAAGAGATTACTCCTATCAGAGTGCCCAGTTACAGTGCCTCTTTTGGGACCTTTGGTCAGGTTATTATAGCCAGGTCCTGTTTACATTTTAAACCCTTGGATGGAAGTACAGAATCAATTATTTTAAAAGGTCATGTTATATTCCTAGCAAGTAGTATTTGGGGGAATTCTCTTGTGCATTGATAAGTGCTGTTAAGGCTCTTCAAAGATTTGCATTCAGCTTTGAGACCTGCCTGAGCATTTTTATTTTTTATTTTACAAAAAAAGTAGCTGGGCCTGGTGGTGAGCGCCTGTGGCCCCAGCTACTCAGGAGGCTGAGGAGCAGAATTGCTTGAGCCCAGGAGGTTAAGGCTGCAGTGAGTTGGTTCAAATAGCATGCCTGAGAGTTAGACTTGATTGCTCAGAATGTTGTGAAGTGAATATATTGATGAAGGTTAATCCATGTGTCATGAATAGTCTTTTAAGTAATCTTACTACAGGGATAGAAATACAAGATAAGACTTGTCTTTTCTCTATAAATATTGTGATGTGCTATTCAGTCACATTTATTTTTTGAAATGCAGATTTGAAATCGTTGGTTATGGATGTTCAACTTGTGTGGGAAATACAGCCCCCTTATCAGAAGCAGTTTTAAATGCGGTAAAACAGGTAAAATGTGTGGATCGGCAGGCCATCTAAATGGTTTTCTTAACTATGTTTTGTTATTAAATTATAGAAAATATATATTGATGTGTTTATATTTCTGTAAACTCTGCACCTCTTGGCAGTTGTAACCTGTGAATGTTTAAATGATTGAAAGACTCATTTGTAGATCCTTGAAATAATTCCTTCATAATATAAGGAATTGATTTAGTTTATTCGCAAGATGGATAGTTCTGTATTTAAAAGTTAGTAATATGTTTTTTGGTTAATCTCGCCCTCAGACTTTAAGATTGCTTATATATGATTATCCAAATTTGTACCATCTCTAGAATTGAATATGTTTGTTTGTGTGTTTGTGTTTTTTTTCAGGGTGATTTGGTTACCTGTGGAATTTTATCTGGAAACAAAAATTTTGAAGGTCGTCTTTGTGATTGTGTTCGTGCCAATTATCTTGCCTCTCCACCGTTAGTGGTAGCTTATGCCATAGCAGGCACAGTGAATATAGATTTCCAGACAGAACCTTTAGGTATCTTTTCCTTTATGTATATGTATACCTACACATATGTTTCCCCACAGAAGTCATTATATTTTTGAAATGTTTCTTAGACCATCTGTTCTTTGAATTATTTCAGGAAAACTTATGATAATGTATAGTTATTAATTTCTGTGTTTATGTGAAGAAAATAAAATGTGCAGGTAATTAGTTCTTCCAGCCGCTTAAGCCTGAAGCACCCAGTTGAATCATTTACTTGATGTCCATAATATGTCTTTGAAAAGGTATGAACATTTTCAGAGAGTTATTTTTTTACTGAGTGTCATGTTCAAAAATTTTAACCAGGTACTGACTCCACCGGCAAGAACATTTACCTGCATGATATTTGGCCTAGTCGAGAAGAAGTTCATCGAGTAGAGGAAGAACATGTTATACTATCCATGTTTAAAGCATTAAAAGATAAAATAGAAGTAAGAGTCTTATGTGTTTCTTAAATAGTTTAATCAATTTGCAGTGTTCTTTTATTTCATATATCTTGTTTTCTGACTAGAATAAAAATTAAAATTACGTTATTTTGAACGCGGTTTTCAATGTGTAATAGTTTGTATCTGGAATCTATAATTAAAAAGCAAATGGCGGCTGGACACAGTGGCTCACGTCTGTAATCCCAGCACTTGGGGAGGCCAAGGCAGGTGGATCACCTGAGGTCAGGAGCTCAAGACCAGCCTGACCAACATGGAGAAACCCCATCTCCACTAAAAATACAGAAAAATTAGCCAGGTGTGGTGGCGCATGCCTGTAATCCCAGCTATTCAGGAGGCTGAGGCAGGAGAATCGCTTGAACCTGGGAGGCAGAGGTTGCGGTGATCTGAAATCGTGCCATTGCACTACAACCTGGGCAACAAGAGCAAAGCTCCATCTCAAAAAAAAAAGAAAGAAAGAAAATGTCTTAGAGTATCAGAATTGATTAGTGTTGATTGGATGATCCGTGCAGCAAACCATCGTGGCACACATTTACCTGTGTAACAAACCTGCATATCCTGCATATGTACCCCAGAAGTTAAAATAAAAGTTGAGGAGGAAAAGAAAGAATTGATTAGGTGTTCAGAATACATCAGTGAACAAAACCCAGAATTCTCCTGGGAAGAGGCAAATAAGCTGTAAAGAGAATAATTATATAAATTATGCAATTTTTTAAAATTATTATTTATTTTTTGGTGTTTCTTGGGAGATGGTGCCCCACTCTGTCACCCAGGCTGGAGTGCAGTAGCCTGAACCAGCTCACTGTAGCCTTAACCTCCTGGACTCAAACAATCCTGCTCCTCAGCCTCCCGAGTAACTGGGGCCACAGGCGCTCAGGCCCAGCTAATTTTTTTATTTTTTGTAAAATAAAAAATAAAGATGCTCAGGCTGGTCTCAAACTCCTGGACTGAAGTGATCCACCCACCTCAGCCTCCCAAAGTGTTGGGATTACAGGTGTGAGCCACTGTGCCTGGCCTAAGAAATGGTGAGATTTTTGGATGTAGTTTGAAGGCTTTGATGTGGAACAAATATATTGAAAAAGCAGAGGTTTTTCTCCATTATAACATTCTTAGACATTAACAGCATACCTCATACATGCTTAATCTCTCTGTGGCAACATGTAGAAATCTTTCTAAATTCTTTAACTTTTTTTGGACTCTGTAGTCTTTATGTTCAGTTTATATTGAAACTTTCCCCTTACAGTGTACCTGGAGATCTGGTATGCTAGAATTTGAGGAGCAAATTTTTAATCATCCTGTCCAAAAACCTCATGATTTTTTACAATGCACTGTTTTGGCTGGGCATGGTGGCTAACGCCTATAATCCCAACACTCTGGGAGGCCAAGGCACACGTATCACTTGAGCTCAGGAGTTTAAGACCAGCCTGGGCAAAAATAAAAATTTTACATTAAAAAAAAGAAGAATACACTGTCTTAATTTTCTTTCCAAATGGATAAGGCCTATTTTTGTTGTTTTTGTTCTGACCTAAGTACTATTTTATTCCGTTGATCATTTTCATGTGCCTCTTCTTCTGAGCCCTTTTAACTGTATTCACAGATGGGGAATAAACGGTGGAATTCCTTAGAAGCACCAGATTCAGTTTTGTTTCCATGGGACTTAAAGTCTACTTACATCAGATGCCCTTCATTTTTTGATAAACTCGTAAGTACTGTTTGACTATTTGATCTTTTAAAGATTGTTATAAACTAAGAAGTCTTGTAAAGAGTTAAATGCCTTGAACTTTTACCTTCTAGACCAAAGAGCCAGTTGCACTCCAGGCTATTGAAAATGCCCATGTCTTATTATATTTGGGAGACTCTGTCACAACAGATCATATATCACCTGCAGGAAGTATCGCTAGGAATAGTGCTGCCGCTAAGTATTTGACAAACAGAGGGTATGTGTACATGGCTTTAGAGTGTTTTTGTTTTTTCTTGTTTCTTATTGATTCAGAGGCTTCTATTGGTCATGTTCCTTTTTTCCAGTAAATACATGCTATCGTAGATATCTGACTGCCAATGTGTTTGTCTTAAGCAAGAATGGAGAATGGAGGGGGGCGGTACCTTCTGTACCTGTCTTTGCTTGTGACTTTAGACAATGAAATTGCAATTTTAAATTGAGCCCTTATAGTCTCAATAAACAGCTGATTGGAAATAAGATTTTTCTTTTTCAGTGCTACTTTATTGAAAAATCAGCTTGGTTTTACCTACCAAATGAAGCCTGCTCATTTGGTTAAAACCAGCTTCCCATTATGGGAGTAAGGAATTTAAATGTGTATTTTATGGGCTGTGAAATGTACATGTGTGAGGCTGGGAATGATGTGTATCAAATCAAAAGACAATGAATTTCTGCTTCATGAGCCTAAAATTTTATAGGAACAATAAATGTAAATGTAAAGGCTGTTTATATTGGAGATAAAAATTTTAAACTAGTAAGATTTTATTTCATTTCTACATGATTAATCATGTAGAGTTGCCCTGTTATCAAAGGACTGTTTTGACAATGAGACAAAGTTTTGCTAAAAGCAGAATGTGTAGTACTGCTACCTGATTAGCTTATTGGATGGTTGTTTGATGCTTGTCTAATTAAAATGACAGGCTTTTTCATTGAAATTTATTTATTTATTTTTGAGACTGTCACTCAAAAGACTATCACTCTGTCACCCAGGCTGGAGTGCAGTGGTGCAATCTCAGCTCACTGCCACCTCTGCATCCCAGGTTCAAGCCATTCTCCTGCCTCAGCCTCCCAAGTAGCTGGAATTACAGGCACACGCCACCATGCCCAGAGAGTTTTTGTATTTTTAGTAGAGACGGGGTTTCACCACGTTGGCCAGGCTGGTCTCAAACTCCTGACCAAGTAATCCGCCCACCTCGGCCTCCCAAATTGCTGGGATTACAGGCATGAGCCACCGTGCCTGGCCAAAATGTCCATATAGCTTGTCTTGACATGTGATAATATTGCATAGCTTTTATTATAAAGTGGTGAGAAATAAGTTTTCTTTCCTATAAATATTTTTTTGATTGTGATTTCCATCTTCATCATAATTGTGACATACTTCCAAAAAAAAACAGTCAACACTTCTCTCAAATGTACAATTTTTGTAATTATTACGCCTTCTGGTATGTATTTCTTAGCACATTTAATCCAGTAGTGTTCATCAATTAGAATTTTCTAAAAATAAAGACACTCAAACCTCCTAACACTCCCACCCTGAAGTAAGAATTTAAATGCACAAATTTAGAGTATTGTTGCCTCTGCGTAAAAGACCAGATCAGAGGCCGATGAAAGTCAGTTGTTGATTGTTGAGATATTTATGTTCAGTTATTTTTCCCTAAAACGTTATATGTAGTCACTAATCCAGTAGCAATACCCCTAGCACCCAGATTATGTTTTCTAAATACTATTTCCCAGTATGGTGGACCAGTGCTTCATGGAGAAATTAGTGATTCCAGATCTGGGACTGGAAAATGTACACGATTTTACCAAAAATTACCAAGATTACCAAAAACAAGGGAGTTGTCAAGAGACCATCAGTCTTCTGTCTAAAGGTCTCAGGGCCAGGACCAGCTCATTAGCTTGAAAACTGGTAAATATTATCAATTCTTTAACCAGCCTTTCCTGTATGGAATGTATTTCAGCATAACCAAATCATTGATGAAGGAAAGTTTGTCTTTTGTTTGTTTGTAGAGACAGGGTCTCACTCTTGCCCGGGCTGGAGGGCAATGGCAGTTGGCTCTCTGCTGCCTGGAACTCCTGGGCTCAAGCACTCCTCCTGTCACACCCTCCTGAGTAGCTTGGGACTACAGGCTCACACCGTCATGCCTGCATAATTTTTAAATTTTTTGTAGAGATGAGATCTCCCTTTGTTGCACAGGCTGGTCTCCAACACATGGGCTCAAGCATTCTTCCCACTTTGACCTCCCAAAGTGCTGGTATTGCAGGTAGGAGCCACCATGCCTGCTGGAAAGTTTTTCTTTATAGAACTTTTATAGCTAAAAAATGAAGAAGGAATGGGTGAATTATAGTGTCACTATTTTACAGTCTCTAGTAAAATAAGCAATCTAGACCACAATGAGCTGGTAACATTCCAGGAAAAGACAATTGGCTATCTTGTGCCTCCTGATAGAAGTACACATGACCTATGAAGCATTGTTGCCAAAAATTAAAAACCCAAATCTTATCAAGCCACTGGATCTAACATGTGATTTACAAGAACAGAAGGCAGAAGAACTTGTTAAATGATCCATGGAGATGCAGTCAACACAATGTGGGTACAGAGAAGTATACAAGTGACTTTATTTCATCAGATAGAGCACAAGCAGGAGGAAGGAGAGGGAACATATACTGTCACTCCTTAGTATAGATGTGGGATTGGTTCCAGGACCACCCATGTATACCCAAATGCACACATACTGAATTCCTACAGTCAGTCCTGCAGATGCATGAAAAATTCCTACAGTCAGTCCTGCAGATGCATGAAAAATCGTATTTGCAGTTTTCTGCATCCTGTGAATAATATATTTTCTGTCAGCATTTGGTTGAAAAAAATCGTTGTATAAGTGGACCCACACAACTCAAATTTATGTTTAAAGGTCAACTGTAGATTAAAACACTTGAGATCAACTGAATGCATTTATGAACTGCATTTTGATCCTGATTTGAACAAGCCAACTTAAAGTAGTTTGGAAATAATCAGTGACATTTGAATATTGACTATCTGATGTTAATAAATTATTGTGATTTTTTTTTTTTTTTTGGTGTAAAGATTTTAAGTCTATATCTTTTAGAGAAATGTACTGAAATGTATGCTGTTAAAATATATCTCAGTTTTGCTTCAAAATGATCTAATGGGGTTGACTGTAGAAGAAACCAAGAATCCGTTAAGTTATAGCTTAGTGATAGGCGTGTGGACATTCATGGTTTTGTTTTCTTTTGTTTATGTTTGAAATTTTCTGTGATAAAAAAAATTTTTAATAAGTCTTACAACTCAGTAGTGTGTGATTGTTTTCCATATGTAATGAAAACTGACTTTCATTACTTTCTTGTAGCCTTACCCCTCGTGAATTCAACTCTTACGGAGCTCGAAGAGGTAATGATGCTGTAATGACAAGAGGCACTTTTGCAAATATCAAGCTTTTTAATAAGTTTATTGGAAAACCAGCTCCTAAAACAATTCATTTTCCGTCAGGACAGACGGTGAGGATGCACACAAAGTATTTAGACAATTCTAACTGGATCAAAATTTGTATTAAAGATTTTTGTGTTTGTTTTAATCTACAGCTAGATGTATTTGAGGCTGCAGAGCTGTACCAGAAAGAAGGTATCCCGCTGATTATTTTAGCAGGAAAGAAATATGGTTCAGGAAACTCCAGAGACTGGGCTGCCAAAGGACCATATTTACTGGTATTGAATCTTAAAATTTATCATCTTAAGCTTCAAAGAGTTTTAAATGTTCCCTTTTGTCAGTAACATACTGTCAAAGTTTATTTGGATTTTTTATAGTTATTTGAACCTCATAGGTATAGAGGGTTTTGTTTGTTTCAGTGATCTTAGATAATACTTTGTACTCATTTCGTTAGTATCATTTTAATACTCTTGAGTTTGGTTAAACCTACATCAGTCTTATGTGAAGAAGTCAGCATAATAGAGGGAAAGGAAATTCTGTTTTAAACTGTTGTTTTATAATTATACGTATTGATTTTTTTTGTTTGTTTGTTTGTTTGGTTTTGAGACCGTGTCCTTGTCACCCAGACTGGAGTGAAGTGGCGCAATCACTGCTCTCTGCAGCCATGACCTCCCAGGTGCAATCAGTTCTCCTGTGTCAGCCTCCCAAGTAGCTGGGACTACAACCATGAGTTACCACCCCTGGCCAATTTTTGTATTATTTGTAGAGATGGAATCTCCCTATTTTGCTCAGGCTGATCTTGAACTCCTAGGCTCAAGCGATCCTCCCGCTGTGGCCTCCCAACGTGCTGGGATTACAGGCTTGAGCCTCTGTGCCCGGCCCCCACTGTTAATTTTACTTGCCTCCTTTTGATTCAGTTTTCTCAGATTTGCCCCATTAGTGGGTAAAAGACTCTGAAGTAGTGGGCCAAGCTTCACCTTTTTTCCCCCTAAATAGGAGATTGTGGTGCCTGGCTGTCTGCCAGGAGGACATTTCTCCTGAGACTGTTTCCTTATTGCAGAGCAAATAGGCCATCTGCTGGGGGGAATAGTCATGTGACATGTGCTTTTTGCCATTTCATACTGACAAGTGCTTCTCTTTACAATTGTAGCTTTAAAAAGGCTGGCTGAAACACATATCATGTAGGCCTCATTCTTATTTTAATCTTTAATATCTCCTTTAAAATGTAAATACTCTGAGGGGCTATAGGAATAAACCAAAATCTCATCCTTTTAAGATACTAATTATAAGTATTATTATGAGTATTAATGATAGGTATAGGTTCTTTTTTATCCTGGAAAGTGTTTTAGTGTTTGTATTTGATGTTGAAAGCTTTCCTCATATGGCAGGTGATGCTTGGCCCTCCATTTGTTAGATATTAAAAAACTGATTACAAGCCGTGGATGGGGGCTGGGTTTTGTCAGTTACTGTGCCTTACTATAGGTGA
Organism: Papio anubis; assembly: GCF_008728515.1. Lineage (NCBI taxonomy): Eukaryota > Metazoa > Chordata > Mammalia > Primates > Cercopithecidae > Papio > Papio anubis. The sequence continues at coordinate 110,589,406 of NC_044982.1, read as the reverse complement.
TTGGGTGATAAGCTACCTTTTTCATTGAGAGATTCTATATGTCCTTATCTGTATTTTCTCTGAGGCCATTCAGTGTCTTCAAGGAAAGAGACTTGTTCAGGATGTAGACATCTACTTAGTCTCCTGTTTCAGGGGTATTCTCAAGCCCCTATGCCCAGTGTTTGTCAGTCTAGAGAATGTATTCTCTTCCTTATTTCTGCTGTAACAGAAAATGAGTAAAAAAATTTTTTAAAAAGAATATATTCTCAAGAGGGGTGATGGCACTCCCAAAGAACAGAAATTGGTTCTCAGGTGGTAAAAAAAAAAAATTTTACTTTTTGCACGTGAAGTACAGATAAATATAGAGTACATAAAAAGATACACGGCATCTTAGTGGTGTTAAAATTTTGGAGAGAAAGGAGGTGAACAGGAAGACACAATTATGGGGGGGGGAAGTCTTAAAAGACTCCTTGGGTAGACAGTGGAGAAAAAAGTTGAAAAACACAAGTCTAGAGCCTTTGGCTCATTTTTTTTTTCCAGAGAATAAACCTCTACTCTTGTGGAGTGGGGATGCTTTGTGTGGCCTTGTAACCTGTATCCACAAGTATTCTGAGAAGCTCATCCTCTGAATCTCAATCCTTTTCCTGGGGCTTGTGTTGCACATTAACTCAGACCTTGACTGGTATCACTCTCTAATTTCATTTTATCATTCTGTGGTTTCAACATTGTCTTCTAAATCAGTTACCTATCTCTGTTTTCTAAATATTTATAGAATTCTCTCATCCTATTCCCTTCGTTGCTATGGGCTTATACCCTCTTTATTATTGTTGTTACTTATATTTTTTGGAGACAGAGTCTCACTCTCTTGCCCAGGCTGGAATGCAGTGGCGTGATCTCCCTGCAACCTCCGTTTACCGACCTCAAGTGATTCTCCTGCCTCAGCCTCCTTAGTAGCTGAGATTACAGGTATACCACCATGCCCAGCTAATTTTTCTGTTTTTGGTAGAGATGGAGTTTCACCATGTTGGCCAGGCTGGTCTCAAACTCCTGGCCTCAAGTGATCCACCCACCTCGGCCTCCCATAGTGCTGGGATTATAGGCATGAACCACTGCATCCAGCCTGTTCTTGTTATTTTTTATTTTATTTTTTATTTTTTCTGTAGAGACAGGGTCTCTCTATATTGCCTAGGCTGGTCTCAAACTCCCGTCCTCAAATAATCCTTCTGCCTCAGCCTCCAACGTACTGGGATTATAAGCATATAAGCCACTGTGCCTGGCCCCATATACCTTCTTTATTCCTTTATTTTAGTGGCATTTCAAGAGTGTTGAACACATATATTAGATCTGTCATGTTTAAATAGAAATCCTTCTGAGCCCTACTTTGGGGTCAAAGGAACCAGCCCATTTATAGAGCTCTTATGATGTGGTAGGCAGCGGCAGTACTTAACCCTAGAGCAGCAGAAGGGGAGCCAGAATAATTTAGGGAGCTCCATAAAAATTCAGAAAAATAATCTATAAAAAGTTTCTGTAAATACTTTGATAGAATATTGATGCAGTATGAGGTATTAGACTAAAAGTATTTAGAGAAAGGCCAAAGTAGATTTTTACCCCCTTTAAATGCTCAGTAAATAACTTTCAGAAGTGATTGGAGGAAATAAAATGCACATTTATTACAGGGTGTGAAAGCTGTTTTGGCCGAAAGTTATGAAAAAATACACAAAGATCATTTGATTGGAATTGGCATAGCTCCACTTCAGTTCCTTCCAGGAGAAAATGCAGATTCCTTGGGCCTCTCCGGTAGAGAAACATTTTCTTTAACATTTCCTGAAGAACTGTCTCCTGGAATTACATTGAATATACAGGTATCTCTAAAATTTTCAAATATATGATTATGCACTCAAATGTTTATGAATTGAATACGCATCAATTGCTGTAAATTATATAGTGAAGTCCCTTAATGCATGTTAAGTTGCCATTTAAGATGACTCCCTCCGCCATACTTAAATCTAGCTATGTTAATAGTTCAAGTTCTCTGAGGAAAAGTGGAAAGAACTGGATGCTTATACCAGAAAAAAGAACACATGGAGGAATCTTGACTTCCACTTAACAAGTGCCAGTTTCCTTTTCATGGTGGTCATTTTTTTGCTGTCCCGATCTAATTTTGACGGAGGCATACATACCACTCCAAAGAGAGGGCAAAGTTGAACGTTCAAAGTTAGAGCAAAACAGACTTTACAACTAAGAAAAAAGGGGAAAGAGTAGGAGTTATTGATTATATGCAATGAATATTTGGTGTAAAATGAATATGAATAGTGAGTATAACTTCCCCAATTAATAAGTCAAAATCTAAATGTAGCTATTTTTCTACTTAGCTATGAAGCCCATGATCAGGTATCTCAGGTGTTTTTCAAGCAGCAGAAAAGTTTCAGGCAATCAGAATATAAGAAATTAGAACCAGGATAAATCAGACAGAATATGTGGCAAGTATAGTCATTAAATATGAAGACAAATGGTCTTAACCACCAAGTAGCACCTGGAAGATTTACTTGCTCACATGAGATGTTTTTGTTTCTTTAAAGACAAGCACTGGAAAAGTATTCAGCGTGATTGCTTCGTTTGAAGATGATGTGGAAATAACATTGTACAAACATGGAGGATTATTAAACTTTGTGGCACGAAAATTCTCATAGTATCTACTTACCATGGATACCTTTCATAACTGATAACTGCAAAGCCTTTTGTGCTGGACCCAGGAATCCTTACCATGGAGCTGCAGATAGTCCCAGTATACTCACTTATCTCATCCATGGATGTAAATGATGATGAATCAACATAGTAACTGAAATGAAATCTTCTTGATTTTAAATAATATACGAATGGTGCTATTAACATTGCTAAAATCAACGTGTGAAGTGTGTTGTGGAAGAGACCTGTAAGTATGGGGGGGGCGATATTTTATCAGACCATTTTGTAAATAAAGGCAGAATTTGTGTTGAAGATTCTTATATGAGTAACCTTCCTGGAGTTGTTTAGTTTTGCACCAATAAAACTGTGTACTACTGTTTGTTGGTTTAAGAGTAGCAGATTGAAATACAAGAAGCCAGATTAGACTCTAAAATTGTGGTCATTGGAATCTCATTTATAAGTGGACCTTTTAAGTATATTAATTGCTCTTCAGAATTGAGCTGGACACATTTGGCATTCTTAGTTTGTCATATAATCAGGTTTATCCTTAGTCTAACTTCAAGGGATAGAACCTGCCCCAGGTCACAATCATTCTGTCCAGTCCAGCCAAGGTTCCCTCCACATACAAAGATGGACCATGGCAAAATACAACTGATTGTGTGGCACCATGTATTAGCAGTGGAAATACATATCACATATGACGCAGCCTTTAATGTTTCAGCAGTTTGCCACTGTGACTATCTGACAAGCCCCCGATGGCATTATATTAATTGGATTAGATTATTTTGCTCACCTTATGTAATACTGTAACTTCCTATAACCTAATATTTTCGGTGTCATTAACCAAAATTTCACACTCATAGTTGCTAAAGAGAATGTTATTTAATCATTAAACTCTGAACTGATTTCTTCTAGACATTTAAATTATCCACCCTCAATTATACGGGTACTCAACCCTATGCATTTTTTAAATGTTGCTATTTCTTCATTAAATTGATTTCCTGTCATTTTGAATCATTTATCACCTGCGATGCATGATTTTATTAATTTTGTTATGTTTTAACCAAAGCTGACTGTAAGGATAAAACACTTAAGTTATTGCTGAGTACTATGTATCCTCAATATGCATGTCTGCCCATCACATCAAATGTTCTGTCAACAAGATGTTTGGCAATTTTTTAAAAAAAGGTTGGAAAATTAATTATAGAAGGTTCCATACCATTTCTTAATTAAGAAATTTAGCAGGCTAAAGGTTAGTTGTAGTGATTTTTTTTTCACATAGAGATCTTTCTATGACTTAGTTACTGCAATTCAGAATTAGTTCACATTGCATAAATAATTACTTGTTTTAAGCAAAATGCTGAAACTACCAAACCAGTGGATGAAGACCACTGAGAACTTTGCACATAATCATACAATCTTTTGAAAATATTTTGCAAATATGTGTTTAGACAATAAGATGGACTAGAGTTTGACAAAATGATTTCCTTATTTAAATTTTGTATAAGTATTTTCTTCGACACTTTCAAATTATATTGTGTTCTTGATATATACTGTATATTTATTTGTCAGTGCATGTGTTTTTAATTTACATGAAAACATGAGTTAGGAGAAATTACAAGTTGAATGATGAAATGCCTGTATGTGCTCTGAAGAAATGGTAATTCCAGATTGTGCAGCAGGAAACAAATCTGTTTTGTTTTGTTTTGTTTTGTTTTTGAGACGGAGTCTTGCTCTGTCACCAGGCTGGAGTGCAATGGCATGGTCTTGGCTCACTGCAACCTCCGCCTCCTGGGTTCAAGCGATTCTTCTGCCTCAGCCTCCTGAGTAGCTGGGACTACAAGCATGCGCTACCACGCCCAGCTAATTTTTGTAGTTTTAGTAGAGACAGGGTTTCACCATGTTGGCCAGATGATCTGAATCTCTTGACCTCGTGATCCACCCACCTCGACCTCCCAAAGTGCTGGGATTACAGTTGTGAGCCACCGCACCCGGCCTATATTGTTTTGAAAGCATACTCTATATATAGTTATGGGCGGAGGCACAGGCATCCTCAGCAGCTGATTCAGGAGATGATGGTAAAGCTAGCTAACTATGAATTAAACATTCACATATCCAGTCTACCTAGTCCAGTAATAATACAAGCAAATCTTGTATTTCAGGAACAAATCAAGGTTCTCTTAATTTTTTGGCTTATATACAATGAAGTAAAAACTTGATAAACATGGTTCCAAATTGAGGAGGAGAGTCGTGGATGTATGTTTTAATATGTATACCTTATAATTCTGCCTCTAGCCAAATGCTATGTTTGCAAAATGTGGCATCTGTTAGTTTTTATTGTCTATATCTTCTTTTTTGACTATACCTGGATAATTTTGTGTTACCAAAAAAAATAAGGAAGTGTAATGTCAGACACACAAGAAAAGCAAATCAGTGTTGTAAGCTTAAAGTACAATTTCAAAGGTCATTACCAACAGCAGGTTTTTTTTTTATACTTTAAAAACATTATGCTACATGTCATTGCCATTTTCATATTTTGGGGTTTTGCTACTCTTACACAATGGAATCAATGAAAATGTCATCCAGCCACTGAATTGCCATTATTATATCTAAAAAGTATCTAAGATGACAGTTGTCACTATTTATCTCCATGCTGACATTTGAAAGAAGGTACTAGTATCCCTCTAGCCAGAGTGCTCAGGTTTTCGTTGGTAATCAAACAACAGTTGTACTAAAGGAATGTAAAGCTAGGACCTAAGTCAGAATCATAGTTGCCTGCATATATGGTAACAAGGTTGTGTTCATTTGCTTTCACAGTGATGAATGAGAGGATGAGGAGAAATTATTTGACATTTTTCTGTGGTTGAATAGAAGACACCTTTCTTTTGTCTTTAGGTTTAGGAGAAGATACTAAGATACTGGATGTTTACCCTATCTTAGTTTGATTGGAGTAATAAGAGAGAAGAAGAGGGTGGACTTTGGCTTTTTCAGTGTTTTTTCCCCTAAAGGGTGATATTGCTGATGTTTCTATCAATTTTACACATAATATGTGGCTATGAAAACATAATCTCACTTAAGTAACAGACAAAGTAATCACTTTGTCTATCACTAAGTAATAGACAAAAATCATTGTCTATTATTTAAAGCCAACAAAACAGTGTAACAGTTTTAAGTTCAATAATGTTAAGTATTGTATAAAAATATATTGGAGGCGAAGTTCAGTTGATGACAATTGTGTATATGTTACTGATGCTGTAAATTATTTTTAATAAAGAAAATTGTATTATCACATTTGATTCTTGTTCTATTTTGTAGTAGTTGAAAATAAAACAAAATGATGTAGGAAATGTGCTGCCATCCGGCTGGGCACAGTAGCTCATGCGTGTAATCCCAGCACTTTGGGAGGCCAAGGTGGGCAGATCACAAGGTCAGGAGATCAAGACCATCCTGGCCAACATGGTGAAACCCAGTCTCTACTAAAAATAAAAAAATTAGCCGGACATGGTGGCAGGTACCTGTAGTCCCAGCTACTTGGGAGGCTGAGGCAGGAGAATGGCGTAAACCTGGGAGGCAGAGTTTGCAGTGAGCGGAAATTGCGCCACAGCACTCCAGCCTCGGCAACAGAGCGGGACTCCGTCTCAGAAAAAAAAAAAAAAAAAACACGAAATGTGCTGCCATCCAGATGCTATGTGTTCCTGTGCCTCTGTGCTACAGGAGCAGCGCAGGGCAGGAGGATGCCTGCTCTCTGTGCTGCCTGTTCATTAATGTTCATGAAGCAAGTCATTGGAAGCTGGGAGCCAGGATCCCAGGTGTATTTGTTCTCGCATTGTATAAAGAAATGCCTGAGACTGGGTAATTTATTTTAAAAAGAGGTTTAATTGGCTCATGGTTCTGCAGGATGTACAGGAAGCATGATGCTGGCATCTGCTTGGCTTCTGGGGAGGCCTCAGGAAACTTACAATCACGGTGGAAGATTAAGTGGGAGCAAGCACTTCACATGGCCGGAGCAGGAGGAAGAGAGGGACAGGGGAGGTTCCACACACTTTTAAACAACCAGATGTCAGGAGAACTCACTATAGGGACAGCACCAAGGGGGATGGTGTTAAACCATGAGAAACTGCCCCCATAATCCAGTCACCTCCCACCAGGCCCCACCTCCAACACTGGGGATTACAATCCCACATGAGATTTAGGCGGGGACATTGATTCAAAAAGATGTATCCTTTCTTCCCACTATTAGCAACCTAAATGAGTAAGGTTTATTTATTAGAATTCAGTAATCATAAACCACAATTGGCACTTTATTAGAATTTTCTAAGGATTCCAATTTAGTATTCTAAGAATTTTGCATTATAAAGGCTAATACCAACATAGGCACAAGCTGATAGTTTGAATATCCGCCTGGGAGGAAATTTCCAGCTTCATCAGTGTAACATTTAGTTGGTTTACAGTTTTCACTTGATGCTAATTTTGCTTTTTAATTACAAAGTAGCTTCAGCTTTACCATTTTGATTTGATGTATGTTATAAACCTGTGTTGTATACTTGAAAAATGCATTTATTGCAAAAGCAAATAATTCTCACAAAATTTGCTTGTATAACGACAAGTGTGGGCCAGGCGAGGTGGTTCACACCTATAATTCCAACACTTTGGGAGGCCAAGGCAGGAGGCAGGAGGATCACTTGAAGTCAGGAATTTGACCCCACCCTGGGCAACATAGCAAGGCCCTGTCTCTTAGTAATAACAATTAGCTTGGTGTGGTGGTGTGCACCTGTAGTCCCAGCTACTTAGGAGGCTGAGGCAGGAGGGATGCTTGAGCCTAGGTTGAGGCAGCAGCAAGCTATGATTTATGCCACTGCACTCCAGCCTGGGTGACAGCAAGATCCTGTCTCTTAAATAAGTGTGTTGTCACTGTGAATGTTGTGTTTACGTGGTGGTAGTACTGAATTTTAAAGCATTTTTTTTTCAATATTTTCCATCTATTAATATCTGTATGGTCTGTGGCAGGGTCCCTTTTTATTACCAATATTGGTAATTTGTGTTTTCTTTCTTTTCCTTGATCAGTCTTTCTAAGGGGTTAGAAATTGAATTGATTTTTTAAAGAGCCAATTTTTTACATTGTTTTCTGGTTTTTTGTTTGGTTTTGGGTTTTTTTTGTTTGTTTGTTTTTTGAGACGGAGTCTGGCTTTGTTGCCCAGTCTGAAGTGCAGTGGCACGATCTCGGCTTAACGCAACCTCCACCTCCCGGGTTCAAGCAATTCTGCCTCAGCCTCCCGAGTAGCTGGGATTACAGGCATGTGCCACCATGCCCAGCTAATTTGTTTTATATTTTTGGTAGAGACGGGGTTTCCCCCTGTTGGCCAGGCTGGTCGCAAACTCCTGACCTCACGTGATCAGCCTGCCGCAGCCTCCCAAAGTGCTAGGATTACAGGCATGAGCCACCGTGCCCGGTTTGTTGTCTTTTATTGGTTTCTGCTCTTAAGTGTTTCCTGTTACTTATTTAATTTCCTCCTTTCCCCCAGCTTTGTTAACACTTTTCCTCCAATGTAAATGTAAATATTTAAATTTTCCTCTAAGCGCTGCTTTAGCTGTAGCCCACTGTGGAGACTAAAGCCAATTTTGAGCATTTTAAACAACTTGTAATATATAAAGGAAGTATCATAAAACTGCTGGGATATTTTATGGGACATTGTTTTATAATGTAAAACCATGTCTATACTCTCACTGCAAATTGTTCATTTTGTTTCACTCCAGTTTTTTTTTTTTATCACTGAGCTCTTTAAAAAAAAAAAAAAAAAAAAGCCTGGCCTCAATCAGTTCTCCCACCTCAGCCTCCCAGACTGCTGGGATTACAGGCATGAGCCACCATGACCAGCCACTGAGCTACGTTTGAGAGCCACTACGTAAAACTGCTCCAGTAGCCAACTGAAGAAACGTTAATACAACGACATGACATTTTTTTCACCCCTAGAAACCAGTCTCACTATGTGGCCCAGGCTGACCTCGAACTCCAGGGCTCAAGCACTTTTCCTGCCTAAGCCTCCTGGAGTAGCTGGGACTATAGACTTGCAACATCACGCCCGGCTTAAAATGAGATATCTGGCCAGGCACGGTGGCTCACGCCTGTAATCTCAGCACTTTGGGATGCCAAGGCAGGCGGATCACGAGGTCAGTTCGAGACCAGCCTGGCCAACATAGTGAAACCCCGTATCTACTAAAAATACAAAAATTAGCTGGGTATGGTGGCATGTGCCTGTAGTCCTAGCTACTTGGGAGGCTGAGGCGGGAGAATCGCTTGAACCCAGGAGGTGGTGGTTGCAGTGAGCTGGGACCACACCATTGTACTCCAGGCTGGGTGACAGAGCAAAACTCCGTCTCAAAAAAAAAAAATGACAACACATCTTGTCTTACGTTGGTGGAACTTTTAAAAATCATGATATCCAGCCAGGCGCGGTGGCTCACGCCTGTAATCCCAGCACTTTGGGAGGTCAAGGCGGGCAGATCACGAGGTCAGGAGATTGAGACCATCCTGGCTAACACCGTGAAACCCCGTCTCTACTTTAAAAAAAAAAAAAAAAAAAAAAGGACAAAAAATTAGCAGGGTGTGGTGGCGGGCGCCTGTAGTCCCAGCTACTCAGGAGGCTGAGAGGCAGGAGAATGGCGTAAACCCGGGAGACGGAGCTTGCCGTGAGCCAAGATGGCGCCACTGCACTCCAGCCTTGGCAACAGTGCAAGACTCCGTCTCCAAAAAAAAAAAAAAAAAAAAAAAAAATCACGATATCCAATGTTGGCATTATTGAGAGGAAAACATGATTTGGCAACATGTATTAAGAGGCTTAGACCGGGTGCAGTGGCTCACGCCCGTAATCCCAACACTTTGCTAGGCTGAGGTGGGAGGATTGCTTAACCCAGGAGTTCAAGACCAGCCTGGGAAACATGGCGAAACCCGTCTCTACAAAAAAGGAGCGGGGCGTAGTGATGCGTGCCTATAGTCCCAGCTACTCGGGAGGCTGAGGCAGGCGGATCCCTTGAGCACAGGAGGCAGAGGCTGCAGTGAGCTGAGATCGTGCCACTGCACTCCTGAGCAACAGATTGAGACCCTGTCTCAAAATAAATAAATAAAAAGGCCTTAAAAGTGTTTATTATCTTATTCCTAGTAATATGACGCTGAGCAGTTTAAACACATAAAGTGCACGAAAGATTTATGTATGAGGATATTCTTTAAAACAAGGAAATGGTCACTTAAAGTGAAAAAGGCAATTTACAAAGTACATTTTTTTTTCTTTTTTGAGACGGAGTCTTGCTCTGTGGTCCAGGCTGGAGTGCAGTGGTGCAATCTCGGCTCACTGCAAACTCCACCTCCCAGGTTCAAGCGACTCTCCTACCTCAGCCTCCTAGGAGCTGGGATTACAGGGGTCTGCCACCATGCACGGCTAATTTTTGTCTTTTTAGTAGAGATGGGGTTTCACCATGTTGTCCAGGCGGGTCTCAAACTCCTGAACTCAAATAATCCACCTCCATCAGCCTCCCCAAATGCTCGGATTACAGGCATGAGCCACCGCACCCTACCAAATACAATATTTCAAAAGAATTCACGGAGTGGAAACAGGCACATACCAAAGAGGCAGTTGTGGATCCAGTAGCCCTGCCTCCAATTCTCACAATTTACAGATTCAATCTTAATTCCCATTCCCTCATCCCAAGAGAAGTAGAAAAATACCAATATAGCTGGAATAATGTCAGGTGGAAATAACTCAGAAGCCACTCAAGGGAAAAGGCATGCAGAGGGGCCTAAGGGAGCCAGCAGGATTCCAATTCTGGTTACAGAAAAATCCAAGTCAAAATTACTCTGACAATCTAAAGGAATGAGATATTAATTATGTTCCCCTGGGGTTGTGAAAAACAGCCCTGCCTTTTGGAGATTAGAAGTGAAGCAGGTGCCGGGCACGGTGGCTCAAGCCTGTAATTCCAGCACTTTGGGAGGCCGAGACGGGCGGATCACGAGGTCAGGAGATCGAGACCATCCTGGCTAACACGGTGAAACCCCGTCTCTACTAAAAAAATACAAAAAACTAGCCGGGCGTGGTGGCGGGCGCCTGTAGTCCCAGCTACTGCGGAGGCTGAGGCGAGAATGGCGTGAACCCGGGAGGCGGAGCTTGCAGTGAGCTGAGATCCGGCCACTGCACTCCAGCCTGGGTGACAGAGAGAGACTCTGTCTAAAAAAAAAAAAAAAAAAAAGAAGTGAAGCAGGGGAAGAAGCCTCCCTCAGTAGGTGGTTGATAGGGGTTTGAGAATCATCCAAGTTAATCAGGGTGACTATAGATAATCCGAGTGTGTTATATCCTGACAGAAAGCAGGGTGGATGTGCCTTGGCAAAAACAAAATAGAGACCAAGTTGCAGGCATGAGTGGACCAGTGCCCATGACTCTCTTCCAGTAGCCTACAGTAGATAGAGTGCTCTGACTTACCCGAGAAGTCCTGCTTGGCTGGAGAAGGGCATCAAGCTATTTATCAGTGCCTCATGCCCTTGACAGTTAAGATCATGAGAGGTTTATTTTAGAGAAAACAAACTTGACAGGGGCGTCTGCCCAAGTTAGGTCAGAGGCACACTCTTACAGACTAAGTAAGTTTTTAAGGATTCGGGGTGGGAGAGTTTATCAGAGGCTTGGATTGCTTCTGCATCTCTTTGTTGCGCTTATCTGGGAGGGAGAGTTGTGTGTCTGTTCCCGTACATCTCTCTGCAGCTGCAGGCATACCTACCCCCGAGTCTAATTTTTGTATTTTTAGTAGAGAGGGGGTTTCACATGTTGGCCAGGCTGGTCTCGAGCTCCTGACCTCAGGTGATCCTCCCGCCTCGGCCTCCCAAATTGCTGGGATTACAGGCGTGAGCCACCTGCGCCCTGCCTAAACTGTTCGGGTTCTAACATTCCAGCATCTCCCCGCGGAACGCAGCCAGGCCTTACTCAGGCCTTCCAAACAGGACTCTTGCAGTTCCTGGGGCTGGTCTAGGGTCGAGTCTCCCTGGGGCCACGTTTTCTAAACGTATCACTTCCAGGATACGTGCCTCCAACAGAAGGAGGGAAGGCTAGGAAACAAAACGTGGATGCTGGTGAGGAGCTGTCAGGGTTACCGCCACGACAACCTGGACCCTGGGGAACTCGGAGGTGCCACTCAAGAGCCGAAAACCTGCCCACTCGGGGTGGGGCGGCAACCCGGAGAGCCAATCAGGAATAAGGAGTCCGATTCATGAAAATGTAGCCGAATTCCGACTGGGATACTCACTGTGAGAAGGCGGGGCAGAGTTGCAGAAAGTCAACGGAAGTCGGATCTCTGAATTTCTGTTCTGTTCTGTAGCAGCCTCCTAGGCGGGGCCAGGAAAAAAATCCCGGTCTCCCGGCCTCGCCCCGCCTTCCAATAGTCTGCGCTGACTGGGCGGCGAGGGACGAGGGGGAGCCAATCAGAAGTCAGGACTCGCGGGGCTTGGAGGAGGGGCGCGGGGGCTGCGGCCTCTGCGGACCCTGCGGACCCTGCGGACCCTGCTGTACCTCCTGGCCACAGTGCCGGGCCGAGGCCGCAATACCCGGCTGCTGGAGAGCGGGATCCACCCCAGGACGTCGGGTCGCTGCGGGTGAACCAAGGAGGGGAAAGCAGAGACGAGCCCCGCCTCCCCGCTGCGGGAGTCGGGGGCGTCCCCGAGGGCAGGGAGTCTCGCTGCGAGTGTGGAGCTGCGAGTCCTACGCCTCAGGTTCCTCCAGTCCGCGCTACCCTCAGCTCGCTGCGTGCGTGATGGGCAAGTCACCCTTCTCCCCGGACCTCACCTGTAACCTAGGAGGGCTGAGCTGGGCCCCCAGAATGAAAGCGTGGCACCCGAGAAGCTGTCGAGGGCAGCCCTCCCAGGTCTGTGTGGGGTCGCTGGCCGAGGACTGTGCCGGCGCCTGGCAGGTGTCTACTGGGAGCAGTCTCTGAGCTCCACTGGACCTCACTGATAACGCTGCGAACCTGACTCGTACGCCCTCCTCCTCTCTTTTCCTGCCTCTTGGTTCAGCAGCCCCTCCACAGCCCGCTCACCCACCACTCTTTCCCCTTCACCCACCAGGAAGACCCTTAAAAGCACCTAGTAGTGTATTGTTGTCTTTGAAAAACTACAGATGCTAGATTCCCCACCTTTCTGTTTCATGATCCCCTTGGGTGTGAACTGCCCCATGGGTCTGTGGAGTGAAGGTCACCCTTGGTTCACCATTTAATATTAAATAAGGGACTAGCCTAGGGGCTGAGAATACAGACATTGACTGGGTATAATCCCTTGGAAGGACGCAGCAAAAAGGAATGTAGGAGAAGAAAGGTAGAGTTGGAAGACATGCTAAGGTTGAATTTACTAGACTTTGTTACACGTTGGGAGTGAGGGACAGGAAAGAATCAATAATGACTCCAGTTTCTTGTCTGGTATACTTTGCACAAAGTACAGAGCTTAAGGTCCAGCCCCCGCTGGCTGTAGGACAAAGGTGGTGAGAGTCTGGCGCAGATCCTGGAGTTGGAAATCACACTTGCTTCCTGCGGGCTTTTTCAGGAGGTAAAATACTGTTGGCCGGATATATAGAGCAACAACCTATAGTACCTGAATTCCTCCTCTCCTTTTGAATGAAGTTGGAAAAAAAGTTAATAATTTTTAAAAATGTGTGAGTGGGCAACATAGCGAGACACTGTCTCTAAAAAAATAAAAATAATAAAATAAAATTAAAAAGACAGGCATGATGGCTTGCACCTGTAATCCCAGCACTTTGGGAGACCAAGGAAGGAGGATTGCTTGAGCCCAGAAGTTCGAGATCAATCTGGGCAACATAGTGGGGCCCTGTCTTTACAAAAAGTAAAAAAAAAAAAAAAAAAAAAAGCCAGGCGTGGTGGCACCTGCCTACAGTCCCAGCTACTTGGGAAGCTCAGGTGGGAGGATCCCTTGAGCCCAGGAGTTGGAAGCTGCAGTAAGCAGTGATTGCGCCACTACTCCAGACTGGGTGACAGGGTGAGACCTTGTCTCAAAAAAAAGGAGAATTCCTCTCCATACATAGAAGACATTTGATTAAGATGGACATGTCTGATAAACGTATTTTTTTCTTTGTTTTTCTTTACTTTCAGGAGTTGATCTGTGCCATTAGTTCTATGATTTGGAGCCCTTGTATAAAGAAAAAAGGCAAACTTAAAAGAACTTTAGCGGCATAGAATACTAGAGCTAGGGCCGGGCGCCGTGGCTCACGCCTATAATCCCAGCACTTTGGGAGGCCGAGTCGGGTGGATCACGAGGTCAGGAGATCGAGACCATCCTGGCTAACACAGTGAAACCCCGTCTCTACTAAAAATACAAAAAATTAGCCGGGTGTGGTGGCGGGCGCCTGTAGTCCCAGATACTCGGGAGGCTGAGGCAGGAGAATGGCATGAACCCGGGAGGCAGAGCTTGCAGTGAGCCGAGATCGTACCACTGCACTCCAGCATGGGCAACAGAGCAGGACTCCGTCTCAAAAAAAAAAAAAAAAAAAAAAAAAAAAAAAAAGAATACTAGAGCTAGAGGAGACTTTTATTAATAATCTAGTCCAACTCTGTTTTAGAGGAGAACATGACTAGTCCAGAGTTTCAGAGGTTAGGTAGCAGAGCTGGGACTAAAATATGTCCTATTTCTCCTAGCACAACTTTTTATTACATCAGTCGCTTTGGATGGCCAGAGCTAACAACCTTGCTTTATATGGCTATGGAAAACAGGGCTCTCCTAAAAGGAGCTTAACAAGTCAAAGATTGTATGGGAACATCTGGACTAGAAAGGAGATTGGCCTTCACCAGTTTCCTCTAAGGTTCCTTCCAACTTTAGGAACTTATCATTCATTTCAAATTCAGAATTGTGGCCGGGCGCGGTGGCTCAAGCCTGTAATCCCAGCACTTTGGGAGGCCGAGGCGGGTGGATCACGAGGTCAGGAGATCGAGACCATCCTGGCTAACATGCTGAAACCCCGTCTCTACTAAAAATACAAAAAACTAGCCGGGCGTGATGGCGGGCGCCTGTAGTCCCAGCTACTCGGAGGCTGAGGCGGGAGAATGGCGTGAACCCGGGAGGTGGAGCTTGCAGTGAGCCGAGATCGCGCCACTGCACTCCAGCCTGGGTGAAAGAGCGAGACTCTGTCTCAAAAAAAAAAAAATTCAGAATTGTTCTGACATCTCTCACACTTTGGGAGTTGAAAATGACTCCAGGAGTTCATCTTGGAGTTAATGCTTCAGTTCATATTACATTTTGAATACTTACCTTATACCAGTTTACCTCTCTCCAGAAGGAATGTTAAAATTCCTTGTAAAGTTTTAAGCCTAAATACAGTGTGACAGGATGTGTTGGTTCCCAGAAGTTTCAAGTGCAAAGATTGTTTTGAAACTCCATTTAGGCTTTGTCACAATATTTTCAGTGAACAAAATCTGAATGGCCTAACTTGCTTCTGAAAGCAAATGCCTGGTTAGAAAGTAAACAGGAAACATGATTGTCAAGAATGCATTAACTTGCAGTAACAGGTGATGGAAACCGACCAGTGGCACAAGCTATGCAAGTTAAGAGGCTGGAGCAATCACTTTGGGTAGGAGGATCAGGGAAGGCCATGGAGGGGGGCAGGGGGTGGTTAGCGTTTGAGGTTTACCTTTTCCTCCCTTCCTTCCTTCCTTCCTTCCTTCCTTCCTTCCTTCCTTCCTTCCTTCCTTCCTTCCTTCCTTCCTTCCTTCCTTCCTTCCTTCCTCTTTTTCTTTTCTTTCTTCTTTCTCTTTCTCTTCTCTCTTTTCTTTTCTTTCTTTTTGACAGAGTTTTGTTCTTTCCCTTAGGCTGGAGTGAAGTGATGCGGTCTCATCTCACTGCAACCTCCACCCCTCTGGGTTCCAGTGATTCTCCTGCCTCAGCCTCCTGAGTAGCTGAGATTATAGGCGCCAGCCACCACGCCCAGCTGATTTTTATTTTATTTTTATATATTTTTTATTTTTAGTAGAGATGGGGTTTCATCATGTTGGCCAGGCTGGTCTTGAACTCCTGACCTCAGGTGATCCACCCACCTCAGCCTCCCAAAGTGCTGGGATTATAGGCGTCAGCCACTGTCTCTACCTACCCTTATTTTAACTTGAGTCATCAGCTTATAGTCCTGGGATTGAGGCAGGGAGGGGGTCATATAGGAGATTTCTGGTGTGTCTTCCTGAATGTTATCCCCTTTCCCTCACTGGAGTTAGGTGGGTTTTTGCTGTGACAGAGCCAAGTAAATTAGGCATTAACAGACATATGGTCTGATTTTTGGAGTTCCAAGAAAGTCCTAAGATCCACCTCCCTTTTCCTAGCCAGTTTCTCAGAAAGGCTCTTTCTTTTTTAAAGGTAAATTTTACATTCAGTGATATTCACAAATCTTACTAGTTTACTTAGGTTTTAAGTTTTGACAAATGTAAGCCATGTAACCAAAAACTAATCAAGATGTAGAACACTTGCCTCTCAGAAAGTTCTCTCATGCCCCTTCCCTGTCAGAAGCAACACATCTTCCTCTTTCCAGAAAAGCTAACTGTTCATGAGATTCTTTATTTTTTTTCAATAGAGAAGGGGGTCTCATTATGTTGCCCTGACTAGTTTCGAACTCCTGGCCTTGAGTGATTCTCCCACCTTGGCCTCCCAAAGTTCTGGCTGGGATTACAGGTAGGAGCCACTGTGCCCAGCCCATATGATTGTTTTTATATAATACCGTATCCCCTGAACAGCAATCAAAACATACCCTAAAATGCAGCTCACTCTCACGATGTTATCAATTATTTACAACTTAGTATGAAAGAAGGATTAGAATAAAACTATTTTGGGAAAACAACATGAGATCGTAACAACCTTAAATATTTGGTTCCTGAAGGATGTTCAGAAGCCCTACATTGTCTTTCATATGTAGCTAGATGCTCAGGAAATATACCAGCTACGAGTAGCAGAGGGTGGAATTACCAAGTAAAAGAAAACAGTCTCCTGCCTCCCCCATGTATCCAAATCATACTTAAAAATTCAAGGCCCAGCGTAGTGCTCATGCCTGTAATCCCAGCACTTTGGGATTACAAAACTGAGGCAGGCAGATCACTTAAGCCCAGAAATTCAAGACCAGCCTGTCCAACATGGTGAAAACCTGTCTCTGTAAAAAATACAAAAAATTAGCATGATATGGTGGCTTCTGTAGTCCTAGCCACCCAGGAGGCAGAGGTTCATAGGAGGCTGAGGTTCAGGATCACTGAGCTTGGTGGTTGAGGCTACAGTGAGTTGTAATCACGCTGTTGCACTCTAGCCTGGGTGATAGAGCGAGACCCTGTCTCAAAAAAAAAAAAAAAAAAAATCAATTCAGGCCGGGTCCAGTGGCTCAGCCTGTAATCCCAGCACTTTGGGAGGTATAAGTGGGAGGATCACTTGGGGCCAGGAGTTTGAGACCAACCTGGGCATCAAAGTGAGACCCCCATCTCTATCTTTAAAAGTAAAAGTTCAAATCTATCTTCTCAAGAATGTCTTCCCTTAGGCTGTAGTAATTTCTCTCCCTCTCAGCTTCTGTCACAGTTTTGGTAGATATTAATTTTATAGGTCACAAACTTAAATGTAACTTTATTTTTTGCAATTGACCTTAATTTTAATTTTAAGCCGCTATTCCTCTCAGCAGTGGAAAACATATTCTTTACAATTTAAGGTAATCTCAGTCACTTCAGTGTTGATTCAGTCATTTCAGGTTAATACTTATAGTTAATACAGGGTTTTCTTTGGCTCTCTGGCCTTATCTCCTCTAGTGACTCACACAATACTTAGCTCATCAGTCTATGTTTTTCTATTTAAAATATGCATAATAAATTAAATGATGATCCTTATAATTTAGCAAAACTGTGACTATAAAAGATCACTGTATTTGAATTTATTGTTAAACCTAAGATGGTAGGAATATAGTCAAAAGGACATAATCATGGATTAGAAGTCTGGAGAGCTGAATTCTCTTTTTTTTTTTGAGATGGAGTCTCGCCCTGTTGCCCAGGCTGGTGTGTAGTGGTGCGATCTTGGCTCACTGCGGACTTGACCTCCCGTGTTCAAGTGATTCTCCTGCCTCAGCCTCCTGAGTAGTTGGGATTACAGGTGCCCACCATGACGCCCGGCCGATTTTTGTGTTATTAGTAGAGATGGGGTTTCACCATGTTGGCCAGGCTGGTCTCGAACTCCTGAGCTCAGGTGATCTGCCTGCCTCTGCCTCCCAAAGTGCTGGGATTATAGCCTTCAGCCACCAGGTCCAGCCCGAGAGCTGAATTCTTACTATGACTTAATATGTAACTTTGGGCAAGTCACTTAACCTCTCAGAACCAAAATTTCCCCTATAAAATTAATGGGGGAGGAGGAGGGATTGGACGAGGTGATACCAATGTGCTTTCCTGATCTGTGTTTGGGAGGTAAGTTTAAAAATAATTTGTCCTATAAGAATTTGTTGGCCGGGCGCGGTGGCTCAAGCCTGTAATCCCAGCACTTTGGGAGGCCGAGACGGGCGGATCACGAGGTCAGGAGATCGAGACCATCCTGGCGAACACGGTGAAACCCCGTCTCTACTAAAAAATACAAAAAAAACTAGCCGGGCGAGGTGGCGGGCGCCTGTAGTCCCAGCCACTCCGGAGGCTGAGGCAGGAGAATGGCGGGAACCCGGGAGGCGGAGCTTGCAGTGAGCTGAGATCCGGCCACAGCACTCCAGCCTGGGTGACAGAGCAAGACTCCGTCTCAAAAAAAAAAAAAAGAATTTGTTTGCACTTGCCAAAACATCTACTTTTTGATCTTATTCACTGATTTGATATTTTTTAACTTTATGAGTAAAACTTAACAATCAAAAGAAGTACAGAATCAGTAAAAACATTATTGGTCTGTCTTGAGAAAAATTATTTAAATAAATATATTCATCCTATGTCCCCTTTCTGTTTGCTACTTTTTGTTCCCCTAGACATAATGTCAAGTGGAAATGATCAGCAGTCAGAGGCTCTTAGCAAACCCACTTTCAGTGAGGAACAGGCCTCTGCATTAGCGGAGTCAGTGTTTGGGTTGAAAGTTTCCAAGGTCCAGCCACTTCCTAGCTATGATGACCAAAACTTTCATGTCTACGTTTCAAAAACCAAAAATGGCCCAACTGAATATGTCCTCAAAATAAGCAACACCAAGGCTAGCAAAAATCCAGACCGGATTGAAGTGCTGAATCACGTCATCATGTTTCTGAAAGCAGCTGGATTTCCAACATCCTCTGTGTGTCGCACTAAAGGAGACAACACAGCTTCTCTCGTGTCTATAGGTAAGAGATGACCAACTTGCTGACCCATTACCTATCCAGACACATCACTGCCTTTTGACCACAAGTAGAACTATGAAGGGCAAGTTCATAATTCCAAGTGTAGATGTGGTTGTTATTTTTTTTAGCAACCTCAATAGTACACCCTTAGAGGTGGTTATTTTTTCAGTGTTGGGAGAAGCCACAGCATCATCAAAGTGGTGATTGGTCCTCTGATTGAGTAGTGGTTAGAGCCCAATGTGGTATAAGTTTTCTGTTTAGAAAGGCCCTGACAGACAGTAACTAAGGGAACTTGTGAAAATCAGGGGAACATTTTTTGTTTTGTTTGTTTGTTTGTTTGTTTTGTTGTTGGTGGTTTGGGGTTTTTATTTTTATTTGTTTGTTGTTTTTTGAGATGGTCTCACTCTATCATCCAGACTGGAGTGCAGTGGCGCAGTCACAGCTCACTGCAGCCTTGACCTCCTGGGCTCAGGTGATCCTCCCGCTTTAGCCTGCTGAGTAGCTGGGACTACAGGCACGCGTCACCACGCCCAGCTAATTCTGTAGTGTTTTTGTAGAGGCAGGGTTTTGCCATGTTGCCCAGGCTGGTCTTGAACTCCTGGCCTCAAGTGATCTGCCTGCATTGGCTTCCCAAAGTGCTGGGATTACAGGCATGAGTCACTATGCCCGGCCGGTTTTTTTTTTTAACCAGAAAAATAATAAAATATTTTTATTACTTAGAGAAGCTATAAATTCTGGTGCTGCAGTATAGTAGAAAGCATATTGGGAATCAGGAATTTTAGATTTTAGCTTTGTCATTACTGTATATGTAACCTTGGACACATAGACCACTTAAATCCCTAAGACCACCAGTCCTCATCTGTGAGACAGTCCTTTTCACCTCAAAATACTAAAATGCCAACAATGGACCTAATTCAGCTCTTTAGGCAGCAGGCTAAAACCAATTTCTTCAAGTTTTTTTAAAGGTTCGAAATCTTGATTGTCTTTTTCTCTCTTAATTGTTCACCATTCTTTCTTAATTTGCATTGCTACAAATACCTGAGGCCCATTATTCCCTGAGACATAGTTATTGTCCTGTGTGTTGCAAACACAGGCTGTCCTGCAGGAAGCCTGATTCTGGAAGTCATTTATTGGTACCTCACTCCCTTCAACTGTGAACTTATGAAAGAGTATGTGTTGTTGCTTTCATTTACCACAGTAGGTAATTTCTGTGTAGAGCTAAGGCCAGCAGAGTTAGGGCTATAATTTTGTTGGTATGTAAATGGCCAGTTCCAGTGTTCTTAAGGTTTGTGTATTCTACCTTCTTGCTTCATCCACTCAACTCTGCCTCATAGAATCCTGCCGAGCTGTTTTAGATTAGCACATTTTTGTTGTTGTTCTGTAATTTCTGTTCTTTTCAATAATACTTGCAAAGGCATAATAGCTTCTAATTCTATTATATCTAAATATCTATATCTATCTGTCTCTCAATGTATATATTTAAAATAGTCAAAGGATATTTTATTCCATCCATTTAGATAGTGGCTCTGAAATCAAAAGCTACTTGGTGAGGCTGCTGACTTACCTCCCAGGAAGACCCATAGCTGAGATTCCCATCAGCCCCCAGCTATTGTATGAAATTGGAAAGCTAGCTGCCAAATTGGATAAGACACTGCAGGTAAGATATGGGGCTTTATTTTATTCTAAGGGACGTTTGTTTGTTATTTTATTTTTAAAATAAACTAAGAATCAGATTCTCTTTTTATGTATGGTGCACCTAAGGTATGTTATGAAGGGAATGGAGTCCTAGAGTGCATACATTTTATGACAGTAAGGCTAACTTCTGCCAAACTCTTACTGGTGTAGTCCGGGTGTGGTGGTCCACGCCTGTAATCCCAGCACTTTGGGAGGCTGAGGCAGAGGGATCTAACTTGAGGCCAGGAGTTTGAGACCAGCCCGGCCAAAATAGCGAAACCCTGCCTCTTCTAAAAAATACAAAAATTTAGGGCATGGTGGCATGTGCTTGTAGTCTTAGCTACTTGGGAGACTGAGGCAGGAGAATTGCTTGAGCCAGGAGGTGGAGGTTGCAGTGAGCCGAGATCACACCACTACTCCAGCCTGGGCGACAGAGCAACACTGTCTCACAAGGTACTGGTGCTAATTTTTTGAGGCAGTCTCCTCTGTCGCCAGGCTACGGTGCGTGGGATCTCAGCTCACTGCAAGCTCTCCCGAGTTTACCGTTACTCACTGTCAGCCTCGAGTAGCTGGGACTGAGCGCCGCCGCCAGCCCAGCTAGTTGTTTTTGTATTTTTTTGGTAGAAACGAGGTTTCACTGCATTAGCCAGGATGGTCGATCTCTCCTGACCTCGTGATCCGCCGTCTTGGCCTCCCCAAAGTCGCATTCAAGCGAAATACCGCGCCCGGCCAATTTTTTTAAATTAAAAAATAAATAAATCTTACTGGTGTATTGGAAAGATTACCTAAATTTTTAGAAATTCATGATATTCTTCATGCTGCTCACTGAAAACAATCAATATTCACAAATGGAAACGTGATGATTTCATCCAGTTACAGTATAATCAGCTGGAGTTCCATATGAAGCAATAGCTAGGTTGCAAATGGATTAATAGTGTATGTTAAGGATGTTTTTGCCCTATAGAAACAATATAATGTATGACAGGTGCCTTTTAGACTCACCCATAAAACATCTTCATTTATTCAATATTGACTGAGTACCTTTTATATTAAAAAAAATCAGAAGACAAAGGAAATATATTTACTATTTATTAAGTAGAAATGGATCATCATAAAGGTCTTCACTGTCATCCTCACTTTGAGTGGGCTGAGGAGAAGGAGGAAGAGATGGGGTTGGTCTTTTTTTTTTTTTGAGACAGGGTCTCACTCTGTCTCCCAGGCTGGAGTGCAATGGTACAGTCACAGCTTAATGCAGCCTCAACTTCCCAGGCTCAAGCAGTCCTCCCATCTCAGCCTCCCGGGTAGCTGGGACTACAGGAGTGTGCCACCACACCCATCTAATTTATTTTCGTATTTTTTGTAGAGATGGGGTTTAGCCATGTTGTCCAGACTGGTCTCAAACTCCTGAGCTCAAGCAATCTTCCCGCCTCTGCCTCCCAGTGCTGGGACGACAGGCATGAGCTACCCACGTCTCGCCAGGGGGTTGGTCTTAGTATTAGGCCATTCTTGTGCTGCTATAAAGAAATACCTGAGACTGGGTAATTTATACAGAAAAGAGGTTTAGGCCAGGTGCGGTGACTCACGCCTGTAATCCCTTCACTTTGGGAGGCCAAAGCAGGAGGATCACTTGAGGCTAGGAGTTTGGGAGCAGCCTAGGCAACATGGTGAAACCTTGTGTCTACTAAAAATACAAAAAATTATCCTGGTGTAGTGGTGCATGCTTGTAGTCCCAGCTACTTGGGAGGCTGAGGTGGGAGGATCACCTGAGCCCAAGAGGTTGAGGCTGCAGTGAGTTGTTACCACACCACTGCACTCCAGCCTGGGTGACAGAGCAAGACCTTGTCTCAAAAAAAAAAAAAAAAAAAAAGAAAAAAGAAAGAAAGACATTGCTCCACTTCTTGCTTGCATTTTTTCTTTTCTTTTCTTTTCTTTTTTTTTTTGAGACAGAGTTTCTGTCTGTCATCCAGGCTGGAGTGCAGTACTGTGACCTCTGCCTCCCAGCCCATTGCTTGCATTATTTCTGACAGGAAATCTGCCATCAGATTGTTCCTCTTAATGTAATGTGTCTCTTGTATGTATGTGGCTGCTTTTAAGACTTTCTCTTGAGGCCGGGCGGGGTGGCTCACACCTGTAATCCCAGCACTTTGGGAGGCTGAGGCAGGCGGATCACTTGAGGTCAGAAGTTCAAGACCAGCCTGGCCCACATGGCAAAACTCCATCTCTACTAAAAATACAAAAATTAGCTGGGCATAGTGGTGCAAGCCTATAATCCCAGGTGGTTTGCAGACTGAGGCAGGAAAATTACTTGAACCCAGGAGGTGGAGGTTGCAGTGAACCAAGATTGTACCACTGCACACCAATCTGGGTGACAGAGCAAGACTTCATCTTAAAAAAAAAAAAAGAAAAAAAAAATTCTCTTTATCTCCAGTTTTGAGCAGTTTGATTAAGGTGTGACTTTGTATAGTTTTCCTTGAGTTTCTTATGGTTACCTTCCACTGGGATTCCTTGAGTGGATGTAGTGAAATTACTTGGAAGCAGTTTGATCCTTTTGGGTCATGCTTTTACTACTTAATAGATGGGACCAAGGATCAATTTACTAATCAGAATCCTTCAGTGTCCTGTGAACTGTGAGGTTTTCCAGTGTGGACGGTAGGAACAGGCACTCTTCCTGGCCCTGTGCGTGCCAGGTACTCTCCTCTAATCCCTTCAGGTAGCTCTTTCCCCAGTTTTGAGTAGTTTCCTCACATTTACACATGGGTCATACACCAATCTGCTAAATTCTCAAGGCAAACATAATGCAGATCCCTGGAGTGCTCTCTCTCTGCAGCTCTCCCATTCCTGGTCATCTGTCCTGCAAACTCAAACTACCTTGGTCTTCCCGGACTCTCAGCTCTACCTCCTCAACTCAGAGAGTCCTCTGGGCTCCATCTGGGTCTTCCCTCTCTGCACCACATTCTCTGTCAAGGCAGTGAGCTGGGGCAAACTACCCTTGTGTGTTTATTTTATTTTATTTTATTTTATTTTAATTTTTTTGAGACAGGGTCTCACTCTGTCACCCAGACTAGAGTGCAGTGGCACGATCTCAGCTCACCGCAGCCTCCGCCTCACAGGCCCAAGGGATTCTCCTGCCTCAGCCTCCTGAGTAGCTGCCACCACTGCCCAGCTAATTTTTTGGTATTGTTAGTAGAGACAGGGTTTCACTATGTTGGCCAGGCTGGTCTTGAACTCCTGACCTCAAATGATCCACCTGCCTCGGCTTCCGAAAGTGCTGGGATTATAGGCGTGAGCCACCACACCTGGGACCCTTATTTGTTTTCATTCTCTCAGGGATCACTGTTTTTCATTACCTAATGTCTAATAACTTGAAAACCAGTGTTTAATGTATTTTGTCCACTGTTTTTGATTTTTCTGGCAGGAGGGTAAACCCCCTCTTGGCCAAAAACTCAAGACCAGGCTGGGCGCAGTAGCTTACGCCTGTAATCCCAGCACTTTGGGAGGCCAAGGCGAGTGGATCACCTGAGGTCAGGAGTTTGAGACCAGCTGGCCAACATGGTGAAACCCCATCTACGAAAAATATAAAAATTAGCCGGGTGTGGTGGTGGGTGCCTGTAATCCCAGCTACTCAGGAGGCTGAAACAGGAGAATCACTTGAACCCAGAAGGCAGAGGCTGCAGTGAGCCGAAATCACACCACTGCACTCCAGCCTGGGCAAGACAGAGCGAGACTCTGTCTAAAAAAAAAAAACTGAAGCCCCTGCAGTGTAAGTAGTATTCATTTATCCTTAGATCATCAAATAGAAATATTGTAACCTTTTTTTCTGATTAAAAATCCTTGTGTGATCCATTATTTAAAGAAAACTAGATAAAAATACAAAGAAAAATTAAGTTACTGGTAATTCCATCATCCAGAGATGACATTCTCTGAACCATTTATTCCATGTGCCACACTATTCCACAGCCCCAGGGGCATACTTGGTGCTTAGCATATGTTTATAAACCCACAGACCTTTTTCTGTACTTACAATAATCACCATTTTATATTGCACTCTATTCATCTATTCAACACATATTTATTGAGCTTCTACAAGGGTTTGGGTGGTAGACATATTAAACATTTCACTTAAAATAATTTTCAATTAAGTTTGAGCAAATTCATTTGTGGTCTTTCGTTAAAATGTTCATTTGTTCATAATAATATAATTTGGATTTAAATAGCCCGTTCTAATTAATCTATTTTTAGGAAATTTTCTTCACATATTAATTTTATTTAGAAAACCTTTGAACTGGGCCGGGTGCGGTGGCTCACGCCTATAATCCCAGCACTTTGGGAGGCCAAGGTGGGTGGATCAGTTGCAGTCAGGAGTTTCAGACCAGCCTAGCCAACATAATGAAACCCCGTCTCTACTAAAAATACAAAAATTATCCGGGCGTGGTGGCAGGTACCTGTAGTCCCAGCTACTTGGGAGGCTAAGGTAAAGAGAATCACTTGAACCCAGGAGGCGGGGGTTGCAGTGAGGCGAGATCACACCACTGCACACTAGCCTGGGTAGAAGAGTGAGACAACATCTCAAAACAAACAAACAAACAAAAAAACCCAAAACAAAAACCTTTGAACTGATTGTAGTGCTCAGTAAAGTCTGTCTACCTTCCTCAGACTTAAACCTACTATTGAGCTGTTTAAATGACTGTCTGCTACATAATAGCTTTCCTTTACCAGTAACCTTTCCTTCTGCCCTATCTGTGGGCTTCATTCATATGCCTATGGCCACTGAACTTTCAACTTTTCCTGCTATATTCTGAAAAAGTAATACGGTTTCAGAGGGAAATAGCACCACATCATTGCTGACAGTGAGTCAATTCTGCTGTGCATTTAGCCACCTACTGCTCTGCTGTGCAACTTACTTTAAGTTGTCTTACAGAGGACAATGGAGCTCTAGAGGGAACCAAGCCTTCTTCATTTGGCATTACATGCATTTTTATCATGCATTATTCCTTTTGCTCATCCCCTCACCCAGGCTTACCCTATGCCTTTGCAGGAGCTAAGTTCTTAGTTTTTCTGTAAGTATGAGAACTGTAGAGTCTATAAAAGATAATATATACAAGTGTGGTATTTTAGTCATGTAGGCATGGCCGAGGCTGGTGGCTGCTCTGCTGGGGACATGGTTGGGCCATTGAAGCTTCCCGCAGTTGGTCAGGTAGGCCTGTGGGATCCAAAGAAGGTAGGAGTTCTGGGGATTGTAGGGGCCAGAACTGAGGAGTTAACAAGTGAAGGGACCAAATAGTACTGGAATTTGGTTGCCATTTGGTCCACAGATGGGCTGGAAGTCAATCTCAGGAGATTTCATTAACTATAAGAAAGAAGAAAATATAGGACAGGCTTATGAGTATGACTGTGGTAAAAGCTTTGTACTAGAGAATACAATATGCATGGGAAATGGGAGCTGAGGTGTGAGGTAGAGAATGAGGGAGTTATTCGATTGGTGCAAAAGTCATTGTGGTTTTGCCATTACTTTTGATTGCAACACTGCAGTTACTTTTGCACCAGCCTAATAACAAGAGGCAGGCTAAGATAGGCTAATAAAGAGTGCTGATTAAATTGTCAAGAATTCAGGTTGGTGTAGCAAGGAACCAAGTGGATAGAAAAGCCAGAGAAATCAGGCAGATCAAGGACAACACTGATTTTAACAAACATGTATTGAGCACCTATATGTATGAAGTTTTCATTTCATGTCTTAGTGAATCCACAATTGATTGTAAAGCTGGTCATTGATAGCTTGATTTTGCTATCTAAGGAAACTAATATCTGGGATATTAAGTGGTAGAACCAGTTGAAACCTAGATCTGTCTGACTCAACCCCAGGATTCTTCCCAGTACCCCATACTAGAGAAGTTCCACGGCTGTGTGGGACAATCGTGCCATCATTTCAGAAGCTGACTCAGAGCCTTCCCTGAGTAGACTGTCGCTCCACTGGAAACCCAACTAGAATATTTTATTTCACTTTTCTTCTTCTTCTTTTTTCCTCTTCCTTCCTCTTCCTTCCTCCTCCTCCTCCTCTTCCTCTTCCTCCTCCTCTTCCTCCTCTTCTTCTTCTTCCTCTTTCTCTTTTTACTCTTCCTCCTCTTCCTCCTCTCCTTCTCCTCCTTCTTCTTCTCCTCCTCCTCCTCTTCCTCTTCTTTCTTCTTTCTTCTTTCTTCTTCTTCTTCTTCAGATGAGATCTCACTGTGTTGCCCAGGGTAGTCTTGAACTCCTGAGCTCAAGTGATCGTCTCACTGCAGCCTCCCAACTAGTTGGGATTATAGACATGAGCCATGATGCCCAGCTATTTTACTTTCTTTAAAAATAATAAATATGCACAGTATAAAATTTCAAACAGTACTGAAAGGTATAAAATGAAAATTTTTTTCTCTCCACCATCATCTCCATTCCTCTATAATCCCAGTCTCCAAAAGTAACAGCTCCTAACAGTGTTTTTTCAGTGCTTACTATGCAATGTCTTTGTGATCACAATTGGCATTTAACACACAGGATGTTAAATGTACAAAAGAGAAGACTCTGGTTCGAGACCAGCCTGGCCAACATGGTGAAACCCCATCTCTACTGAAAAAAAATTTTTTAAGTTAGTTGCCTGTAATCCCAGCTATTGTGGAGGCTGAGGCAGGAGAATTGTTTGAGCCTGGGAGATGGAGGTTGCAGTGAACTGAGATCATGCCATTGCTCTCCAGCCTGGGTGATAGAGTGAGACTCTGTCTCAAAAAAAAAAAAAAAAAAAGAAGAGAAGCTCCAAAGCCAGGTGGGGTGGCTCACACCTGTAATCTCAGCACTTTGGGAGGCCAAGGTGGGTGAATCACTTGAGACCAGGAGTTCAAGACCAGCCTGGCCAACATGATAAAACCCTGTCTCTACTAAAAATACTAAAAAATTAACTGGGCATGGTGACACATGCTTGTAATTTCAGCTACTTGGGAGGCTGAGGCATGAGAATCAGTTGAACCTTGGTGGCAAAGGTTGCAGTGAGCTGAGATTGTACAACTGGACTCCAGCCTGGGCAACAGAGTGAGACTCTGTCTCAGATTAAAAAAAAAAAGAAAGAAGAGAGAGAGCAGGAGTGCTATCCTCAAAAACCTGGAGGACTAATCCTGTTCCAGATGGTCTCAGAGGTCATAGTTGGAACCAGTGGCATGGATACTGCTAGAGAGGCAGAGGCAGATTTTAACTGCACAAAGGGAAGAACACAAAGCCATCTCAATAAGGGTAAAAAGTACATACCATGGGAAGTGTGTTAGTCCATTCGTGAATTGTAATAAAGAAATACATGAGACTGGGTAATCTATAAAGAAAATAGGTTTAATTGGCTCATGCTTCTTCAGGCTATACAGGAAGCATAGTGGCTTCTGCTTCTGAGGAGGCCTCAGGAAGCTTCTAATCATGGCAGAAGGCAAAGTGGGATCAGGTGTCTTAAATGGCAGGGGCAGGAGCAAGAGAGAGCAAGGCGGGGGTGCTGCATACCTTTAAACAACAGATTTCATGAGAATGCACGCACTGTCATGAGAGCAGCCTTAAGAGGATGGTGCTAAACCATTCATGAGAAACCACCGCCATGATCCAATCACCTCCTACCAGGCCCCACCTCCAATATTGGGGATTACAGTTTGGCATGAGATTTGGTGAGGACACAGAGCCAATCCATATC
This sequence comes from Papio anubis, assembly GCF_008728515.1. Lineage (NCBI taxonomy): Eukaryota > Metazoa > Chordata > Mammalia > Primates > Cercopithecidae > Papio > Papio anubis. The sequence goes on along the minus strand of NC_044982.1, from coordinate 110,561,062 downwards.
ATTCTGCCCTGGCCTCCCAAATGTCATGTCCTTCTCACAATGCAAAATTCAATCATCCTTTCTCAACAGTTCCCCCAAATTTTAACTCATTCCAGCATTAACTCAAAAGTCCACAGTCCAAAGTCTCACCTAAGACAAGGCAAGTACCCTTCTGCCTATGAACCTATAACATTAAAAACAAGGTGTTTACTTCTAAGATACAATGGGAGTATAGGCATTGGGTAAACACTCCTATTCCAAAAGGGAGAAATCAGCCAAAAGGAAGGGACTACAGGCCTCATGCAAGTCCAAAACCCAGCAGGGCAGTCATTAAATCTTAAAGCTCCAAAATAATCTCCTTTGACTCCATGTCCCACATCCAAGGCACACTGATGCAAGGGGTGGGCTCCCAAGGCCTGGGGCAGCCCCACCCCTGTGGCTGCTCTCAAGGGCTGGTGTTGAGTGCCTGTGGCTTTTCCAGGGGCAGGGTGCAAACTACTAGTGGATCTACCATTCTGGGGTCTAGAGGATGGTGGCCCTCTTCTCACAGCTTCACTGGGCAGTGCCCCAGTGGGGACTCTGTGTGGGGGCTCCAAGCCCACATTTCTCCTCCACATTCTCCATGAGGGCTCCACCCCTGCAGCAGGTTTCTAACTGAACATCCAGGCTTTTCCATACATCCTCTGAAATCCAGGCAGAGGTTCCCAAGCCTCAACTTTTACACTCTGTGCACCCACATGCTTAATACCACTTGGAAGCCACCAAGGCTTCTAGCTTGCACTTTCTGAAGCAGTGGTCTAAGCTGTACCTGTACCATACCCCTTTGATCCATGGCTTGAGCTGGCACAACTGGGATGTGGGGAGCAATATCCTAAGGCTGTGTAGGGCAGCAGGACCCTGGGCCTGACCCACAGAACTATCCTGTCCTCCTAGCCCTCCAGGCCTGTGATGGTAAGGACTGCCACAAGTCTCTGAAATGACTTCAAGAACTTTTCCCCATTGTCTTGGCTATTATTGCTTGGCTCCTTTTTACGTATGCAAATTTCTGCAGCCTTCTTGAGGTCAGGAGTTCGAGATCAGCCTGGCCAACATGGTAAAACCCTGTCTCTACTAAAAACACAAAAATTAGCTGTGCATGCTGGTGGGTGCCTGTAATCCCAGCTACTGAGGAGGCTGAGGCAGGAGTATTGCTTGAACCTGGGAGGCAGAGATTGCAGTGAGCCAAGATTGCACCACTGCACTCCAGCCTGGGCAACAGAGAGAGACTGTCTCAAAAACAAACAAACAACAACAGCAACAATAAAACAGATCTCATGAGAACTCTCACTATCACAAGAACAGCACCAAAGGATAGTACTAAACCATTCATAAGAAACCACCTCTATGATCCAATCACCTCCCACCAGGTCCCACCTCCGATATTGGGGATTACAGTTCGACATGAGATTTGGTGGGGACACAGATCCAAACCATATCAAGAAGTATTCAAACAGGCTACATGACTATTTAGCAAGAAAATGCTACTGATAAGAGAATCATCAGGGGAAGGTTCTCAAACTCCCGGTCATAATAGTGAGTATTGAAATCCATTCAGAGAAACTTTTTTTTTTTTTTAAATTTTTATTTATTTATTTATTTTTTGAGATGGAGTCTCGCTTGGTCACCCAGGCTGGGGTGCAGTGGCATGATCTCGGCTCACTGCAAGCTCTGCCTCCCAGATTCATGCCATTCTCCTGCCTCAGCTTCCCAAGTAGCTGGGACTACAGGCACCCACCACCATGCCCAGCTAATTGTTTGTATTTTTTAGTAGAGATGGGGTTTCACCGTGCTAGCCAGGATGGTCTCGATCTCCTGAACTTGTGATCTGCCCGCCTCGGCCTCCCAAAGTGTTGGGATTACAGGCATGAGCCACTATGCCCGGCCTAGAGGAACTTTTAAAAGATACATATTTTTTAAATTTTATTTATATATATATATATATATATTTTTTTTTTTTTTGAGACAGAGTCTCACTCTGTCACCCAGGCTGGAGTGCAGTGTCGCAATCTTGGCTCACTGCAACCTCCGCCTCCCAGGTTCAAGCTATTCTCCTGTCTCAGCCTCCCAAGTAGTTGGGACTACAGGCACCTACCACCATGCCTGGCTAATTTTGTGTATTTTTAGTAGAGATGGGGTTTCACCATGTTGGCCAGGCTGATCTCGAACTCCTGACCTCAAATGATCCACCCACCTCGGCCTCCCAAAGTGCTGGGATTACAGACATGAGCCACCATGCCCGGCCAGAATATAATTTTTAAAAACACCAGAATATGTCACATATAATGGTCTGAGTATTGTTTACTGAGACTTTTTTCTTTATATGTGTGTGCCTGTATACTGGGGTTATGATGTAAAATATATTTCTTACTGCAAGTCGTGCAAAAAGGTTTGAAATAAACTTCACTGGATGACCATCAAGGCATCTTCCAGCACTCACTCTGTGAAAGAGGTCTGAACTGTGGGTCACAAGATCCAGGTCCTCCCTCAGCCTTATAATTACAAGTTGTTATCCCTCTGTGAACCCCAGTTTTCCCATTCGTGCAACGATAGTGAAAATTATTTACATCTTTAGATAGAGTGGTCAAAGTCTAAAGGCCCTTCCAATTCCAGAATTTTTTAATTCTAAGAACATCCTTTAATTCAGCAAGTATTGCTCAAGCAGTGCCTTCAATATGCCAGACACTGTTCTAGGTGTGGGGATACAGGAGTGAACGAAACAGACAAAAAACAGCCCTACCCCTCATGGAGCTTATATTCTAGTGAGAGTAGACAGTAAAATAAGTAAGTGAACTATGACAAATGTTAGCAATAAGTGGTAAGGAGAAAAAATAAGCAGAGATGACGGGTACAAAATATCAGGGAGAGGGTTGAAATTCTAGATGGAGTGGTCAGGACATTCTCACAGAGAAGGTGTTTTTTGAGTAAAGACCTGGTAGAAATGACGGCACTAACCATCTGGTGAAGGGCATCCCCAAAAAGGGAAACAGCAAAAGCAAAAGGCTGTGAGGTGGGAACATGCCTAGCATGTTCCTTGAACAGCAGGGAGGCCAGGGTGGTTGGAGTAGGTGAGCAAAGCCAGTAGAAGATGAAGTCAAAGAGGTTACAAGGGGCATGGGTGAGAACAGAGTTCTTTAGAGCTGCCTCCAATTTCTTTTGTAAGCTGTGGGCAATAATGCCTATCTTTACATAATTATGAGGATCAAGTGAGCTGGGAATGTGCTCCCCAAACTGAGAGATCCTGCACAGATATGAAGGGCTTACTGTTTTGTGAGTTAAAGTAAATGGGGCAAGTCAATGACCATGAGAGAATGCCACCTGTCTCCCTCAGAGACTCCCTGGCCAGTCTAGAGCAGGTAGTCTTCTGAAGCAGCAGATCTCTTGTGATAGTGAGTGAGTTCTCACAAAGTCTGGTTGATTAAAAATATGTAGCACCGGCCAGGCGAAGTGGCTCCTACCTATAATCCCAGCACTTTGGGAGGCCCAGGCAGGTGGATCACCTGAAATCAGGAGTTTGAGACCAGCCTGGCCAACATGGTGAAACCCCATCTCTACTAAAAATACAAAAAAAAAAAAAAATTAACCAGGCATGGTGGCGCATGCCTGTGATCCCAGGTACTCGGGAGGCTGAGGCAGAAGAATCACTTGAACCCAGGAGGTGGAGGTTGCAGTGAGTCGAGATCATGCCACTGCACTCCAGCCTGGGCGGCAGAGTAAGACTCCTCCGTCTCAAAAAAAAAAAAAAAAAAAAAAAAATGTACAGCACCTCCCACCTCTCAACAGTGGTTGCTCTCTCAAGAGACGAAGAATATCTCGCTTTTGATTGATTTAGAAATTCCATCACCCAAAGTTAAGTAGTCTTCATCGGAAGAACTTCATCTGGAATCTGAAAAATGTTCCTCTTCTGGAGAAATACCTGTATGTCCTGGGCCAGAATCGAAACCGAGAGATTGTCGAGCATGTCATTCATCTATTCAAGGAGGAAGTAAAGCCCAAGTTAAGTCATTTTCGAGAATGTGAGTATTCTCCCAATTAAGTATTTTTCTTGATATTTAAACTGTCAAATTTCATATCATCAAAAAAGTATGGAGGTACAATTTAGCTTTATCAAATCTTAAAATTTTGCCATATTTGCTTCTATTGCTTTTTAAATAATAATATTTTTACTTTCCTCAAAATTGCTACATTTGAAGCCGCCTCTAAACTTTACATGAGTCTACCTCTCTTCTTCCCATTAAATTTGCACATTACATATGTATGATTTATAAATTATTTATAGTAGGGTTTGTGTTTTTCAAACTTTACATCAATGGTATCACACTGTGTATTATTATTCTGCAACCTGCCTTTTCTATTCAACATGTTTTGCAGATTGAGTCATATGAATATTTGTAGTTTTAGTTCAGTTTATTAGTTTTAACTGCTAAATAGTATTCCATAGTATGAATATACCATAACTTATTTGCATGTACTATTACTATAATTTTTTGGTCCATTCTCTTGTTAATGGAATTTTAGGTTGCTTCCATTTCTTTGCTACATAAATGATGCTTCAATGAACCCTCTAGTAGAGGGGTCCCCAGACCCCAGGAACTGGGCTACACAGCAGGAGGTGAGCAGAGGGAAAGCAAGCATTACCGCCTGAGCTCTGCCTCCTCTCAGATCAGCAGTAGCATTCGATTCTCGTAGGAGCGCAAACCCTACTGTGAACTGCGCATGCGAGAGATCTAAGTGAGAATCTAATGCCTGATGATCTGAGGTGGAACAGTTTTATCCCAAAACCATCCCTCCCCTAGTCTCCTGTCCATGGAAAAATGGTTTTCCATGAGATCAGTCCCTGATGCCAAAAAGGTTCGGAACCGCTGCTGTAGTATATATCTCCCTGTGTACACAGACAAGTGTTTCTCTAGGGTATATATCTAGATATAACCAGCTTTTTCATCCAGCATTAAGTACTGGTCAAAGGCAAGGAACTGGCTGGGCACAGTGGCTCACACCTGTAATCCCAGCACTTTGGGAGGCCGAGGTGGGTGGATCACTTGAGGTCAGGAGTTTGAGACTAGCCTGGCCAACATGGTGAAACCCAGTCTCTAATAAAAATGGGAAAACTATCTGGGCATGGTGACATGTGCCTGTAATCTCAGCTACTCAGGAGGCTGAGGCAAGAGAATCGCTTGAACCCTAGAGGTGGAGGTTGCAGTGGGCCTAGATCGTGCCAGTGCACTCCAGCCTGGGCAACAGAGTGAAATCCATCTCAGAAAAAAAAAAAGGCAAGTAACTGAAGGGCATTTCTATCAAGGCCTAAGATAGGCAGTATGTGTTTCTCGGTGTTTACTTACTTTGTGTAAACACAATGTAAGGTGTAGCGTAAAAACAGAGTTGATTTTTTTCCCTTTAAACCTGTTTTTCCCCCAGTCTTCTTCATCTCATTAAAGTGGTATCCACCATTCACCTAGTTAATCTGGACAAAAAGTTAGGAGTCATCAGGCTTCACTTTGTTCTTTCTCTCACATCACAAATCCAATCAAATTCTATCCATTCTTTCTTCAAAGGAGAGCCTATGATCTGGATGATTGCCGTGGCCTTATAACTGGTCTCCCTGTTCCTGCTCTGCCTCTCTACCGTATATATTCACTTGTCTTCCCTTTCTTTTCTCAATACTACTTTTATAAGATTCTTCGTGTCATTGCATGTGCTAGAGTTGGCTAACTTTTATAACTAAAATATTGTATTCACTAATATACCACACATTATTCTACTCTTAAAAGATACTTGGGTTGTTTCTTATTTGGGGCTACTAAGAACAGTGGTGCCGTGAACATGCTTGAGTCTCAGTATACATGTTCATTAGTCTTTGAGTGTATACTTTGGGGTAGGATTGCTAGGTCATAGGACATGTCTAATGTCTATATTCAGCTTCACTGGATAATACTAATGTTTTCAAAAGTGGTTCTATGAATTTATACTACAGCTAGAAGAGTGTGAAAGTTTTCATTGTTCTATACCCTTGGTGTGGTCAGACTTTTAAAATTTTCTCAATCTGATTTGTACATAATACTTTATCATTACATCATGGTTTTAAAATCCATCTCCCTATTTATTGACCACTTGAAATATATTTTTGAGAAGTGCCAAATCAAGTCTTTGGCCTTTTTTCTATTGAATTTTTTTTTTCTCATTGATTTGTAGAAATGCTAAATATATTCTGGATGTGAGTCCTTTGCTAGTTATATGTGTTACAAATATTTTGTCCCATTCTCTGGCAAGTGTTTTCATGGTATGGTATGTTTGGATGTGTAATTCTAAATTTTTTTTTTTGAGGCAGTCTTGCTGTGTCACCTAGGCTGGAGTGCAGTGGCGCGATCACAGCTCACTGCAGCTTCGACCTCCTGGGCCCAAGCGATCCTCCCACCTCAGACTCCCAAGTAGCTGGGACTAAGCTATCTACCATCATGCCTGGTGAATATTTTTATTTTTGTAGAGATAGGGTTTCTCTATGTTGTTCAGACTGGTCTCAAACTCCTGGGCTCAGGCGATCCTCCCACCTTGGCTTCCCAAAGCACTAAGATTACATGAGCAACCGCACCAGGGCCCTGTTATTTTTTACAGCTTTATTGAGTTGTAATTCACAAACCATGAAATTCACCATTTATTTATTTATTTATTTATTTATTTATTTATTTAAGCTGGAGTCTTGCTCTGTCACCCAGGCTGGAGTGCAGTGGTGCGATCTCGGCTCACTGCAACCTCCACTTCCGGGTTCAAGAGATCCTCCTGCTGCAGTAACCCAAATAGCTGTGACCACAGGTGTGTGCCACCATGCCTGGCTACTTTTTTTGTATTATTACTCATGGATATTTAGAAGTATAAATCCTGTTCCCCAAAATATGATGAACTTTTTTTGGTTATATATTATTGTTGATTTCTACGGTAATTACATTGTGATCAGAGAACATACTTTATATTAGTGCTGTCCAGTAGGATTTTCTTCAATGAAGGAAATGTTCTATATCTGTGTTGTTCAATACAATAGCTCCTATGTGGCTATGGGCATTTGAAATGTGGCTAGTGCTGCTAAGGAATAGGAATTTCAATTTTATTTTAATCTTACTGAGCTAAAAAAAAATTTTTTATAGCTGGGACTACAGGCATGCATCACTCATTTTTTTATAGAGATGGAGTCTCACTATGTTGCCCAGGCTGGTCTCGAACTACTGGCTGCAAGCGATCCTCCCACATCAGCCTCTGAAAGTGCTGGGATTACAGGTATAAGCCAATGTACCCAGCTTGAATCCTGGTTTTTTTTTTTTGTTTTTTTCTTTTTGTTTTTTTGAGATGGAGTCTCGCTCTGTCGCCCGGGCTGGAGTGCAGTGGCCGGATCTCAGCTCACTGCAAGCTCCGCCTCCCGGGTTTACGCCATTCTCCTGCCTCAGCCTCCTGAGTAGCTGGGACTACAAGCACCCGCCACCTCGCCCGGCTAGCTTTTTGTATTTTTTAGTAGAGATGGGGTTTCACTGTGTTAGCCAGGATGGTCTCAATCTCCTGACCTTGTGATCCTCCCGTCTCGGCCTCCCAAAGTGCTGGGATTACAGGCTTGAGCCACCGCGCCCGGCCCTCTTTTTTTTTAAAGACAGTTTCACTCTGTTGCCCAGGCTGGAGTTCAGTAGCATGATCTCAGCTCACTGCAACCTCTGCCTCCTGGGTTCCAGTGATTCTTATGCCTCATCCTCTCTAGTAGCTGGAATTATGCACCACCATGCCCGGGTAATTTTTGTATTTTTAGTAGAGACGGAGTTTTGCCATGTTGGCCAGGTTGGTCTTGAACTCCTGGCCTCAAGTGATCCGCCCACCTCAGCCTCCCAAACTGCTGGGATTACAGGCATGAATCACCACATCCAGCCCTCCAGTTTGAATCTTAATGAATTTAAATAACCACATGTGTCTAGTGGCTACCATATTAGACAGATCAAGCTCTATATGATTTCAGTCATTTCAAATACACTTTATCATGTAGTATTTGGTAAATTTTTATGAATGGTTCATGTGTGCTTTAAAAGAAAGTGTATTCTGCAGTGTTGGGTATGAAGTTATATATGCCCATTATGTCAAGTTTATTAATAATTTTTAAATTTTCTGTAACTTTCACTTACATTTTGGTCTGCTTTTTTTTTTTTTTTTTTAACAATTATTGAGTAAAGTACATGTTAAAGTATATTTTAATCCTACTATGATTGCAGATTGCCTATTCTTTGCTTGTATTTCTGTCAAATTTTGCCATATATATATATGTATATAAATTTTTTTTGAGATAGTCTTGCTCTGTTGCCCAGACTGCAGTGCAGGGCTCACTGCAATCTCTGCCTCCCGGGTTCAAGTGATTCTCTTGCCTCAGCCTCCCGAATAGCTGGGACTACAGATGCCTACCATCACGCTGGCTAAATTTTGTATTTTTAATAGAAACAGGGTTTCACCATGTTGTACAGGCTGGTCTGGAACTCCTAGACTCAAGCAATCCACCTCGTTGGCCTCCCAAAGTGGCCAAAGGGATTACAGGCATGAGCCACCACGCCCAGTCAAATTTTACCTTATATATTTTTGAGTCAATTATATAATATATCCCAATTTCAGAAATACATACTTTAAAATCCATGATTTACAATAATATTGTTTCTGTGTGCCCACTCACTATGTTACATTGCTTAAGCATGATTTACACAATCCTAAATCATATAGAAAAAGTCAGCATTATAATTAAAAGTTAAAATTATATACTTTATATCATGTATGTGCCTCAGGGCTTCATTGACATCTCTTACTAATCTTTAGTCAGTGGCTTAAATCCGTGCTTCTTAGACTATCTATGGTAAAAGACAAGTGTGGGTTTTTTCCCCCAACCCATTACAGTCTGGCATATGGTCCTACTATGCATGATTCGCTTACAGTTCGTGTCACATGCAACTAACCACGGGAGTTTGACAAAACTTGAACTCCTATACGCTCCGTTCAATGAGACAAGGCCACTGATCACACTCTTGGATGTCATATGACTGTAAAATTTTCTAAACACTCTCAACTCTGTTCTTATCTCTTACAGACTAGTAACATTTTGTAGACCAGTACTGGCCACAGACCCCACTTTGAGTAGTACTGACTTAAAATATCACCACCAGGCCAGGCGTGGTGGCTCACGCCTATAATCCCAGCACTTTGGGAGGCCGAGGCGGGCAGATCACGAGGTCAGGAGATCGAGACCATCCTGGCTAACACAGTGAAACCCCGTCTCTACTAAAAATACAAAAAATTAGCTGGGCATGGTGGCGGGCGCCTGTAGTCCCAGCTACTCCGGAGGCTGAGGCAGGAGAATGGCGTGAACCCGGAGCTTGCAGTGAGCCGAGATCGCGCCACTGCACTCCAGCCTGGGAGACAGAGAGACTCCGTCTCAAATATATATATATATATATATATCATCACCTATTTCAGTAATCAAAAAATGGGAAATTTAGAATTACCACATTATCAGAAAATTTTGTTTAAAATCCTAGGTGAGGCCAGTCATGGTTGCTCAGGCCTGTAATCCCAGCACTTTGGGAGGCTGAGGCGGGTAGATCATTTGAGGTCAGGAGTTCGAGAGCAGCCTGGCCAACATGGTGAAACCCTGTCTCTACTAAAAATATAAAAATTAGCTGGGTGTGGTGGCACACGCCTGTAATCCAGCTACTCAGGAGGCTGAGGCAGGAGAATTGCTTGAACCCAGGAGATGGAGGTTGCAGTGAGCCAAGATTGTGCCAGGGTACTCCAGCTGGGCAACACAGTGAGACTCTATCTCAAAGAATAAAAATAAAATAAAATCCTAGATGAAAATAAAGGTAAATCTGGTTCATTCTAGGACTCTTTGTTTCTTCTAACAATATGAATATGTTTCTATTCTTTTTAAACATTTCTGGGTTTGAGCAGTTCTTTTCACTTTACTCTTTTAATAGCCAAAATCAGGTATTTGTAGTGACTGCAGTCTCCATCTTCTGGCCTTGTATTGATGAAAAGCGAAACAACCACCCCAAATTAACTGCTTTTATTATTTTCAGATGAAATTATTTTACTTCAAGAAAAATAGGGCTTGGCCCTTTATCTCTGACTGCTCATCAAATTATCTGAATGGCTTTGCCTATGAAAGAGAAATGGAAGGGGAATAAATTGGAATATTCAATAACTATTTTTATGTGATTTTTCTATTTTCAGGTATCAATCATGGAGATCTTAATGACCATAATATTTTAATAGAGTCCAGCAAGTCAGCCTCTGGAAATGCTGAATATCAAGTGTCTGGGATTTTAGACTTTGATGACATGAGCTATGGCTACTATGTGTTTGAACTGGCAATTACCATCATGTACATGATGATTGAAAGCAAAAATCCTATACAAGTAGGAGGCCATGTCCTTGCAGGGTTTGAAAGCATCACCCCACTGACAGCTGTAGAGAAGGGTGCTTTGTTTTTACTTGTATGCAGTCGTTTTTGCCAGTCACTTGTCATGGCTGCATACTCTTGCCAGCTATACCCAGAGAACAAAGATTATTTCATGGTTACTGCAAAAACTGGGTGGAAACACTTACAGCAAATGTTTGACATGGGTCAGAAAGCTGTAGAAGAAATCTGGTTTGAAACTGCCAAATCCTATGAATCTGGGATCTCCATGTGACTGAGATCTCCATGTGACTAAAAGTTCACTTTAATGTGGGTAATTAAAATAGGGCCCAATCAAATTTTAGGAAGGATTTTCCTGTATAGTTAAAAATCAATTGATGGAATGGATCAATTCTGAATATGACAGAGCACATGAAATCCCTAAGGTCTTCAAGCAATCTCATGACAATTTTTTAAAATTCACAAAAGTACCACGAGCAAGCATATTTTTCTGTGAGTCTCACTTGCCATGTCTATAAACACATATGATACCATTTTGAATCAGATAATCTCACAAGATCTATTCCAGTCCTGAGATTAATGACTGTTTTTAATTTTTAAAATAATATATACATACAGATATATTGACATATTTTAAATATCTGGACATAACATACTGACCTAGATAACATACTAGCAGTTCTATGAAACCTCCTCTGATCTGTCCTTTCTCTCAAATCCCAGTGCACTGTGTCTTTTTCATGGCCCATCACTTTGCATAATGGATCATGGTTGTGCAGTCATCTTGCCTGAGAGCTATTGAGGGCAGAGACCATGTAAAACTTATTTTTGTCTTCTCATCCCTTCTTATCACACCTGCTATTATAGTGCCTTTCCTACAGAGAGGTCTTTAAAAATATTTGAAAATAAATGTGTGCTAGAAGAAAGGATGGAGAAGGCACACACTAAGATGCTTTAGGAGAAAGCACAGACAGCATTCTTTTTTTTTTGAGACAGAGTCTCACGCTATTGCCCGGGCTAGAGTGCAATGGCAATTTCGGCACTGCAACCTCCACTTCCCAGGTTCAGGCAGTTCTCCTGCCTCAGCCTCCTGAGTAGGTGGGATTACAGGCGCCCGCCACCACGCCAGGCTTATTTTTTGTATTTTTTAGTAGAGACGGGGTTTCACTATGTTGGCCAGGCTGGTCTTGAACTCCTGACCCTGTGATCCACCCACCTCAGCCTCCCAAAGTGCTGGGATTATAGGCGTCAGCCACCACGCCCGGCCACAGGCAGCATTCTTGGAGAAAAAATTTTAACTTGTCTGAGAGGGTGGTTGAAACTGGAACTCCAGAGACAGATGCTGGAAGACCCTGGGAACTGCAAGGAAGCAAATAATGACATCCAGGCAAGGCCACTAACCCCTCACCTACCCAAATATAACGGTTCCTTTCAGACTGATACCAGGAACCTCCTTAAGCATATATATTTTAATTCTCTATAATTTCTTTTTGGATGACTATGAAGTAGATTGGGTAGACTGAAGCTCACTGTATACTTGGCTGAAGGTATCCCACTGTGTTTCCTTCACTGGTTTCTCTTCATGTCTCCTTTAGTATGATTTAGTAAATGGCTGTTTACTATTCTTATGGTTTCAACTATTCATTGTCTACAGATGACTCAAGCCTAGAACCCTGGCCATTCAAACACTCAATAGTTATCTTTCTATATATATGAACAGGCATTGATCCTATCTCCATCTTTCTGTCTACCTACCTAGTCTTCCCAAAGTAGATATTTCTCTAAATTGTCTTTTTTTTTTTTTTTTTTTGAGGGCAGGGGGACAGGGTTTCACTGCAGCCTCAACCTCCTGGGCCCAGGTGATCCTCCCACCTCAGCCTCCCTAGTAGCTAGGACTTCAGGCATGTGCCACCATGCCCAGCTAATTCTTTAAATTTTTGTAGAGATTGGGGTAATACCTATCTCATACAGTTAACAGAGTTCATTGTGAGAATTTCATGAGAGAACAGTGCCAAGTGCTTAACACAGTGTAACACATAGGACTCAGTAACTATTTACTCAATACATGAGCCATATTCCAGGTTACCCAAACTCAAAATATTGGAGTAATTTTTTGCTTGCCTCTCTTATATTCAGTGAGCCCTACTGGTTTTTAGAATCGTAGAATTTTAGGAATCTCTGTCTTTCCTGAATTTTTTGGGGTTTTTTTGGTTTTTTTTGTTTGAGACAGGGTCTCAGTCACCCACGCTGGAGTGCAGTGGTGTGATCACAGCTCACTGTAACCTCTACCTCCTGAGCTCAAGCAGTCCTCCCACCTCAGCCTCCTGAGTAGCTGGGAGTACAGGCATGTGCCACCATGCCTGGCTAATTTATTTTATTTTGTAGAGATAAGGTCTCACTATGTTGCCCAGGCTAGTCTCAAACCCCTGGACTCAAGCAATCCTCCTGCCTTGGCCTCCCTAAATGCTAGGATTACAGGCGTGAGCTATCATACCCAGCCTGTGCTGTTTTTTAACAATATATAATAAAAGCCAACATTTATTCAGCACTGAAGTATTTTACACACATTAGCTTACTCAATTTTTACAACAAACCCATGAGGGAAGTACTGTTATAATTAATTCTCATTTTCAGATAAGAAAATAGCAGCTGAAAAAGTAAAAATAATTTGCTCAAAGAGAGCTAGGGCTTAAATCAGGTCTTTCTGATGCAGACCATGCTCTTCACTACCACAAAGTTCCATGCTACTTTCTCTCCCTCTCCCTCCTCTCCTGTCCCTGCTGCGCGCACACACACACACACACACACACTCTCTCACACACAGGAGGAACAAATGAGATCATTCACATGAAAGCACTTACGTTTCTCAAATTTAAGGGATTGTGGTTTTTATCTAGTTTGACCACTCAAGCTAAAAACTAGGAACCAGAAAAATGGACTGAAACTTGGGTTTCACTTTCAGACCAGTGTTGATCCTCTGAATTGATGAAACTCTATAGATTTCCCTCTTGATTGCCCCTGCTAACATAGATTTCCTTTCACGCAATTCCTAATGCAGATATTGCTGACCACTGTTTAGATGTTTATATGCTGCATTACATTGATATTTTACTATTTGGTGTTTGTTCTAACTTGTCTCCAATCAATCAATTTCATGTGGTTTATATAAACTCTTTGGTGGCTGTGATGGTTAGTTTTAGGTGTCAACTTGCCTGGATTAAGGGACACAGAGATAGGTAGCAAAGCATTATTCCTGAGCATGTCTGTGCAGAAGTTTCCAGAAGAGACTGGCATTTGAATCAGTAGCTGAGTAAGGAAGATCCCCCTCACCAATATGGGTGGGCACCATCCAATCTGTTGAAGGTCTGGATAGAACAAAAAGACAAAGGAAAGATGGATTCAGTCTCTCTCCTGGGACAACCATCTTTTCTTGCCCTCAGATAGCAAAACTCCAGGTTCTTGGCCTTCAAACTCCAGGACTTAACCAGCAGCCCCTCAGGTTCTTAGGTCCTCAGCCTCAGACTGAGAGTTACACCATCATCTCCTTTGTTCTCCAGCCTTTAGACTCAAACTGAATCACACAATTGGCTTCACTGGTTCTTCAGCTAACAGAGAGCAATCGTGGGACTTCTTAGCCTCCATAATTTAGTTCCATAATAAATCCCCTCCTGTCTGTCTACCTATGCATCCATCATCCCATTGATTCGGTTTCTCTGGAGAACCCTAATACAATGCATAAATTAAACATTTATTTTACTTTACCTTCAGGACCTAGCACCATGCCAGGCCCCTAGAAGACCCAGTAAAGATTTGTTGAATAAACTGTAAGAATGAACACACCACTACAAGTGCCAGGTCCTGGTCCTTTCAAACGTGGAGAAAACCCAGTTCCAGATTTAGGAATTAATACTGTATGTCTGGCAAAGACTCTTTGCTCTTGCTAGTGCCTTCTGTCCAGGCTTTTAACCCCCCTGGACTACAACACACCTTTACTTTCTGGTGTTCTTAGTCTCCCTAACCTCTGCACTTCGTATTATGTAGGCAGATAAAAACTCTGGTTACATATATTGCTCTGTGATGACCAAAAAAATTGTGGCTTAAAACTTTAGTCATTTTATTAGCTTATGGTTTCTGGCAGTCATGAATTCAGACAGGCCCTGGGACAGTTTGTCTCTGCTCCCCAGTGCTGGGGCCTCAGCTAGGAAGACTTTAAGGCTGGGAGAGATTTGATGCCTGGGAGAGACTCAATCACTGTGTAACCGAACACTCGTTTCTTAAGAGTCCAATTGACAAGGGTGAGGTATGATAGAAAGACAGAATTTATTAACCAAAAATAGTAAAGGGAAAGCAGTCAGATTCCTTTCCAAATTAACGGCTTCTATTTTTAGGAAGAAGGCAGGGGTTTAAAAAGAAAAAACTTGATAAGGAAGACATGCAAGAACTGGGCTGAGTACAGTTGTCCGTGTGTCTTGTTCTGGTGGCTATCTTGGGTTCTGGTCCACCTGGACCCTGGGCTGATGGCATTTCAACAATGGCCAGGTTGTTTTTTTTTTTTTTTTTTTAGTAGAGCCGGGGTTTCCCCTGGTTCCCCGGGATGGTCTCGATCTCCTGACCTTGTGATCCGCCCGTCTCGGCCTCCCAAAGTGCTGGGATTACAGGCTTGAGCCACCGCGCCCGGCCGCCAGGTTGTTAACTAGCTGCCTTGAAGTAATCTCTGGAACCTTGCAGCTGGGTCTCCAGACTTGGTCTCTGTGTCTCAGGATTGACCCCTGGAACTTCTAAGAAGACACATAATTAGATACTAATAGACAGTTATGTGAAGGGAGTATATATAATGAGAAAGGGAAGGATGTGGAGTCTAGAAAAGGCTTCTGCAGTTTGCTTCAAGGTTGTATCTTTAAACCCAAGGAAAAGGGGGAAAAAATTTAATGCAGTTTGAAGCTAAGCTGCCTGGTTACAACTGGGTACTAGGATCATCTGGAGGGATCTTCACTCAGCTATTTGGCAGGTGATGCTGGGACTTCATCTAGGCTGTTGGCCAAACACCTCTCCATGTGGCCTTTGCCTCCTCACAGCATAGTGTCTGCGTCCCAAGAACGACCATCCAAGAGGACAAGACAGAACCATATCACTATTTGTGACTTGCTCTTGGAAGTCACATGATATCCCTTCTATTGTAGTCACAGGCTCACCCAGATTCAGAATAAGGGGACACAGAACCTCTCAATGGGAACCATCTGTGGCACATTGTAAGAGGAACATGTGGGATGAGAGATGTTGACGGTTCATCATCCTAAAACATCACTTTAATCCTGTCTTCCCATTACTGACCAAAACAAATTCTGGCACTAAAAGCACTCTACACTTTGGCCTCAAACACCTTTCCTTCTTTACTTCCTGTATTATCTCCTCCATTCAGATCAGACGGAACTACTCAGTCACCCACACTTGTCAGACTCATTCTTCTTTTGTCCTTTTTCTCAACTAATCCTTCTTCTTTTGACCTGAGAGATTCCACCTCTGACTTAAAAGTTACTGTTCACTGAATTCTGCAGAATGAACTAAGGTGGCAGGCAGGGGCCCTCAGAGATGCCATACGTTACACCACCTGAGGATGCTTTCAGAGCACCACCTGTGTGTGACTCTTTGCCATCTTGCCTTGGCTCACTTCCCTGTGTGCTTGGAAAGCAGAGACGATAGGTGAGACCCCAAAATGCAACTTCCAAGCCATCTCCTTTTCAAAGGCCACATCCCCCAATTATTTTGCAACCAACATGAAGAGGACAGAGTTTCTGCCCAATGGGTTGCTTTTTGGGAGAGACTGAGCAGATGACTTCATATGAACCCAGATCTAGTCAACCTTCTAGCCTGAAAAAACCTGAAATGAATAGTAGATAGTTTACATAGGGACTGAGGCTGAATGAGCAAAAGGGTGGAGAGATGGATAATGAACACATAAACAAGTATGACAATTTCAGTAAAGAAGATAAAATGGTGCAAGTATATGCTGACAGTAGGGTATTGTTTTAACTACGCTGGTCAGGGTTATCCTTTCTGACTGGTGAAAAGCAGAGAAACAGACCAAGTGAAAATTCTCCTAAAAGTGTGAACCTGACCATAATTTTTTTTTAATTTTTAGAGCCACAGTCTTTGTCTGTCACCCAGGCTGGAGTGCAGTGGTGCGATCACAGCTCACTACAGCCTCAAACTCCTAGCCTCAAGCCATCCTCCTGCCGCAGCCTCCCAAAGCAGTAGAATTACAAGCGTGAGTCACCATGCCCGACCATCATCATAATTTTTTTTTTTTTTTTTTGAGACGGAACCTCACTCTGTTGCCCAGGCTGGAGTGAAGTGGTGCACTCTTGGCTCACTGCAACCTCCGCTTCCTGAGTTCAAGCAATTCTCATGCCTCAGCTTCCTGGGATTACAGGCGTGCACCACACACCCGGGTAATTTTTGTAGTTTTAGTAGAGACGTGGTTTCACCATGTTGGCCAGGCTGGTCTCGAACTCCTGACCTCAGGTGATCCACCCTCCTCGACCTCCCAAAGTGCTGGTGCTGGGATTACAGGCGTGAGCCACCCAGCCTTCCTCATCATAATGTAAATGTCCAAAATGTATACATCAGCAGTAAAAGTGAAAGCCAGAATGAAAAAGGGAGATGATGACAGAGGTAAAGGCTCATGTGATTGGAACCATTTCGGGAAACAGGACAGGAATGGTAGCAATTAAGAAGCCGGTCCACACTATTTGCTATCCTAGGTGTGAATAGTGAAGAGAAAGTGAAAGTAGAGCGCCAAGGGTAAGAGAAGGAAATTAGTTATTCCACCTTCTGGTTGGCTACGGTCTTCCTGTCCTCCTCTCCATGGCGCAGCAACTCCTCCACCTGCTGCAGCGCCTCCGCAGCCCCGCGCCCCAGCTCCCACGAGGGCCACGGGTTCTAGCTCCGCCCCACAAGGAGGACTTCCGTGTCCTCGGCCATCCCACTACCCCCTCCCTTAGCGGTTCTGCGCAAGCGCGGGGGCCATATTAGCAGCGGTTATTCGGGCAGCCCTGGTGGTTTATTTTCCTGCGGAGATAAGGGCTCAGTGGACATCTGAAGTCTTCAGGGTCTTCCATCTGGTGAGCCTTTGGCCCCTGGGGGCCCGCGGAAGCATGGCCGCTCTTCCCTTGGGCGGGGGTCGTGAACGTCAAGACAGTCGGTCCCGGCCTGCAGTTGCCGCCGAGGAGCCGTGGGCACGATGACTCTGCACCGCCTCCACGGTGACAGACCAGCCGCCGGGAATGGCCCCCTCCGGCCGCCGTTGGAGGCTTCCCCGTGCCGAGCCTGGACGCCGGGGCCCGGCGAGGGGGCGAGCTGAGGGTGGAGGTCTGTGGGCAGGACCGAGGACTGCGTCCTCGGCGGCTTCCGTCCCCGGGAGTTCGGTACGTGAAAGTTAGCGCTCCCGGAGGTGCCGGTGAACTCAAAATCGTGGTGTGACCGGCGTCAGGCGTGGAGACCACAGAAAGTTGTGCTTACGCTCGAATCAGAAATCCCCGGCGAGTCTGTCTGTGTCCTACCTGTTTCTCTGCTCTGGGCCATCCTTACTTTGCACCTTCCTATTACCTCAACCAGTTCGCTGCCCTCCGTCTCTCACCAGCCAGAGGGATCATTGAAAATGCTAATCAGTTCTTGTGGGCCTTGGGAATCATTCCGAGGAGCCCCAGTGGCTGAGAGAGAAAATTCTGTTTTTACCTGGGCACGCGGGCTCTCCAGGATTTGATTCCAGCTTACCTTTCCAGTCTTGATTCCCTGTATTCCAGTATTTGGGAATGTGGGCTTTGGACTGAGGCTTTACCAAATAACACTGAGCACCCAGTATTGCCTTTTGCACGAATGGTACTGATGGTGCCCAAGATAACTGCCTCCACCCCCAAGTTCAGGACTCTCTGGAGAAGGCCTAAGTGTCTTAACTTGGCATTCAAGGCTCCGCGGGATTTGGATACTCGCTTAGCTCTTATTTATGTATTTTTAAAAACATCAGCAGTTTGTCTCATGCCCACTAGGCTATCCTGCCTCAGTACCCTTTGTTCATACTTTCTGCTCTGTCTGGAGTGCCCTTCCCTTCTTTCTTCCCCTGTTCTTTCTCTTAGACCCAAGAGTTCTCAGCCTTATTTCTGCCTCTCCCGTCTCTGATTTACTTTCATTTTCTGTATCGGTTTCTCAAAAAATACTTTCTGGATTTTTTTCATCATCCCTTTTCCCATTCTACCCCCGGTTCCTCTTTCCGCATTATAATCTATGACTGCCTCTCTCACCTAACTGCCAGTATTAGCTTTTCAGGACAGGAATTGGTTTTACACATTTTGGTATTCCAGCATCTAGCATAACGCCTGACACTTAGCTGAATAAAGGGAGTAAATAAAACTGATTTGTAAAGTCAGCAAATGCTTTTTAATTTGTGAATCTTATTTTAATGATGATTGATTTTCTTTTTACAGGAACTATATAAAGTTCAGAAAACATGGTGAGTTAATACATGTGCCAGTAAACTGTTGCCTGATAAATAGTATTGCTTGTACTCAGCTTACAGACTTGTGTGGGAAAATTGAAATAGAAGGAAAGCAGTGAGATGGTGCCTTTTTTCTTGTCAGTTTCCTCTCACCTGCTGAACTTTGTATACCAGGATAGGTTTTGTAAGGTGATTTGTAGGCTTGCAGGAGTTGGCCTACTTTCAGTGGGTAGGAATCACTCATGTGTTTTTCCTTTGCAGTCTCGAAGATATGACTCCAGGACCACTATATTTTCTCCAGAAGGTAAAATAGAAATTGTTTAATCTGCCTCAAGTTTAAAAAAAAAAAAAAGTGTTAGACTTTTAGAAAAAAAAAATTACAAACTTTTTTTGGTAGTTGCAAAGTTCATCCTTTTTGTACTTCGAAGCAATTATGGTCACCGGGTTGATTATACCATAGAAGAGTGAAAGTGGGAATTTGTTTCTAGCTTGCTTCCTTGCTAATTTCTTTTGGGTCAGTGGTGCAAGAGCATAGAGGAGAGTCTTGGCTTCTCACTGCTTTTGTTTTGTAGGTCGCTTATACCAAGTTGAATATGCCATGGAAGCTATTGGACATGCAGGCACCTGTTTGGGAATTTTAGCAAATGATGGTGTTTTGCTTGCAGCAGAGAGACGCAACATCCACAAGCTTCTTGATGAAGTCTTTTTTTCTGAAAAAATTTATAAACTCAATGAGTAAGTGAGATTTTAGGAAAGAGTTTTTTTTAAAAATCTCACTTTCTCACATAAGTGGGATCTATGTAATTTGGGAGGGCTCTTCCGTGTGATGTGGTAGGATTGAAGTTGTACCTTTATTTTGCTTGAAACCTCTTTGAGGCCTGGTACCATGTGTTACTCCTTTTAAGTGCAGGGCAAACACTTAGTGGAGAAACTAGCATTGTGTAGTGGTAAAAGTACAGACATAGTAGTCACACAGATTTGGGTTCAACTCCAGGTTTCCCCCATGCAGGCTATGTGATCTTGCACAAATTATTTAATTTCTTTGGGCCTCAGAGTCTCCTCAAGTGGTTGTGGCAGTTTAATGAAATAAAATGAATGAAATAAAATAGTATAGTGTCAGGCATATAGTAGGCCCTCAAAGTATTGTTTAGAATAGCTATGCAGGATTTTGTTGAATTATACTGAATCTTACTAAAGAACAAGCCTGTTGGAGATCTGGGAAGAATTTAGCCAAGCCTTGTACACGGTGTGAGATGTTGGTTATATTTAGATGTGCAGAACTTTGCAGCTCATGGAGAGCTGTCCATGCTAAGTAGAGACTTTCCCTTCAGTGATGTTGGGCTTGGTAAATGCTGATTATCATGCTAAGTAGAGACTTTCCCTTCAGTGATGGTGGGCTTGGTAAATGCTGATTATCAGGGCCTTTGGATACACTTGTCCAAAGTGGTGTCACCCCTCCACAGAGCCTCTGTTGGGCTCACCCAACAGCTGGCACACTTGGCTAGGCATAGTCACAGGGTGAGTCTCAGCTATAAGAGAGCCAGGGCAGCCCTCAGGAAATGGTCCAAAAAAAATGAAATGCACCTCGAGTAGGAGCCTAGCCCTGTACTTCCTAAGCAGGCTTGTAAACCCTCCTGCCACTGTCCCCCGTCACCTCCATCAAGCCAGGCCTTAGGAAATGAATACTACTCAAGAGCAATCTGTCTAGCAAAATCTTTTTTTTTTTTTTTTTTTTTTTTTTTGAGACAGATTCTCGCTTTGTCACCCAGGCTGGAGTACAGTGACGCCATCTCGGCTCGCTGCAACTTCTGCCTCCCAGGCTCAAGTGATCCTCCCACCTCAGCCTCCCAAGTAGCTGGGACTATGGGTGCGCACCACCACACCCAGTTAGTTTTTGTATTTTTTGTTGAGATGGGATTTCGCCACATTGCCCAGGCTGGTCTTAATCTCCTGGGCTCAAACCCTCCATCTACTTCGGCCTCCCAAAGTGCTGGGATTACAGGCATGAGCCATTGTGGCGAGCCTGTCTTTGTATTCTCTGTTGCTAAATCTTCTTGAGATTTACTTTAGCTTCCTGGCGTAAATCCTGTTACCCTATTCACAGGGTGGTAATGATAAATACATCTATTAACGAACTTAAGGGTGCATTTATTTATCTTTCACGTTGAATGACATCAAGTAAACGTCTCCTACAAAGATAAGACTTTTATAGGTTTCTTCTGAAGGAAGTAGCTGCTGTGAAGCAAACGTAGGGAATTGCTAATAGAATTCTGTGCTTTTTAATATTTATAAATGCTCCTTGCAGGCATCTTCCCTGCTTACAGATCAATATCTTTTTTTCTTCAAGGGACATGGCTTGCAGTGTGGCAGGCATAACTTCTGATGCTAATGTTCTGACTAATGAACTAAGGCTCATTGCTCAAAGGTATGGTCATATATAGCATAACTGATGATACAGAAATTAGTTTTGATGTTTCTTTGTTTTTTTTGAGATGGAGCCTCACTCTGTTGCCCAGGCTGGAGTGAAGTGGCGCCACCTTGGCTCACTGCAACCTCTACCTCCCGGGTTCACGCCATTCTCCTGCCTCAGCCTCCCAAGTAGCTGGGACTACAGGCGTGTGCCACCACACCCGGTTAATTTTTGTATTTTTAGTAGAGATGGGGTTTCACTGTGTTAGCCAGGATGGTTTCGATCTCCTGACCTCATGATCCACCCACCTCGGCCTCCCAAAGTGCTGGGATTACAGGCATGAGCCATTGCAGCCAGCCTAGTTTTGACGTTTCCAAGGAGAGCTCACTTTTGCAAAGATTAAAGTCATTAAAAATCTTTGAATTGAAAATTACAGATTTTTTTCAACCAAACTTACAAAATGTTACTTACTATGAGAATATTCGGATATTGACTTGTTCCCTCCCCTTCAAATTACAAATGACTGTTAGGTTGTCCCCATGGCATGGATTGCTTTTCAGAGAATATTTTCCTTAGAGTCTGTCTGTGTTTTGGAGAAAACTACTAATATGCCCATCTCTTTATCCTAGGTATTTATTACAGTATCAGGAGCCGATACCTTGTGAGCAGTTGGTTACAGCACTGTGTGATATCAAGCAAGCATATACACAATTTGGTGGTACTTAATTTTTTTGAAAATGTTATTCCAAAAAGTTAAGACATTTTATGAGTTATAACCCTTTTGAGGTAGTAAAAAATTGAAAATAGACCCTTTGTTTTAAATTGAATTTAATTTTTTTAATTGACAAATAAGAATTGTACATATTCGTTGGGTACATAATGATGTTTCGGTACACATAATGATCAGATCAGGGTAAATGGCACATTAATCATCTCAAACACTTCTTTGTGTTGGGAGCCTTCCATATCCTTCTAGCTATTTGAAACTAATGTGTTACAGTTAACCATATTAATCCTACAGTGGCGTAAAACACTAGAATTTCATACATTCTTGCTTCATGAATGAATGTGTTCCTCCGCCATGTAGATTACCCTAGTTTTATTAATAGGATATTGAAAGTCCAAAACAACATTTTCAGATCTGGAAACTAACTGCTGTTTACATAATAATGAAATTCAGTACTGGTCCTTTCTCTGTTCCCTCTCCTGGCTGTGTCCAAATCATAGAAACAAGTGGAATTTGTAATGGAGCTTATCTCTGGTAGCCAGAATACAGAACAGTTTATGAA
Organism: Papio anubis; assembly: GCF_008728515.1. Classification (NCBI taxonomy): domain Eukaryota; kingdom Metazoa; phylum Chordata; class Mammalia; order Primates; family Cercopithecidae; genus Papio; species Papio anubis. The sequence goes on along the minus strand of NC_044982.1, from coordinate 110,538,434 downwards.
TGCTTAAGTTCACAGAGAAAGGTTTAGCTACATTCACTGAGCTCAAGTAACTATAGTGATACTAAATTTAGATTATTGATATATTTGGCTTTTTTTCTTTGTTAAAGGAAAACGTCCGTTTGGTGTTTCATTGCTGTACATTGGTTGGGATAAGCACTATGGCTTTCAGCTCTATCAGAGTGACCCAAGTGGAAATTACGGGGGATGGAAGGCCACATGCATTGGAAATAATAGCGCTGTGAGTATTTTTGTTGTGCTGTGAAATCTAGCAGAACGTCTAATAGATGCCATAATTTTGCCGTGGTGATGGATGTAAACAGTATTTAAAGATAGCTGCAACAGCCTTAATGTGATATGGAAATATCTGTGATTTCTGTTGGGGACAGAGTTGCTGGTATAGCTAATACACTGGGGTTCATTAACTACATTAATAAATGCTAATTTTCAGTTAGGAGTTGTGAAATTAGAAGTTGTGATTTTGTTTCACATCCTAGTTTACAGACCCCTTGAATTCTATGACAGACCCCTTGGGAGACTGAGGACCTCAGGTTAAAGACACACTATATAGAGCATCAGTACCACCTCTTCTCACCCTGTGCCATGTGTGCCCTCCCTGTCATCAAAATTATTTATATGGGCCAGGCATGGTGGCTCATGCCTGTAATCCCAGGCCGAGGCAGGCAAATTGCTTGAGCTCAGCAGTTTGAGACTAGCCTGGGGAACATAGCAGAACCCCATCTCTACAAAAAGTACAAAAATTAGCTGGGCACCATGGCATGTGCCTATAATCCTAGCTACCCAGGAGGCCAAGGTGGGAGGAGGAGCACCTGAGCCGGGGGGACTTGAGGATACAGTAAGCTGAGATCATGCTACTGCACTCCAGTCTGGGCAACAGAGTGAGCCCGTGTCAAAAAAAAAAATTGTTTATACTTGTAATGCCAATAGTAATTCAGGCATTTTTCTTCTAGACCAATTCATGTTTCTAAAAAATGTAAAAACTTAAAATTCTGTGTTGATTCATGTTTTATAGGCAGCTGTGTCAATGTTGAAACAAGACTACAAAGAAGGAGAAATGACCTTGAAGTCAGCACTTGCTTTAGCTATCAAAGTACTAAATAAGACCATGGATGTTAGTAAACTCTCCGCTGAAAAAGGTAATCCATATCCTCTGCTTTAATTATTTCAACTGAGCAAGGGGAATTAGCAGCTGTTAAGTTTTTTGTTTTTTTTTTTAAATATGGAGTATTGCTCTGTCACCAGGCTGGAGTACAGTGGCACAATCTTGGCTCACTACAACCTCTGCCTTCTGGGTTCAAGTGATTCTTCTGCCTCAGCCTTCCATGTAGCTGGGACTACAGGCTCATGCCACCATGCCCAGTTAATTTTTTTTTCTTTTTTTTTTTTTTTTTTTGAGTCTCGCTTTGTCACCCAGTCTGGAGTTCAGTGGCGCAATCTCGGCTTACTGCAAGCTCTACCTCCCAGGTTCACACCATTCTCCTGCCTCAGCCTCCCAAGTAGCTGGGACTACAGGCACCCGCCACCACGCCCAGCTGATTTTTTGTATTTTTAGTAGAGACGGGGTTTCACCCTGTTAGCCAGGATGGTCTTGATCTCCTGACCTCGTGATCTGCCTGCCTCGGCCTCCCAAAGTGCTGTGATTACAGGCATGAGCCACCGTGCCCGGCCTAATTTTTGTATTTTTAGTAGAGACAGGGTTTCACCATGTTGGCCAGGCTGGTCACAAACTCCTGACCTCAGGTGATCCTCCCACCTTGGCCTCCCAGGGTGCTGGGATTACAGGCGTGAGCCATCGTGCCCAGCCAGCAGCTGGTAAGATTTTTAATGTCATCCTAGTTCATTGAAACAGCAACCTTATGAATTACGTGATGTTATCCCTGTCTTCTGAGGATACTAGGGCTTAATGAGGTTAAGTGAGTTGAGCAAGACCAACATTGGTAAATTGTGGAGTCACAATCTCATACTGTATTCCACACTTAAAGGCTTGATACTGAACAGTCTCAGTACTCACAGATAGACATCCTGCACTGTGTCACTTTTAGTTAATAGTTACCAAGTCTTCTCATCAATGTCTTTGGTTCTATGTATGATAAAGCATATATATATAGTTATATATTTATACATAGGTTTGGTATACCTTACCAGAGATACAACATTTGCATGGGTTGTGATACCCTCTCCTGTTCTTAATCTACTAATCTCTTATTTTAAGCTCATGTTAGCAATTCCAAATACTTTGTTCAACTTAAGCTATATGACTATATAAAAGAATATTTCAGTCGAGCATGGTGGCTCGCGCCTGTAATCCCAACACTTTGGGAGACCAAGTTGGGTGGATCACCTGAGGTCAGGAGTTCAAGACCAGCCTGGGCGACAGAGACTCCACCTCAAAAAAAAAAGAAAAAGAATATTTCTAAATGTTTTTCAGAAATTGTGGTAAATTAACATGTTGCTTTATGTTAGAACAGTTTAGCTCCTGGTGTTCCTTAGAAAATGCCATTTATGGTCAGGCACATTGGCTCACGCATGTAATCCCCAACACTTTGGGAGGCCGAGATGGGCGGATCACCTGAGGTCAGGAGTTCAAGACCAGCCTGACCAACATGGTGAAACCCCCGCCTCTACTAAAAATACAAAAAATTGGCCAGGTTTGGTGGCGCATGCCTGTAATCCCAGCTACTTAGGAGGCTGAGACAGGAGAATCACCTGAACCCGGGAGGCAAAGGCTGCAGTGAGCTGAGATCGCACCATTGCACTCCAGCCTGGGCAATGAGCAAAACTCTGTCTCAATAAAAACAAAAAGAAAATGTCATTTACATGCAGATTTCCCTCTGTTGTCTACTTCCACCCAGTTTCAAGGAGGCACTACTCACTTTCCCTGGTACAAAAAAATTCCTTCCCCTCGAGGTATCAGTCTGCTTTTCTTGGCCATTTCATGCCCCCCCCCCCCTTTTTTTTTTTTAAAGACTTGAAAAGTCCATAAAAAATAAGCTATTATTACCAGTTGAAGATTCTGGCTGAGCCCTCAGAGGTTCCTACAAGAAAATTGTGGTTCGTCTAATCGGCACAGCTAATAGCAGGCCAGCAATAGCAATTGGTCGATTATACTTTTTCTAAGGGAGTGACAAAATGGCCACTAAGAAAGTTGGGATGGGTGAGGAGAAGGTATTTAGGTAAAATTTGTAATTAAAAGATTACAAAATCAAAGATATTTTGTTCTCATAAAAGGGAATAATATTAAGCATAAAACATAGGAGAGTGCTGAACTAATGTTTAAATGATGTGACGAGCATAAACCATGAGTGCCTATTAAGTTTCTCTGCTAAGTATGCCTGCCTGCAGTACAAATACATGTATGTGTTTGTTTTTAGTGGAAATTGCAACACTAACAAGAGAGAATGGAAAGACGGTAATCAGAGTTCTCAAACAAAAAGAAGTGGAACAGTTGATCAAAAAACATGAGGAAGAAGAAGCTAAAGCTGAGCGTGAGAAGAAAGAAAAAGAACAGAAAGAAAAGGATAAATAGACAAAATTGGAGATTTTATTACTCATTTGGGGCACCATTTCAGTGTAAAAGCTGTCCTACTCTTCCACACTAGGAAGGCTTTGACTTTTTTTAACTGGTGCAGTGGGAAAATAGGACATTACATACTGAATTGGGTCCTTGTCATTTCTGTCCAATTGAATACTTTATTGTAATGATGATGGTTACTCTTCATGGACATCTTAATCTTCCACACACATCCTCTTTTTTTGGAATAAAATTTGGAAAATGGAAATGATGGAATAAATTCTCTGTAGCAGTAATTGTTAAATATACAAAAACTGACAGGGCGATTATCTTTTGCACACTGTGGCTTACAGTCCTTTCACAAAGATGGGCACATTCTTCAAGCTGACCAGATTATTTGTCGCTGTCTGCAGGGATTGGTTTGAGAATGAACACTTGAGCTGAACAAAGCCAGAATTAATATATAGGTGTGGATCTTACAGCTAGGACTGAGGCTGCCCACAGGCAGCAGCCCAAGCTGCGTGGAAGATGAGGTATAGAAGTTAAGGCCACAGAGGAAAAGTGGAACCAAGAGATGAGAACAGTTACGTGTTGGCTGAAGGGAGCTCTGTTGCTGGGCTTTGTTCAACCTGAGTTCCCTTGGGTGTCTGTGGCTTCATGACAGAAGTGATAATGGGGCACTTAATGTATAGCCATGGTGCTTTAGCATCACCTATGCAGATTCTTTTTTTTTTTTTTTTGAGACGGGGTCTCACTCTGTCACCCAGGCTGGAGTGCAGTGGCCGGATCTCAGCTCACTGCAAGCTCCGCCTCCCGGGTTCACGCCATTCTCCTGCCTCAGCCTCCCGAGTAGCTGGGACTACAGGCGCCCGCCACCTCGCCCGGCTAGTTTTTTGTATTTTTTAGTAGAGACGGGGTTTCACCGGGTTGCGCCACCGCGCCCGGCCACCTATGCAGATTCTGATGTCCCATCCCAGATCTACTGAATTAAAATGTCTGAGGGTGGAACCCAGTAATCTGTTTTAACAAGCTCTGCATGTGATTCTTAGGAATGCTAAATAAACCTTTAGAAGGTTTTGTTGCATATTAGAATCACCTGGGAAGCTTTTGCAACTTGTAAGCATGCGATATCAATTAACTCAAGCTGTGGTGGAACCCAGATAGTAACATAGCTTAAACTCTTCAGGTGATTTCCATCAGCCAGAATGAGACCCGTGCATTGAGCCATTCTTTACCCTTCTCTCAGCTGTTGCCAATCAAATATGGGATTGCAGTCTAATTCCTCATTGTAGATTTTTTTAATGCAGCTCCCTGCAGTTTTCTCTATTGGCTAAGGTATTTCCAAGCCCTATTTGCAGTACTTTTTTGAACTTCTAAATTATTCCGTTACTCTGTACAGCTGGTTCTTGTTATTTTTGGTAATTATATTCTAAATTCACTGCTAAAACTAAATAACTGAACTCTTGCACCTAGGGGAAGTACTGGGTTAGGGTCCTACAAGCCACTGGTCACATTTTTACCAACTGATCAGTACATAACCTGTTTTTTGTGTGTTTCTACTTAAAGACACCTTTTTAAATGTATATTGTGGATTCATTAACATAGAACTCAGCCAACAGCTCTTTACCTGAATGTTTTAGTTTTGTTTTGTTTTTTGAGACTGGGTCTTGCTCTGTCACCCAGGCTGGGGTGCAGTGGTGTGATTATATTTCACTGCAGGCTCAAACCATCTTCCTGCCTTGACCTCCCAAAGTGTTAACATCACAGCCCTCTTATGCTTAGGAACAACACTAAACTTTTTTTTCGTAGAGACAGCAAGCAGGGAAGGTCTCACCATGTTTCCCGTGCCAGTCTCAAACTCCCGGACTCAAGTGATCCTCCTGCCTCAACCTCCCAAAGTGCTGACATCACAGCCCTGAATGTGCCAAGCGCCCCTCGCATCACTTGCCAATCCTTCTGCCTTGAGAATGCTCTTCCTGGGTATCTATCACCCACTCCCTCATCTCCAGGTCTCTGCTTGAATGTCACCTTTTTTGGGGTACTTCTGTGAAGGAGCAATTTTTTTCCCCTGCACACTTAACATTTTCTATTCCCCATACATACCCTGTTGATTTTTTCTCCATAGCACTCATCACCAACTGGTGTATTTGTTTATTGTCTCTCTCCACTGGAATACAGGCTTCCAGAGCAGTACTTTGTTTTCATTCAATAGTTGTGTCTCAGTACCTAGAACAGAAACTGGCACATGTTAGGCAACAAATAAATACTGATGAATGAATAAATGCCCTGGATATGCTGGTGTGAAATCCTAAAAAATACCCACTTTCCATCCAGATCAATAGCACTGGTGGATTTTCTGTATTCTGACTACCCCTTCAACACTTGCCTAAAGCTAGGACAACTTCTTCAAAGGCAATAGTGGATAAGAGAGGCTGGTATAGTTTGCCACCACATTAGGAAAGTCTTCAGAATTTGACCCTAACAACAGGCAAATTTCAATGTATTCATCGTTTTGTTGAAATAAGTTCATACCACAGGGAAAAGCAAAAGATAGGAGGTGAGGCAAAGGCTACTCTGTAACTGAGTTTTTTTCCCTGCTATAGGGTTTGCCTACCTAGTCTAGATTCTCACACTAGCCCGACTTTCCTCTGCTCTGTGGCATATTTTTAACCCGAGTTGCAGGGCTGTTGGTTTCCAGAGTGTTGCCTGATGCATCCCAAATGTCGGCTTAGCAATCAATACACATCTGAACAGGGGCCCATCACTAATAGCAAGCATCTCATTCATCTGGGCAAAACTCATGGGTTTTCACAGGGACCCTACCAGCTCAGAAGCACCTTGATATAAATAAGTAGAAACCAAAGACAGCTAAGTTTTAAATCTTGAGTCAAAACTTTAAAATCAAAGTCAAGTTGATTTCATTTTGGCGAGCTTTCAAATCATGCTTTTAAAAATAAATCATGTAAAAAAATCATGTACTCCTATGTATAATTTTACTTCTGGTGTTTTTTCTTAATCAGAAAATAAAGGAAGACTCTGGAATTTGTACAGTCTAGCACTTTGAAAGTTTCATGAGAGTGTTTGTTTTAGCAGTGCAAAAATATTCCATACTCTGAAAAACAAAACCAGAAAGTTGATTCATTTCTTCATTGGACACTTACCATGTTCCTGATAATTTTAGGTGGTGGGGATACATGGATAAGACATGTTCTCGGCTCTTAACTTGCAGTCTTGCAGGAAAAGTGGATAATCAACAACTTAATATTGTGGAGGAGTGCTAGACTCCAGGTAACTGTGTGCTGAAGGGTAGGGAGTAAAAGCAGAAGGAACCGCAGGTGCAAAGGCTTGGTAATGGGAAAACTTCACAGTAGCTAAGCAGAGCTAGAGCACAACTTACTGGGGAAATAAGAGATGAGGTTGGAAATGTACACTAGGATGAGAAGACAGCTTTGCAGGTCTTGAAGTCTGTGCTGTATGCAATGCAGAGGCAGCTGAGATTTTTTAGTGAATAAGAAAAACAATTACTCTGACTCGTTTAGAACAATGATTCTGGGAGCCCAGAAGATGGACTAGGTGGGAAGAGACAGTGAGTTAGGAGGCTACTGAAATAGGCAAGGAAAGATGACGGTGTAAGACTGTAGCAAAGGGAACAGAGAGGAAGGGAAGCTGCCATGGAGTGACAGAGGAGAGAGAAAAAGAAAGGGATGACAAGGGCGTCAAATTCAAGTAGTCACAATCTGATCTAAAAAAGTACTCAGTGAACACGATGAACGACTCTTAAAATTTCCTAATGTCGGCCGGGCGCGGTGGCTCAAGCCTGTAATCCCAGCACTTTGGGAGGCCGAGATGGGCGGATCACGAGGTCAGGAGATCGAGACCATCCTGGCGAACACCGTGAAACCCCATCTCTACTAAAAAATACAAAAAACTAGCCGGGCGAGGTGGCGGGCGCCTGTAGTCCCAGCTACTCGGGAGGCTGAGGCAGGAGAATGGCGTGAACCCGGGAGGCGGAGCTTGCAGTGAGCTGAGATCCGGCCACTGTACTCCAGCCCGGGCGACAGAGCGAGACTCCGTCTCAAAAAAAAAAAAAAAAAAAAAAATTTCCTAATGTCTTTTTTGTTACTATTGTTATCACATGAAACCAATTAGAGTTAATATTCCTAGTAGGGAAGAATTCTATAAACAACATTGCATATCACACATCAGGGTAAACCCATGTCAAATGCTTTTTTCCCCTTCTTCTTCCAGATATTATTCATTTGTATTCTTGTGTGCACTGTCTGATCATCTTTTTTCCCAATTTCTATCAGAGAATTTAACTTTCTAAAAATTCATTTGTGAGCTCTTTTAAAATAGTTGTTTGTCATCTGTGTTACATTTTTTTTCATTGTAGCATTTGCATTTTTATTTTGTTTTTGATGCTGATGTACCGAAGGGTTGTTTTGTGTTTATGTAAACAAAGCTATCATTTCAAGTTCTTGTTAGTACAATGCACATCAAAATATTCCCCATGCCAAAGTACATCAACGTTATTCTAGTAAATTTGTGGTGTAATCATCTTTATAATACACAATTTGCAAAATATAATTGTTAATCTATTTTTAAAAGCAGTATTTAAATTAATCATGAAACTTTCAGACTATTGTTCAGACTACTTGGGAATTTTCCATTCTTGAGTGAATTCAGAATTACATGAAATGATAGTTATTTACCTTTCTCCATTTATTTTTGTTATTTTTTGGTAACAGCCTTACTGAGATACAGTTCACATACCATACAATTCACCCATTTAAAGCATACATTTCAGTCGTTTTTTGTATACTCCCAGAATTGTGCAACCCAGCACCACAATCAATTTAGAACATTTTCATCACCCCAAATATAAAACTCCACATACTTCTTAGCCATCACCCTCAAATCACTGCCCAGTCCTAGGCAACCACTCATCTTCTTACTGTGTCTACGGATTTGCCTATTATGGACATTTCATGTAAATGGAATCATACACTATGTGGTCCTTTGTGTCTGGCTTCTTTCACTTAGTGTAATGTTTTCAAGGTTTATATATGTTGTAGTATGCATTAGTAATTTGTTTACTAGATTAGAGAAAAAAAGCAGAGATGTATTTTTTTTCCATTGTATGGTTATACTACATTTTGTTTATCTACTTATTGGCAAAAATATGAGTTATTTCTACTCTTAAGAGTAATGCTGATATGTACACCCATGTACAAGTTTTTTGTGTGGACACACGTTTTCATTTATTTTGAGTATACACCTTGAAGTAGAATTTTTGGTTTATTTTCAAATCCATCTTTATGCCGTACATTAACATTAGTGATATGGATTTTTTTAAAAATCTACTTTGCCCTATTTTCTCCTATAAGAACCCAATAGAAATGGGAAATGGGTTGACTATTTGAGTAAATGTATATGAATCTGTTAGTTATAGAAGTAGGTCTCACAGTTGGAGAGGATTTTCACTTCCTTTCATCTTGGCAGGAAGAATGTTTTCTCTAAGTCTCTTTATACTTAACACTAGAGAGGCCAAGTCTTTGATTCTGTACCTAAGAGCTTTATGTAATAACCTCTGAAAAATTAGGAATCACATGGAATGGGAGAATCCAGGGTAAATTGTCTTCTGAGTCCTGAACAACCTAATAACTTACTTTCTCTGATTAGGAAAGCAATGCATGATCACTTTGGAAAACACACAGTGAATACAATAAAAATCACCCATAATATCTTGCCCAGAGTTAGCCACTATTAACTTATCTCATTGGCCCAGTTTAGATACTGAATGAGTATACCGGTAACCTTCAGCAAATTATAGGCAAACTATTTTAAAAGACTGTTTTATTTTGTTTTCTTTGGAGATGGAGTCTTGCTCTGTCACCCAGGCTGGAGTGCAGTGGCACAATCTCGGCTCACTGCAACCTCCCAGGTTCACGCAATTCTCCTGCTTCAGCCTCCAAAGTATCTGGGATTACAGGCACCTGCCACCATGCCCAGCTGTTGTTTTTTTAATTTTTAGCAGACAGGGGGTTTTACCATGTTGGCCAGGCTGGTTTCAAACTCCTGGCCTCAAGTGATCCATCCGCCTCGGCCTCCCAAAGTGCTGGGATTACAGGCACGAGCCACCACCACGCCCAGCCTAAAAATACTCTTAATGGAGAAATGTAAAAATACTTTTTCCTTCTAATTGCCTTTCTTTTCTTTTTCCTTTTTTTGAGATGAAGTCTCACTCTTTTGCCCAGGCTAGAGTGCAGTGGCACCATCGTGGCTCACTGCAACCTCCGCCTCCCAGGTTCAAGTCATTCTCCTGCCTCAGCCTCCTGAGTAACTGGGATTACAGATGCGCACCACCACGCCTGGCTAATTTTGTATGTTTAGTAGAGATGGGGTTTCACCATTTTGGCCAGGCTGGTCTCGAACTTCTGACCTTAAGTGATCCACCCACCTCAGCCTCCCAAAGTGCTGCGATTACAGGCGAGAGCCACCGCACCCAAGTATTTTGCAGCCTTAGAAAGCCCTGTTTCTCTTTACAGCAGAGTAGAAGCTATCATTTGTTGAATAAACAGTAAGTGTCAGCTACATTATAAATGTTAGTGCTAATTCTCACAACAACCTTGTAAACCCTTGAGGGCCTACTCTGTGCTCAGTGACTTAGAGGCAATCTCTCTATAGTGTAGCTGAGGAAACCAAAGATCAGAAAAGGTGAGTAATTTGTGCCAAGTCACACAACTCCAGTGCTATCATTCCATGCAAGCCATCACTATCATTCCCTTGCCTGGACTTCTATAATAGCTGCCCATGCTTGTTCCCCTCCAACCTATTCTCTCCTTCACTGCTAGAGGGATCTTCTTAATATGTCAGTCGAAGCACATGAACACATGTCTTAAACCTCACATAAGTTTCCCATCAGAGAACTTCCCCAGTTTACTGTGAAGCTAATGCAGCTTAAGATTCAAGTCTTCATTTGCACGGCTCCTTCCTAGGCTCTGGGAAGGACCCTAATAATGTATTCTTATGCTCATACGCAAAATACCTTTTTTTTTTTTCTTTTCAGAGACAGAGTCTCACTCTGTTGCCCAGGCTGGAGTACAGTGGCACGATCTTGGCTCACTGCAATCTCCACCTCCTGGGTTCAAGCAATTCTCCTGCTTCAGCCTCCCGAGTAGCTGGGATTATAGGCGCATGCCACCATGTGAAGCTAATTTTTTTTGTACTTTAGTAGAGACGGGGTTTCACCATGTTGCCTAGGCTGGTCTCGAACTCATGAAGTCAGGCAATCTGCCTGTCTTGGCCTCCCAAAGTGCTAGGATTACAGGAGTGAGCTACTGCGCCTGGCCGCAAAATATCTTTTAACAGCAATTGAGAAGCACTACTGTTTGTTTCTGCACAAATTTCTCCTCCTTTTGGAAGACATTGGAGTGGTCATGGGTGTAATGGAATATGTTAATTCACAGTCACTTTCATGGATAGTGAGCTTATTGTTAACCATTCCAGTGTAGAAATGGCTTCGGGATGTTTCCTACCACCATTGTGCCAACTCACCTGGCATCATGACAAGAAGATACAGGGGCAGAGGTTGTGTCACCACGTGAACTACGTCTTCTATGGTGCCCATCACTGGAAGTTTATGAATACTGGAGAGAGAAACAAGGCTTGAAATATATGGAGTCAGAAGCTAATCTATGATAAACACTTCCGGTCTCCAGATGTATAAAATTATAAGCTAAGGATTCAGTTCTCATCAATACCACAACAGGAAGTGGGAAAAGTACTATAGGATGTCAGACTGATAGTCAAACTATCATTTTCTAGTTACTGTGATGTTTGTCATCTTTTAAAAAATTTGTTCTGGCTTTGAGTGTTGTGGTCCAACAAATAATGTAATTTGTTGAAATTTTTTTTGCTCTAAGTAAATAACCAATTTCACACCCAATTTCACATTTGTACTATCCTATTCTTTTTCTGTTTGTAGAGATGGGGTTTTGCTATGTTGCCCAGGCTGAGGCTTGACTTGAACTCCTGGGCTCAAGTGATCCTCCCTCTTCAGCCTCCCCAGTAGCTGGGACTACAGGCACGTGCCAACACACCTGGCTTGTATTGTCATATTCTTTGCTTAAACAGAACTCCTTCCCACCTGCCCAAATAGTATAATCTTCAATATAAACCGGAATTAGCCCCTGTTTTCCATTGTCCCCCTATCTTGTTGAGAATCTGTACCTGATTCCTCTCTGCCCCTCCCTCACACAAACTTCGTTCTTTTTTTTTTTTTTTTTTAAGACAGGTTCTCTCTCTGTCACCACAGCTGTGGTGCCATCATAGTTCACTGCAGCCTCAACCTCCTGGGTTCAAGTGATACTCCCATCTCAGCCTCCCATGTAGCTAGGACCACAGGTGTGCACTACCACGCTCAGATAATTTTTATTTTTAGTAGAGATGAGGTCTCACTATGTTGCCCAGGCTGGCGAACTCCTGAGCTCAAGCGATCCTCCTGCCTTGGCCTCCCAAAGTGCTGAGATTACAGGCATGAGCTACTGTGCCTAGCCGTAGCAAGCTCTTTTCTACCTAAGTGTCTTTAGCTAGATCACCCCCCTATCTGGAATGCTCTTCCCTCTATCCTGCACGACTGTCACTTTCTCCATCTTCTCTCCTAACTCAGGTTACCTTGTCAGGAAGGCATTTCCTGACCACTCGATCTAAAGTAAAAGTCCCTACCCACCACTGCATCAATTTTATCCCTCAATAGTTTTTTTTTTTTTTTTTTTTTTGAGACAGAGTTACACTCGGTTGCCAGGCCAGGCTGGAGTGCAGTGGCACAATCTTGGTTCACTGCAATCTCAGCCTCCCGGGTAGCTGGGATTACAGGCGTGCGCCACCACACCCAGCTATTTTTTGTATTTTTAGTAGAGACGGGGTTTCACCATATTGGCCAGGATGGTCTCCATCTCCTGACTTCGTGATTTACCTGCCTAGGCCTCCCAAAGTGCTGGGATTACAGGCATGAGCTACTGCGCCAAGCACTCCTCAATTGTTCTTATCAAATTCTGAAATTATCTTGCTTGTTTTTTGTTATTTTTTTTAAAGACAAGGTCTTATGTTGTTTCTTTTTAAAGACAAAGCTTATTTTTATTTTTATTTTTGAGATGGTGTTTTGCTCTTGTCACCAGGGCTGGAGTGCAATGGCGCACTCTCTGCTCACTATAATCTCCACCTCCTGGGTTCAAGCGATTCTCCTGCCTCAGCCTCCCAAGTAGTTGGGATTACAGGCATGTGCCATCACACCAAGCTAATTTTTATATTTTTAGTAGAGATGGGGTTTCACCATGTTAGCCAGGCTGGTCTTGAACTCCTGACTTCAAGTGATCCACCCACCCCAGCCTCCCAAAGTGCTGGGATTACAGGCATGAGCCACTGCGCCCAACCAAGGTTTGTTTTTTTAAAGACAAGGTCTCACTCTGTTGCCCAGGCTAGGGTGCAGCAGCAGGCATGATCACAGCTCAGTGAACTCCTGTGCTCAAGGGACCCTCCCACTTCAGCCTCACAAGTAGCTAGGACAACAGGTGCACACCACCACACCTGGCTATTTTATTTTACCTTATTTTATTTTATTTAATAGAGATAAGGGGGTTCTTGATGTTGCCCAGGCTGGTCTGGAACCCCTGGCCTTAAACAATCCTCCCACCTCAGCTTCCCAAAGTGCTGGGATGATAGGCGTGAGCCACCGCCTCCAGCTTTGTTTACTTGTTTATTGTTTGAGTTCCTTCCCACCCAGCTTTGTTTACTTGTTTATTGTTTGAGTTCCTTCCCGAGGCAGTACTTTCCAAGAATGCAGGGACATTAACTATCATGTTCACTAAATCATTCCTAGAATTTGGCATATACATTAGTTGTTTCTTTTTTTTTTTTTTTTGAGACGGAGTCTCGCGCTGTGTCACCCAGGCTGGAGTGCAGTGGCGCGATCTCGGCTCACTGCAAGCTCCGCCTCCCAGGTTCAGGCCATTCTCCTGCCTCAGCCTCCGAGTAGCTGGGACTACAGGCGCCCGCCACCACGCCCGGCTAGTTTTTTGTATTTTTAGTAGAGACGGGGTTTCACCATGTTAGCCAGGATGGTCTTGATCTCCTGACCTCGTGATCCGCCCGCCTCGGCCTCCCAAAGTGCTGGGATTACAGGCTTGAGCCACCGCGCCCGGCCAGTTGTTTCTTAAATATTCGTTGAATGAATGAATGAATAGCTGGGAGTGACAGCAAAGATTCAAACTCATGTTTATCAAATCAAAGGCTGTGCGATGCCCAATATGCCAAAAGCTCTCTGTATTTCCCAATCTGTTATCCCATAGAGCATTGAAGAGATCATGTGTGTGTTAAGAACACAGGCAGTTTCAATTCTGGTTCACCAATGACTGAGAAGATCAGATATAATCAAGGATCAAAATATTCTTTTCCATATAGGTGACTTCAAGTATTCTTCAGTTTTCAAAAAATTTAAAACACCTAAAATTAATCAGACATGTTCTAAAAGAGCAAGGAAAAATTGTGTTCTGTGTGAGACAGCTGTGGAACTGGAAATTACCAAATGATTTCCACTTTTAAGAGATTTGGATCAGGTGGCTTAGAATTAGATTAAAGATAATCAATTCCCTGGAACAATCAATGCCATGCATAACTCTAATCTTCAGAAGGAGCTTTTTGTATTGCTGAGAGGTTGCTCATCTGGTCTTGTTTTTTATCCATACGGAAACCTTGATGTCAATTAGTATTCCACGGGAAATGAAGCTAGATGAGAAAGTGAACCCTTGCTAAATAAATTAGAAGAGACGATAATTAAAGCAGAGATTCTAAACCGTATCAGAGAAGCAGCTCTATTTTCATTTTACCATCACTTCCCTAAAAGCAATATATGGCAGTTTACAGATTACACATGGAAATGAAATATATTAAATTTTGGATTTTTTTGTGCTTTTGAGGATCAGAACTTCATAATATCTCTTGACTGAAGGAGAGTTAATCTGGGAACAAATAATTTGGCAATCGATACATTAAATTCTTTTTTTTTTTTTTTTTTTGAGACGGAGTCTCGCTGTGCCCCAGGCTGGAGTGCAGTGGCACAATTTCGGCTCACTGCAAGCTCCGCCTCCCGGGTTCACGCCATTCTCCCGCCTCAGCCTCCCGAGTAGCTGAGACTACAGGCGCCCGCCACCACGCCCGGCTAGTTTTTTGTATTTTTAGTAGAGACGGGGTTTCACCGTGTTAGCCAGGATGGTCTCGATCTCCTGACCTTGTGATCCGCCCGCCTCGGCCTCCCAAAGTGCTGGGATTACAGGCATGAGCCACCGCACCCGGCCCGATACATTAAATTCTAAGATGACAGTTCTCCTGGTCTATAGCCACAAATATCTGGAACATTTGTGGTCTAAACCTGCAGTATAATTTGTACTTTGGATTCACTTCAGGTATACATAGCAGTGTCTATAAATACCTTTCATGTCCAGAATAGAAAGCCTGAGGGAGAGACAGAGGCTAGATATTTGATATTAGAAAAATATTCCAATTCTACCTTTTGCACAGAATTGAATATTTGTAATTGTGTCTTGTAGATATCAAATTAAAAGTATAAGTTTCATTTTAACATTTATAATAGTACACCATCTATGGAGAACAGACAATATGTATTTATATTACACACATTTACATATTCCTAATAAGGTGTCTTTATTTAGTAGACAAATGGTGAACTTTTGCATATTAAAAATTATTACTTTACTCTAGGACTTTATGGAAATTCATATTTGTCTTAAAAAGAAAAATTATTTTATAACGTAATTCATCATTCCCAGATTTAAAAGCTTTCAACATTTAGGGCACATGGGATATTGTATTGTACTTTCTTAAAAGTGAAAAACAGTATCTTCATTTTTTTTTTTTTGAGACAGAGTCTTACTCTGTTGCCAGGGCTGGAGTGCAGTGATGGGATCTCGGTTTATTGCAACCTCTGCCTCCTGGGTTCAAGCGATTCTCCTGCCTCAGCCTCCTGAGTAGCTGGGATTACAGGCTCCTGGCATTACACCCAGCTAATTTTTTGTATTTTCAGTAGAGACAGGGTTTCACCGTATTGTCCAGGCTGCTCTTGAACTCCTGACCTTGTGATTCGCCCACCTCAACCTCCCAAAGTGCTGGGATTACAGGCATGAGCCACTGCACCCAGCCTAGTATCTTCATTTTTAACAAGAATGTTTTGTAGGCCAGGTGTGGTGGCCCATGCCTGTAATTCCAGTACTTTGGGAGGCCAAGGGGGCAGATCACCTGAGGTCAGGAATTCGAAACCAGCTTGGCCAACATGGTGAAACATCTCTACTAAACAAACAAAATTAGCCAGACGTGGTGAGGCATGCTTGTAATCCTAGCTACTTGGGAGGCTGAGGAAGGAGAATCACTTAAACCTGGGGGGTAGAGGTTGCAGTGAGCCGAGATCGCGCCATTGCACTCCAGCCTAGGCAACAAGACTGAAACTCCATCTCAAAAAAAAAAAAAAAAAAAAGAAAAAAAGTTTGGTAGCTGAATTGCCATTTCCTTGTTAACATGCATTTTTCTTGAATGTAGGTAATTGAACCTGTCACATTGTGTTATATATATATGCTATTATTAAATTCTGTTGAGAAGGTTTAGTTTTATATATGGCTTATGTTTTTGTGATATTTGATTTTATGCATTACTATTTAGTTATTACAATCTAATAAAAATGTGGCCAATTGATTTTCTTTTTTAAAGCTCTCCACATTAAAATATGTCTGTACTTTTACGTTTTGATTGTGGTCATTGAAATAGCCCTTTAAAGAGAGCTTTTCTTCTTATATTGTTTCTTATGAAGGGTTGAATTTTAATATCACATCAATACTTGCTTTTTTCATTTAATCTGTGAAAATGAATTTAATTTCAGCAGTAAAATTGACAGCATCCATTTTTATCTTTAATTAACTTTTCAGTTTGGCTTTCATCTTAAAGGCTCACAGCAGAATTTATCACCAAGCCATAATAGAAGTGCTGAATGGAAGATTCAGAGAAGCTGACTAACTCTGAATTTAGCTCAGTTGACCCCATTATAAAAAAGAAAAGTGAACAACATTGATATAAAAGACAACTCATTAGGCCATACCACTAACAGATGACAATGTTTATTTTTGATTTCCGCTATTTATTTGGCCTCCGAATTCCCTTTCCATGCACTCTCTTTTTAACTCCAAAGCACCAACTGCCCTTTACTTAAGGGTTTTGTAAGTATGAAAGTACGTCAGAGAATAATTGCTACATAAATAATAATAGCTAGCATCTATTGCATACTCAAGCACTGTGCTAAGGACTTTATTAACTTTATATTCTGTGAGGCAGGTTTTATGGCACTGTTTAAAAATTAGTAATGGGGCTTAAAGAGATTAACTTTAGTTTAGTGAATGGTTAAGTGTTTGAAGTCAGGTCACCTGGATTTGAATCCCTGCCCACTATTTTCTAGCTTGCTAGCTCTGAGATCTTGGGAAAACCAGTTAGGATTCATATATTCAGTGAAAGCAACGAGCAGAGGGAGTACAGGACCCAACTTAGTTAGAGAGATTGCTTTCATACAAGAAGTGACAATAAGCCCAGTGCTAGAGGAGGAGTAGGAGTTAGGCAAAGCAGAGGAGGAGGAGGGGTGGGGAGAGATTAGTCCAGGCAGAGGAACAGCATGTGTGAAGGCCCTAGAGCGGGACTGGGCTTGGTGGTTCCTGTCCTGAAGGGACCCATGTGGCTGGAATTTAGTTTGCAAAGGGGAGGGGTGTGATGCGGAGTTTGTGAGCATAGCGGGGGGCGGGGCGCCTCTAAAAATCATGACAAGGACTTGGGATTTTGTTTCTGTTTGAAGACAATCACTCGGGCTGCCATCTGCAGAGTGTGTTGGAGGATCCAGGGAAGGAGACCCAGAGAGAGGCTGGGGCAGGAGTCTAAGATAGAGATGCATTTGAATAAAGTAGGAGTGGAAAGGAGATACAGGAGATGGATTCAAAATAAATTCAGGGCTGGCCAGGTGCGGTGGCTCATGCCTGTAATCGCAGCACCTTGGGAGGCCGAGGCGGGTGGATCACCTGGAGTTCCAGACCAGCCTGACCAACATGGTGAAACACCATCTCTACTAAAAATACAAAATTAGCTGGGCCTGACGGCGCATGCCTGTAATCTCAGCTACTTGGGAGGCTGAGGCAGGAGAATCACTTGAACCCGGGAGGCGGAGGTTGCAGTGAGCTGAGATCGCACCATTGTACTCCAGTCTGGGCAACAAGAGTGAAACTCCTTCTTAAAAATAAAATAAGTAAATAAATAAATAAATTCCAGGTAAATAGCACTTAGGGTTGAATTAGACTTGGTGGGTGAAGTAGAGGGAGGAACTAAGGATGACTTCCAGTTTTCTAGCTTGAGTAATTAGTCAGATGGTGGTAGCATTGATTGAGATGGGAAGGCTAAGAGGATAACATGGTTTGGGGACATCTTAAGCGACATATCTAAGTGACTATAATGTAAAGTACATAGTCAAATACACTGGAGCTCAGAGGCGAGATCAGCACTTATCTGCGTATGAATCTGGTCATCATCAATATATGGATGGTATTTACAGCCAGGGAAATGGGTAAGATCACTGAGGGAGGAAGTTTACAGAGACAGGAGAATAGGTCCCAGATGTGAGCCTCTGGAATTTCCAACAGGCAAAGCCTGGGTCAAAGAGGAGGAACCTGCCAAGAGAACTGAGAAGGAGTTGGCCAAAACAAGGATAATAAAAGTACTACTCCTATAATATTGAGATTAAAGGAACTAGCATATTCAACAGTGTTTAACTTCTTACAGTCCCCTTACTTAGCAGTGTTAATTTAATTATTAAATTCTACTTTCTATGACAAAGTACTGACTGGCCAGTGGGTATTGTAAAGGTGAATAAGACATAGCCCCGCTGGGTATGGTGGTTCACACTCCTAATCCCAGCACTTTGAGAGGCTGAGGTGGGAGGATCTCTTGAGCCTGGGAGTTTGAGAAAGCCCAGACGACATAGTTAGACCTTGTCTCTACCAAAGAAAACCAAAGAAACAAACAAAAAAAATCAAAACTAAAAAAATTAGCTGGTTGTAGTGGTGCACACCTGTAATCACAGCTACTTGATAGGCTGGGGAGGAAGGATCGCTTGAGTTTGAGCCCAGGAGGTTGAGGCTGCAGTGAGCTATCATCACACTGCTACACACTCCAGCCTGGGCAAGAGTAAAATCCTGTCTCTACTAGGAAAAAAAAAAAAAAAACCAAAAAAAACAAAAACATAGCCGCTAGACTGAGAAACCCATTATCTAGTAGAGAACATATAGAGAAATAGATAAAGAGAAGGCAAGTGGCATTTGAAATGAGCCTTGAAGAAAGGGTGGGTTTAGATATTCAGAAAAGGGGAGAAGGAAGGACAAGTGAAGACAGGAAAGTGTAATAAAAATTCCACCATCTTCAGAGGAAAATGTGTCTGGGATGCAAGAACTGTGTAATAGTCCCTTTGGCTAAGTCTCAGAAAGTTGGTAGATAGAGGCCACTTTGGGGGAACTTTGTAGGCGGTGGCTGCAGCAACAGCCGCAATTTTCATTGTCATTTGATCAGCTAATGTCTCCTAGCAGTGTGAAGATGTCTGTTATCAGAATCAGGTGTAGCACCACATCCAGCAAACATGAGAAATTGGCATATCCCCCTGGAAATACCATCTAAGATGTAGACGTTATATTCTGATTATTTGCTTGGATTTTAAAATGCCCTACAAATGACATGCTTTGCCTTTCACTCAATAGCGACAATTAATAGTGTTTTTCATAGATTATGTAAATAACCATCATTCTCATGATTATTGATATAACATCTAGGAGTTCCAATTATACTTCCAGTGGCTCCACTAACAACCATTTCATTCCAGTTTTGCCACTGACAGGTACTGTGACCTTCAGCAGTTATTCAATTCCTCTGTTTCAAATCAATTAGCTGTAAAAGCAGAATAACACTTTAAAGTCATCCAAACACTGTTAGGATGAATTGCATAAGTGCCTATAAGTCCCATAAATTCTTCAGAGTAAAACATAAATTTGCAGTGAAAAGATGATAGGTACTGTCTTTCATTTCTGTGCAGAAGTACAATTAATTACTAACCCTAACTGGGGTTAACCACGTCTTGTGCATTCCTTTTCTGTGGCCCCTTTCTGTAAGTCCTGCTTAAACAGATTGGCTCCATTGGATGTAATTTCCATTTTTCTAGCTGTAGTTGGACCTAAGAAGTTGGACCGTCTTCACTGAATTTTGCCGTTTAGATTCTTTGCAACCAGGTTTAGTTTTTCACAGATTTACTAGTCTGGAGGTTGGAGTGAAATTTCTGCTCACAGTGAGTCTTAGAGGTGTCAACTCCACAAAGCATACTGTGAAGAGTCAGCGGCTCCCTCTGCCACTGAAATTTAAAGATAATTCGCCTGAATCCCTTCAGTCAAATGAACCTCTCTAATCAATTATGGACAGAGAGGATGAAATATAGGGTCTGGAGGGATTTGAGACGGGTTTCCAGCAGTCAGCACCAATCTCCACTGGAGCTGCTAAGTGTCTGTAGCAGATAGCGTCACTAATATTTACAAATGTTAATTGATGGCAACACGGAGGGTGATGCCCACGTTTGAGGCGACTGCATATCATCTCCAGGGATGGCTTGAGTGTCAGAGCTGTACCTTCCCGAGTCCTCTAGTTTATCTGCCTCGGTTCCTCGTTTCCAGACGAGGAAACAGGCCCAGAGAGGAAGGTGACTTGCCCAGGGTTGCCTCGCTGGGCCACAACACAGGTCTCCTGGTGGGGACCCCTTGGCTGGCACGACAGCCCCAGAAGGCAGTCAAGCTGCGACTGGTACTTCCTGGTGAGAAAGACTTGAGTGGGCAGCGGGGCCCATGGAGAACTCTGCAGCCCGGAGCAAGTCCCCCACCACTGTGATTCTGCCCCAGCTTCCCGCTTGTTTCCTTCGCAGCTCTGATACAACTCGGAATTACTTTATTTACATTTTCTGTCAGCTGGGAGCATTCTGTCCCTCTGCTTCCCTTTTGGTGCTGAGCACAGAGCAGACATCAATGAATAGCTGTTATCTTAAGGTGTGCAGTGACTTGGCCAAGGACACCCGGTGGTTAGAGAAGGACGCGCCTGCGATGCCAGCCTAGAGTCCTTGCCTTCCTGGAACTCTGCTCCAGGTCGCACCTGCCAGAAGGAAGGCCTGGAGGCGGGGGCCAGGGCGATGGGGCGGGGCCAGGGTTGGAAAAGGAGGAGCTAGGAGCAGACAGGGTTGGGCCAGAGGCGGGGCCGGGGGGGAAAGGCCTGGTGGGGATCGGAGGCGGGGCTATGAGTAGACCAGACAGGGCCAGAAGGAACAAGGCGGGGATTGGGCGGGGCAAGAGAAAACAGGGGCGGGGCCGGGGTGGTTCTGGGCGGGGTCAGGCGCCGCAAGCTTCTACACGCGTCCCGAGCCCGCCTGAAGCTGCTAGGCTGAGGCTGCTGTCCCGGCGGGATCTGAGGAGCGGAGCGGCCCCTCTGCTGCGTCTGCCCTCGTTTTCTCTCACGACTCACACTCAGTGCTCCATCCCCCAAGAGTCCGCGTTCCCCGCACGGCGGTCGAGAGGCGGCTGCCCGCGGTCCCGCGCGGGCCAGGGGCGATGGCGGCGCGGGGGTCTGGGCCCCGCGCGCTCCGCCTGCTGCTCTTGGTCCAGCTGGTCGCGGGGCGCTGCGGTCTGGCGGGCGCGGCGGGCGGCGCGCAGGGAGGTGAGCCCGGGCGGCAGAGGTGCGGGGCGGGGCGGGGGGCCGCGGGCCAGAGCGGGTACTGGCCCGGCCCCCAACCGCGGTGCCCAGGAAGCCCCCAGGCCACGGCCGCCGGAAAACCTGGTTGCGAGGCGAGGTGGGTTTTTTTCTCCTGGGGGCTTGGAGTGAGGTTTCAGTTTAAATGCCCAGATTTGCTCATTTAAATGCAGAGAAAAGCCACTTGGGTGGGTTTTCGTTGTTGTTCCACGACCTGCATCGCTGGAGACTACGAGGCTGGCTTAGCGTGTACTTCCACACAACTTTTTCAGTAAAAGATGCCGCTGTTGTCCAGTAGGTCTTTCCTGTCGTGGTGGCAGCCAGGCTTACCACTTTGTTGCCTATTCACGGGATATAGAGACTCTGGGTTTTATTCTAGGGGTTGGGACTTATCTTCCACCTCCTGCCCGCCTCTTCCCCAATTCCTGTCCCCCACCCACCGCAGCATTTGAAAACCTTCCCTTTCGCTGGAGATGAAAAGTGTGTGTTGTAGCGGGCTAGGCGGCCGACTTCCCTGGCTTCTGGGCTAATCGTTTGCATCCAAAGTTCCTCACTAGCTCCTTAGAGCACAGCTTTTTTCAGCCTGATGTTTTTCAAGAGGTTTTGGACAGGAATGGAAACAACAAAAGAAATCGCGTAGTCCCACATGTTTCAAGTGCCTGAGAAAGTTTTAGAGTCAGTTCTCTCAGTGCCTTGAAGAAAAATACGTTTGTGGAGCAGCTATGGTGTGATCTAAACATAGAAAAGCTAAGCATCCGTTAAGCAAGATATGATTGCAGAAGTTCACTACGTCTGTATTTCAGGTTTTATGAGTGAGTTTCTTAAATAGGGGAAATATTGCAAGAACCTTTTCTTGCCTTTCTTTGTTAAGGTTTTTAATCTATGGCTCCTGATTTTAGGAAGTAATAAGACTAGAATAAGTCATTGCAGGATGTATTGCTTAGTGTAGACCGAAGAGAAATAAGATGGAGGGTGATTTAAACAAATTAAGAGAATCCTGGGCAGAGAGAGTTAAACAGAAAGAAAGGAATGTGATGTTGGAGCCAGGCATTTAAATTATGGCTCTGGTGCATCCTGCCTGGACAAACTTCTCTCAGCTCTTTTCCTTCTTTAAGAAATAGGGGATAACCGTGCTTACCTCTCAGAGTTCTTTTGAGGATTAAATAATGCATATAAAATGCCAGGCACAGTGTCTGACACTCGAGAAAATGGTAGTTCTCTACCCCTTTTGATGAAACTGAACTTTAAAAATCTGTTTCATTTCTTTTAATATAAAACACTGTAGCCAAGCGTTAAATAGTGTAAATAGCTATCTCCCTTCATGCATGGTGTTCAGTAACAAAGTGAAATTGATTAGTTCCTACTTTCTGCCCCACTTAGTTAATATCTCTCTCATAATAACCATCTGGTTGTATTGCACTTATGTTTCCTCCTTGTTCCACGTGAGCTCCTTAAGAACTGTGATTCTTGTTTATCTTTGTATCCCCAACACCTACCTTACTGTAGGAGCCCAGTGAAGGTTTGCAGAAGGAAGGAGTGGAACAGTATTACCTCTCTGGATAGTAGTTTCCCCATCTGTCTGGTGAGGGGCCATTAAAGGATTCCCCTTTCCACCTCGTAAATTGTAAGATTCTGTGTGCTCTTAGAAGTGATCATCTTGAAGAACAAAGTGATATTGAATGGATGATGTAATTGCACACTTGCTCTTAACTGTTAATGTGCATTTGTGTACAGCTGTCATTGCATGTGGGTGGTTGAAAGTACTGTCTGGAAATAGGAGACCTGCCACTCACTGTCTGTGTTTCCTTGGATGTATTACTTGACCTTGCTAATTCTTTATTTCTCTCTCTTTAAAATGAAAGGGTGGTAGTAGATGTTTTTTAAGTCAACTTTAAGTTTTTTAAGTTCAAGTATAATTACCTTTATTTTTACAATTTATTGTTTTCATATTCGTCTTAGGTTCTTAATAGTAACCTTTCTCTATGGTTTTCTGTGAGCCAGTCCCCAGGTAAAGAGAATATCTAGACAGCCAGCAGCCATTATTTGACTGATGAACAGTCACAGAGCTGTGGAGAGCGGCTCAGGAGACAATTAAAGTATAATAAAGTATAATGAACTAGTACATTAAGATAATACAAGCATTTTAAACTGACCTGTGATTGGGACAGTGATTATGGAAGTTAGATAATCATTAACTATCTAATTATATTTCTTAGCTATGTGACATTTTAAAGCTGATGGTCATATTTCTTAGCTGTGTGACATTTTATTTTTTTAATATTTTAAAATTTTACTTTAAGTTCTGGGATACATGTGCAGAACGTGCGGGTTTGTTACATAGGTATACATGTACCATGGTGGCTTGCGGCACCTATCAACCTGTCATCTAGGTTTTAAGCCCTGCATCCATTAGGTATTTGTCCTAATGCTCTCCCTTCCCTTGCCCCCAACCTCCCGGCAGATCCCGGTGTATGATATTCCCCTCCCTGTGTCCATGTATTCTCATTGTTCAACTCCCACTTATGAGTGAGAACATGCGGTGTTTGGTTTTCTGTTCCTGTCTTAGTTTGCTGAGAATGATGGTTTCCAGCTTCATCCGTGTCCCTGCAAAGGACATGAACTCATTCTTTTTTGTGACTGCACGCTATGTGACATTTTAAATAGTTGAAACTTAATTAGTATATGTAGTGGCTGAAAATAAAATAGGAAAATAATTCGTAGAAAATGAGAGCTATCAAAGATTTTTTTCCTCTCACCTTTAGTCATTTTCATTAACATTTTCAGAAGCTAACAGAAGTACACACATAGTGACTGTCAGTTTTACTTTTGTTATGTATGTCCTTACATAAACTTTATACACAATTTAATTTGCAATTTAAAATTATTTTGATTTCCAAGAAATACTAAATATGCTGTATGAACTAGACTGAGCAACTGGAGGGCAGGATTTCATTTGTCTGTGTATTTCCTGATACATTGCAGATGTACCTGTGTTTATTTATTTATTTATTTTTATTTTATTTTATTTTATTTTTTGAGACGGAGTCTGGCTCTGTGGTCCAGACTGGAGTGCAGTGGCATGATCTTGGCTCACTGCAAGCGCTGCCTCCCGGGTTCACACCATTCTCCTGCCTCAGCCTCCCGAGCAGCTGGGACTACAGGCGCCCGCCACCTCGCCCGGCTAATTTTTTGTATTTTTTAGTAGAGACGGGGTTTCACTGTGTTAGCCAGGATGGTCTTGATCTCCTGACCTCGTGATCCACCCGCCTCGGCCTCCCAAAGTGTTGGGATTACAGGCGTGAGCCACCGCGCCCGGCCGTACCTGTATTTATTAATGTAGCATATGGGCTGAACTCTGAGGTTTTCAGTCAATTGTAAGAATAGCTTTTTTTAAGGTTGAGTTCATGTCCTTTGTAGGAACATGGATGAAGCTAGAAACCATCATTCTGAGCAAACTATCGCAAGGATAGAAAACCAGACACCGCATGTTCTCACTCATAGGTGGGAATTGAACAATGAGAACACTTGGACACAGGGTGGCGAACATCACACATGGGGGCCTGTTGTGGGGTAGTGATGAGGAGGCATAGCATTAGGAGATATACCTAATGTAAATGATGGGTTAAGAGGTGCAGCACACCAACATGGCACATGTATACATATGTAACAAACCTGCATGTTGTTTGTTATGCAGAACTTAAAGTATAATAATAAAAAAAAATAAAAAAGGAAAAATATCAGCATTGATATAAAGGAATTAATGCCCCAGATCATTAATTCTTGGGCTTCAGAGGGTTTCTGAAATAAAAATTTGCTTATAAAAAATAGCATTTTTTTCAACCTATAATCTACAAATTAGATCTAGCAAGTAATTTTTTATAATTAGGACTTGAAGTTTTAGTTCAGTAATTTCAGTACAGAACATTTTTTTCTAATAGCATTATTTTTCTTCTCAAAGCATTGGAATTAAATTATCAGATGATAGTTTAAGTTCACTCTTAAACAAGCATGTCTACTGTTAGAGTTGTTAAATACTGGAATTTTTTTTTTTTTTTTTGAGACAGAGTCTGACCCACCTGCCTCGGGCTCCCAAGTGCTGGGATTACAGATGTGAGCCACTGCGCCCGGCCTGGAATTGTTTTTGCAAGAAGTTTGGAATTTGTTTCTTTAGCCATCTGTTCCACAGAACAGCATGGGTATAGTGTTTTTTTTTTTTTGGAGACAGAGTCTCGCTCTGTCACCCAGGCTGGAGTGCAGTGGCATGATCTCGTCTCACTGCAGTCTCTGCCTCTGGGTTTAAGTGATCTCCTGCCTCAGCCTCCCAAGTAGCTGGGATCTAATTTTTGTATTTTTAGTAGAGATGGGGTTTCTCCATTTTGGCTAGGTTGGTCTCGAACTCCTGACCTCTGGTGATCTGCCTGCGTCGACCTCCCAAAGTGTTGGGATTACAGGCGTGGGCCACTGCGCCTGGCCTGGGTATAGTTTTATAATGACAACATGATGGAAAGGATTATTGAAAATTATCCTTTTCTGTTCTATGATGAAAAATGTTAATTTAGATATTTTGTTCTCCTTTTGAGGAAACATGATGTTGTTTGTCCTACTATGTTTATTTATTTATTATTTTTACTGAGGCAGAGTCTTGCTCTGTCACCCAGGCTGGAGTGCAGTGGTGTGATCTTGGCTCACTGCAACCTCTGGCTCCTGGGTCCAAACGATTCTTGTGCCTCAGCCTCCCGAGTAGCTGAGATTACAGGTGTGTACCACGACACCCAGCTTATTTATTTATTTATTTATTTATTTATTTATTTATTTATTTATTTTAGTAAAGACAGGGTTTCACCATGTTGGCCAGGCTGGTCTTGAACTCCTGGCCTCAAATGATCTACCCACCTTGGCCTCGCAAAGTGCCAGGATTACAGGCATGAGCCACCACGTCCAGCCCCTCCTATTGTGTTTCATTCAGTGACTTCATGCTCTTCTCTTCCAAAGTGTGATTATAAAATATAGCCTTTTACCAGTAAAAATAGGAGTTAAATATGAATATTTGAATTCTGACAAAAAAGATGATATGAACTTTTAGGTTTTATTTTTCTCTGGTTTTATTTTCATTTTTATTTTACAGTCAACTATATATATATATGGAATTAGGCAAAACTCTTTCCTCTAGGTCAGGATTTCTCAACCTCTGAAATTTCGTACTGGATAATTCTTTGTTGTCAGAGAGGGGGCGTCCTGTGCCTTGTAGGATGTTTAGCAGCATACTGGTTTCTAGCCATGAGATGCCAGTAGCACCCACTGAAAAATGTCTCCAAACATTGTCAGATGTGCCCTGGGGGCAAAATTGTGCTTCACATTTGCTACCCCTTGAGAGCCACTTCTCTAGGTCTTGTTGACCAGGGCTTCTGAAACTTAGATGTACACAGGAATTCCCTGAGAATGCAGACGCTGATCCAGTAGGTCAGAAGCAGGGCCTGAGACTCTGCATTTCTAACAAGCTCCCAGGTGATGTCAATACTGTTGAGTCAGTGTATCACAATTAAATAGTGAGGTTGTAGAAAATTCCACATTCATACCATTGGGTAAACTCTCAAGGGAAACTGATGACAGTAATTATGAAAATAGTGAATTTACAGTGAATTGTAGCCCAAACAATGTAAGGTTAATAGAAGCTAAGAAAACAAGCATTATCCTGCTGTCTTAACAAAGCAGCTGTCTTCACTTTTCCATATTTTCTTCCAGTGCTTAGTATTCATTCATAATTGGACATCTCTAAGGGGGAAATTGGCAAGCGTCTTTTCAAGGTCATACAGGCAACCTCATGCACCATTAGGTGTTTTATTCCATAATACTGTAAATATACTAGCTCGTAATACATATTTATTGCCTGTTGAGAGATCTATAGCCCCAAGTTAAGATAATGAACTCTGCATTTACTTGATCTGATGATGCTCAGCGTTTTTTTTTGTTGTTGTTGTTGTTTTTAAGTGTGCAAGTTGTCTCATCTCCTTGAGAACTATTGACTGCACCTAAATTAATACCACCTAAGGTCATTCATTTTCTTACTGCAAGTGTTCTGAGAGTCAGGGTAAGATATTAAGTTTACTAAAGCATAGCAGTTGCAGTGTAACTTTATCCTATAATTCTGTGATAAAAATCAATATAAAATATAATGAAAATCCTAGAGTGAAAAAAAAATCCCTCTATATTTTATCTGTAATACTTAAAATAATGATTGGTAAGCATTCTTGTTTGTCACATGGAAAATGTTGAATATAGTACGCATTTCCCCTCGTTTACAAATGGTTATGTTCACTGCTTTATCTTGCCGTTGCTTAAAATAGCCCTCCTAGGACTGCTGCAAAGAGGATTTTTTTTTCAAAAGAGTACAAGTCACTTTTTGCTATCTTATAAAAAGATACAAGGAGACTTCAGGGGTAGATTAACTGCTCCAGGAATGCCTTGATTATTAATTGGGGAGGTATAATATACATCACTCTTCAAATCTTTTTTAGATATGTTATCTTATTTCCTTCTTATGGCAGCCTGTGAAGAAGAAAAGGAAGCTATTGGCAGCACCTAGCAAGATTTAAAATGTGCATCCCCTTGACTCAGCAGTTTTACTTCTGAGAATCATTGCTGTAGAAATCTTTGCATCAGTATGGAAAAAGAGATTTGTTAATTATAGCATTTTTCCCGTTGTAGCATTATTAGAAATAACTAAAAACTGAAGAGTATAAATGCCAATCAGTGGTGAAATCTTAAATAAAGTCTGATGCACCTGTATTGAAGATCACTTTGCAGCTTATGAAGGAAGACTGGAGATGGTTGGACAGCTACTGGTATATAATTTATACAGTTTTGTTTTGTTTTGTTTTGAGATGGAATTTCGCTCTTGTTTTCCAGGCTGGAGTGCAGTGGCATGATCTCGGCTCACCGCAACCTCTGCCTCCCGGGTTCAAGCGATTCTCCTGCCTCAGCCTCCTGAGTAGCTGGGATTATAGGCATGCATCACCAGTCTGGCTAATTTTGTATTTTTAGTGGAGACAGGGTTTCTCCACATTGGTCACGCTGGTCTCGAACTCCCGACCTCAGGTGATCCCCTGCCTCAGCCTCCCAAAGTGCTGGGATTGAGTACAGGCATGAACCACCACACCTGGCTGGTATATAGTATTGAATGAAAAAAAACAAGTTGCAGAACTTAGAGGAAAACATGTTTCCATGTGTGAGTGAGCATGCATGTAATTTAAAATATCTACACATCAAAATTAACAATGGTTACCCTTGGAGGGAAGGGGAAGGAGAGGAGAAGAGGGAGAATTCTTACTCTTTTTTTTTTTTTTTTTTTTTAGATGGAGTCTTGCTCTGTCACCCAGGCTGGAGTGCAGTGGTGGGATCTCAACTCACTGCAAGCTCCGCCTCCCGGGTTCACGCCATTCGCCTGCCTCAGCCTCCCCAGTAGCTGGGACTACAGGCGCCCGCCACCATGCCCGGCTAATTTTTGTGTTTTTAGTAGAGACGGGGTTTCACCTTGTTAGCCAGGATGGTCTCGATCTCCTGACCTCATGATTCGCCCACCTCGGCCTCCCAAAGTGCTGGGATTACAGGCGTGAACCACTGCGCCTGGCCAGAATTCTTACTCTTTATGAGCTTCTGGATTTGAATTTTGACAGTGATCACACATTACTTTTGCAATTATAGCATTATTTTGAGAAAAACCAAAATAAATCTGGGTCTGAGGTCTACTTCTGCTGCTTATTAGCTACTGGTGTTACAACAGTGGTTTGCAAAAAGGGTCAGTTTTGCCCCCCGCTCACCAACATTTGGCAATGTCTGGAGACACGATTGGTTGTCACGTGGGGCGGTGATATGTCAAGTGGGTAGAAGCCAGGGATGCTGCTAAACATACAGGGCACAAGACAGCCCTCCAAAACAAATAATTGTCCAGCCCAAAATGTCAGTAGTGCCAAGTTGAGAAATCCTGTGTTAGACTGCAGTGGTGTTGGAATATGCAGATGATGCACTGTGCAGTGGCAGGGGCGCCATTCTCACTGTGGGGTGTAGTTTGCATAGCCATAGAATTATAAGTATGATATAATAAGGTAAATAAATGTGCAAGTTTGTACCCCAGGAAGACAGCACCAGGTCTTTGTTTTCTGCTCTCCCTCCGGCATCTGGCACAGAGGTTGGCACAGTAAGCAGCTAGTTGACATTTGTTGAATTAATGAATGAATTGAATGAGATATCACATTAGGCTCTAGTGTGGCTAAGTTGTAGCAGATGCTAAATATTTAAGAATAATTTATGGCAAAAACTTAAAATTATAGTTAATGTCTGTTTTTATCTGCAGGTTAGCTAAAGACTGCTAATATCCACATTTGGCTGCTGACCATGTTGGTTGACTTTTTTTCCAAATCATTACCTTTTGATAAGAAAATCATGATTCTTCATGGAAAAATGCCAGAGCAAAGCACTATCAAATGTTCCTAGAATTTTTTTTTTTTTTTTTTTTGACAGAGTTTCACTCTGTCACCCAGGCTGGAGTGCAGTGGCACAATCTCGGCTCACTGCAACCTCCACCTCCCAGGTTCAAGAGATTCTTCTGCCTCAGCCTCCTGAGTAGCTGGGACTACAGGTGTGTGCCACCACGCCTGGCTAATTTTTTTGCTTGTGTTTTTAGTAGAGACAGGGTTTCACCATGTTGACCAGGATGGTCTCAAACTCCTAACCTCGTGATCCGCTCACCTCAGCCCCCAAAGTGCTGGGATTACAGGTGTTGAGCCACCGCGCACGGCCTAGAATTGGTTTTTTAAATCCTCAGTGGGAGGCCAAGGCAGGCGGATCACCTGAGGTTGGGAGTTCGAGACCAGCCTGACCAACATGGAAAAACCCCGTCTCTACTAAAAATACAAAATTAGCCGAGTATGGTGACTCATGCCTGTAGTCCCAGCTACTCAGTATACTGAGGCAGGAGAATTGCTTGAACCTGGGAGGCGGAGGTTGCGGTGAGCTGAGATTGCACCAATGCACTCCAGACTGGCCAACAGGAGCGAAACGCCGTCTCAAAAAAAAAAAAAAAAAAAAAAAAAAAATCCTCAGGTATCTTTTTGGCTACATACTATATTTAGTGAAGAAGATTTTTTAAAAAACTTAAACTACTTAGATACTACCCAACATAGTAAGATAATGTACTTTATTTCATTTGATCCAGATGAGAGTGAAGCAGATAAGCAGAGGTTCTCCTTTGTATTAATGTTTTATAATGGAAAAATAAAAATGTTCACAAGAATGGTCCAATGTAATGAATTGAAAAGTTGTTGCCATACCCATTTAACAATTATTGACATATTGCTAACAGATATCCTTATTTTATATAGGCTAGAAAATTATGGGCCAGACGCGGTGGCTCACACTTGTAATCCTAGCACTTTGGGAGGCCGAGGCAGGTGGATTTGTTGAGCTCAGGAGTGCAAGACCAGCCTGAGCAACGTCTCTACAGAAAAATACAAAAACATTAGCTGGGCATGGTGGTGGCAAGAGGATTGCTTGAGCCCAGGAGATCGAGGCTACAGTGAGCCAAGATCGTGCGCTGTACTCCAGCTTGGGTGACAGAGTGAGACCCTGTCTAAAAAAAAAAAAAAAAAAAAAAAAAAGGGGAAAGAATAAAAAATGTGGGTTATGGAGGTTAACAGCTAATTAATGGTGCCAAGTATTCAAATTAAGGTTTTCAGCTTTGCAGTTCTGTGTCCTTTCCTTTCCACCATACTAAAACTAAGAAGCAAGGTTACATTTCTTTGAAAATCAATGTGGTTTCACCAAACGATTTGACTGTGATTTTTTTTTTAAAAATATCATTCTCCCAGTTCCTCAAACTTTAGGCAATGAATGATAGAGTTAAAATTGAATTTGTAAAACCAAAATATAAATATATAAAAGTGTTAGTGATATTACTCTCTACACATTTATACCTTTGTTAGGTATTCAGCTCAGTTTTTCTCTTAGCAGCTGTCCTTTTAACTACTTTAGAAGAATTATCCCATTAAATTTTTTTTTTGTTCTTATCCTATTTTTAGTGTGCTTCACTGCTTGGTTTCCTTTGTTTTTCTGAGATATGTGGTTTATATGCTATTAGCAGGTTGTATTATAATTACTATTATTTGGTTTCAAGAATAGAGACTTGAGGAAAGCTTTATAGTGACCCATCACTGCACTGTGTTAAGAGTACCCAATGCCACAAGCACATTCTTCCTTTGTATTTTTGCAAAGTTCCATTGGCTAGGACTGTCTGGAGACAATCTTTGTTGGTCTGTCGGTTACTGTTACTTTAGCAATCATTTATGGAAGAATAAGAACGACCCTGTGCTGGCACTTATATCTACACTTTTAGCTAATCCTTACAATAACCTTATAAGGGAGGTACCTTTTTTATACCTATGTTACAGATGAAGAAAAGTCATCTGCAAAGTTGAGTAACTTATTTGTCTTTTTGGTTATAGCCAATCCTATTAGGTGTGAAGTGCTATTTCATTGTGGTATTGATTTGTGTTTTCCTGATGGCTAAAGGTGTTGAGCATCTTTTCATATACTTACTGGCCTTTCATTGGAGAAATGTCTAAGTTAATTTAGATCTCTTGCCCTTTTAGAAATTGGATTATTGAATCTTTTTATTATTGATTTTTATAATAGTTCTTTATATATTTTAGATACAAGTCCCCTATCAGATATATGATTTGCAGATATTTTCTCTGGGTTGTATATCCTTTTGATGTAAGGGATCTTTTTAAATCAAGTTTTTTGTGTTTTTTTTTGGTTGTTGTTGTTGTTGAGATAGGGTTTCTCTCTGTCTCACTGGCTGGAGTGCAGTGGCACAATCTTGACTCACTGCAACCTCTGCCTCCCGGGTTCAAAAGATCCTCATACCTCAGTCTCCCTAGTAGCCGGGACCACAGGTGCGCACTACACGCCCAGCTCATTTTTGTGTTTTTAGTAGAGACAGGGTTTCGCCTTGTTGGCCGGGCTGGTCTCGAACTCCTGGCCTCAAGTGATCCATTTGCCTCGGCCTCCCAAAGTGCTGGGATTACATGCGTGAGTCACTGCGCCTGGCCCAAGTCAACTTTTTTTTTTTTTTGAGATGGAGTCTCGCTGTGTCATCCAGGCTGGAGTGTGGTGGCGCAATCTTGGCTCACTGCAAGCTCCGCCTCCCAGGTTCAAGCGATTCTCCTGCCTCAGCCTCCTGAGTAACTGAGACTACAGGCGCCCACCACCAGCCCGGCTAATTTTTTGTATTTTTAGTAGAGACAGGGTTTCACCGTGTTAGCCAGGATGGTCTCGATCTCCTGATCTTGTGATCCACCCGCCTCGGCCTCCCAAAGTGCCAGGATTACAGGTGTGAGCCACCGCGCCCGCCCCTAGTCAACAATTTTTAAGACAAGAAAGGGGAAGAAAACTAAAATGTAATAATGTAATAAGGCCGGGCGTGGTGAATCTTATAGCACTTTGGGAGATTAAGGTAGGAGGATCGCTTGAACCTGAGAGTTGAAGACCAGCCTGAGCTACAAAAAGAGACCCTGTCTGTACAAAAAATAAAGAAATTAGCTGGGTGTGGTGGAACATGCCTGTAGTTCCAGCTGTGTGGGAGCTTGAGATAGGAGGGAGGCTGAGGTGGGACGATTGCTTGAGTCCAGGAGTTCCAGGCTGCAGTGAGCCATGATGGCGCCACTGCACTCCAGTCTGGGTGACAGGGCGAGACCCAGTCTCAAAAAAAAAAAAAAAAAAAAAAAAGCCATTACTGTCATTAGCGTATATGTAGTGCTATAGCGATGCCAGAAAAATGTTCATTTTGAATAGGATGAGCAAATGTTAACTATTTAAAACAACTTCTAAAAAGAACTTTTCCATTTAATTCAGTTTATTTAGAATTTAGCTCACATATAGTGTCAGTCTTTCCTACTGGACTGTAAATGTCGATGTTGTCTGTTTTGTTTACCAGTATATTCCCAGTGCCTGTCTGATAAATGTTTGTTAAATTAATGAATAAGTAAACATCAAAGTGGGCTAGAGCTATTGGGGGTGTGGCATTCATTAAGTTAATCTAGAAAGTTGTCACAAGATGGAAGATGTTATTGTGACAAGAGCATGAAGCCAAGGGTGCCCCTCAGAGCTCTGCAGTTAATGAGCTCTGTAGCAGCAACCCTTCTGGTCATACATATATCCTGATTTGTAAAATGAGGGGATGCATTGGATTGTCTCCTTTTTAACATGCTGAGGTTTGTGAACAGTGTAAACTTAAAACATTTAGAGCCAGATAAAAAAGCATGACCACTAAGAATTTAAGTGCACTATCAAGGTTTTATGCTAAAATATCTTTGACATTTGCACCAGACACTGCTATAAAGTGTCATAAGAAAATGGTATTTCTAATATGGGATGTATTGTGAAGATATTCACAAAGCAGTATCTTGAAGATTCTCATTAGGTAGAATGTTGAGATTAATTTAGTATTTTATTTATACCCTGTCTACTTTCTTTCAAACAAGATTTGAGATAGCAATTCAAGCTAGTTTTTTTCCCCACTCAGGCAAAAGTTCCTTAGATGCTATTGAAAGACATTTTAGGCTGGGTGCAGTGGCTCACACCTGTACTCCCAGCACTTTGGGAGGCAGAGGCAGGCAGATCGCTTGAGCTCAGGAGTTTAAGACCAGTCTGGGCAACATGGTGAAACCCCATCTCTACCAAAAATATGAAAAATTAGCCAGTTGTGGTGCATGCCTGTGGTCCCAGTTACTCAGGAGGCTGAGGTGGAAGGATCGCTTGAGCCTAGGAGGTCGAGGGCTGCAGTGAGCCAAGATGGCACCATTGCACTCTAGCCTGAGTGACAGAGACCCTGTCTCCTAAAAAAAAAAAAAAAAAAAAAAAGATTTTATTTATTAATACTTTTATCTTTTAACCCTTAAATTTTTGGTATTTCAGGAACTATAATTAGGATTAGAAGAGGAGAAATGGTTCAATAATGCTATTTTAACTTGAAGCTCTAAAATTAATGGCTTTTAAACAATAAGAATGACTCTAGTGTATAATTTTCTAAATGAGTCTGAATATCTTCAATGCTGTGCATTTCAGCATAATGAGATTTACAGGTGTCACCACACAAACTCCATAGTATTTGAAGATTAAACTAAGTATCTTAAACTAGTTACTGCCCGGCGCAGTGGCTCATGCCTGTAATCCCAGCACTTTGGGAGGCTGAGGCGGGTGGAACACCTAAGGTCAGGAGTTCAAGACCAGCCTGACCAGTATGGTGAAACCCATCTCTACTAAAAATACAAAAATTAGCCAGGCATGGTGGAGTGCACCTGTGGTCCCCGCTACTCGGGAGGCTGAGACAGAGAATCACTTGAACCCGGGAGGTGGAGGTTGCAGTGAGCCGAGATCACACCACTGCACTCCAGACTGGGCGACAGAGCGAGATTCCATCTCAAGATAAATAAATACAAAATAAAATAAATATTTTTAAAAAATTAAACTAGTTATTCAGGGAAGCAGGACACAAACTCTTGAGGAGTAGGTTATTTATGAAGAACTAGGCAGCAAAGGAGAACTGGGAAATAGGTTTCCTTGAGCTAGAGTACCCGGGTATTCGTTCATATCTCTGCGTGGAAAACATGGTCTGTCATCATAAAGAGAAGATTTTGTGAAAGTGTTAATTTCTCTCCAACCATTTCTTTTAGGTTGGAGAAGAACCATCACTAGCTACTGTAATCCTTGTGCATATATTTGCTGATTAATAAGCCAGTGACATTTTTGTTTCAAGTAAAAGTGTTTTTTTTCATAATATCATTAGTTTTAAGTAAATGTCATGCTTGCATTTTATACATTTCACCTTTCCTTAAGTGATCCCAGGCCAGACAACACTGAAAACTCATTTCTTCAGAGAGGCTTATTCGAGCTCTATAGGAGTATAAACATAACTATGATCCCCAAATCTAACCAGTCTTTGGCCATGGTATCCAAAACATTTTATATTTTGACTTTTTTTTTTTTTTTTAACAACTTAGGTCCTAAAATATATTTTTTTGGAAGAAAAAAGTTTATTTTAGTATATTTAATGGCACATGTTTCCTGATTTTTGAAGAGGAATTCCTCCTCTTCATTTTACATTGGGCCTTGTGAATTATTTAGCCAACCATGTTCACATTCACACACAAGCATACATACGTACATACATTTATTTATTTGTTTTTTGAGACAGAGTCTCGCTCTGTTGGCCACGCAGAGTGCAGTGGCATACTGTAGGCTCACTGCAACCTCTGTCTCCCGGACTCAACCTATTCTCCTGCCTCAGCCTCCTGAGTAGCTGAGATTACAGGCGTGTGCTGCCATGCCTGACTAATTTTTGTGTTTTTAGTAGAGACAGAGTTTCACCATGTTGGCCAGATTGGTCTCAAACTCCTTACCTCAGGTAATCTGTCTGCCTCGGCTTCCCAGAATGCTGGGATTACAGACATGAGCCACCGCCTATTTATTTTCTTACTGATCTTGAAATAAACCTTTCTTGACTCTTTATCCTCAGTATCCCTATATCAGCGTAACTTTTGAAAGAGGTCATTCCTGTGTTTGCACTCTGTATTAAACATACTCCAAGTCATCTCTCTTCTCTTCCCGTAGATGGCGTTTGTTAGATTCACCGTCTGCCTCACTGTTGCTAATCTAGCACTCAGTTCTCAGCTGCCTCTCCATGGCTCATGAGTAGCATCCACAGATTGGGAGGCTCAACCCTTCTTGCTACATTTTCTTCATTTAGCTTCTAGGACAGCATGCTGTCTGCTATCTTTGAGTTCTTCCTTCCTTATTCCCTAAAAAGCAGTTTTATACAAATGTTTTATACAAATATAACAATATATTATACAAATATAGTAGCAAAGTATGTCAAAGCTAAATAAGTCACTCAATATTTATATATTTCATATTAAGATTATGCCAATAAGGTCAGGCACAGTGGCTCACATCTGTGATCCCAGCACTGTGGGAGGCCGAGGTGGGCAGATCACCGAAGGTCGGGAGTTCAAGACCAGCCTGGCCAACATGGTGGAACCCCGTCTCTACTGAAAATACAAAAGTTAGCCCGGCATGGTGTTGGATACCTGTAGTCCCAGCAACTCGGGAGGCTAAGGTGGGAGAATTGCCTGAATCCCAGTGGCAGAGGTGGTGATGAGCCAAGATTGCACCACTGCACTCCAGCCTGGGAGACCAGGTGGGACTCCGTCTCAAAAAAAAAAGGCTATGCAAATTAAAGCAATTTTAACATTTATAATTGATAAATGAACTTTGCTTTAGTGTATCTGTTTTCTAGGTTTAGAATTTCAAGATAACTCCTGCCGCCCTGGCAA
Source organism: Papio anubis (assembly GCF_008728515.1). Taxonomy (NCBI): domain Eukaryota; kingdom Metazoa; phylum Chordata; class Mammalia; order Primates; family Cercopithecidae; genus Papio; species Papio anubis. The sequence continues at coordinate 110,501,654 of NC_044982.1, read as the reverse complement.
TTTAAAAGCTTTTATTATTTAGATTTGAAATTATTCTGTATTGAGTACTGAATGTTTCTTAAGGAACTCAGCATATTCCATAGTCAGTATAATTTAAGACATATCTGAGCCAGAGAGTCCCTTATTCAATCAGAAATACTTATATTAATACTTCATTTTAAAGGCTGCATTAATAATAGCCTAAGTTGTAGTTTGGTTCATTATTAATAATGCTGAACTTTTTTTTTCCTATTTTTTTTTTTTTTGGAGACAGTCTCTCTCTGTGGCCCAGGTTGGAGTGCAGTGGCCCGATCTTGGCTCATGGCAACCTTTGCCTCCTGGGTTTGAACTTTTGTTTGAAAGTATAGGGATCTGGTGGGAGAGAAGCCAGTACATTAACTTTTAGAAATTTGTTATACAGGATTATCTGAACCTTCTTCTATTGCAAAACATGAAGATAGTTTGCTTAAGGATTTATTTCAAGACTACGAAAGATGGGTTCGTCCTGTGGAACACCTGAATGACAAAATAAAAATAAAGTTTGGACTTGCAATATCTCAATTGGTGGATGTGGTAGGTGTGCGTATCCTTCTATACTCAATTTCTCACAGATTTAGTGAGAGCCTGGTGTGTGGCCAGGCACTGTGCTAGGCACCAAGGATTACAAAGGTGATTGAGGCAGTCCTTTGCCTGAAGGAACTCACCAAGGAAAAGTAATGATTGTGTCACATACATGATAACACACTGTGTTTATATATTTTATAGTTTAGAAACTGTTTATCTCAATTTGGTAATTGTAAGTCTATCTTTAACAAATTCAAAGATCTAAAACATTGTATATTCCTTAAATGTGTTAAAAATAGGTTCAAAAAGTTTAAGAGTAACTTGTTAGCTTGAAAGTAGGGAAAAGAAAAAAAAATTTTTTATGTTTAAGAGAAAAAGTCCAAAAATAGAGTGGTAGATTCTTAGGACCTAAAAGTATCATAAGAGATCATTATCTTGGGCTCACACTTAAAACATTTCAGAAATTTTTCCATGTGACATTCATCAGTAGGATAAGTTCCCTTGATAAATTGTTCTTATTGCCAAGGGATTCTATCTATTTAAACTAAAACATTCATGCTAATTTTTAAACTAGTTTCTTCTTGTTCTGAACGTGTAAATCAATAATTATTTCCCTGTTGTGTTCCCAGAATAACCAAGTATATGTATACATATATATATATGTATGTTTTAAAATAACATTTATAGATGTGCTTTGTGTTCTGATTACAGAAGCAATGGGTGATTTTTGTAGAGAATTTGGAAAGGGCAAAAAATTACAAATGAGAAGTTAAAAATTGACTGTAATCGTACTACCCAGAGATGACTAATATTAATAATTAGTTGTGTTTCTTGCCAGACTTTCTTTGTGTGTATGTTACAAAATTGTAATAATATTTTAGAAATAATTTGATTACTGCTTTTTCTCTACTATGACATAATGAACATTTTCCTATGTCATTACATGCTCTTCAAATGTAATTTTTAATGGTTACATATTTCATCTATAATTTATTTAAGCATTCTCCCATTTTGAACAGAAACTTGTTTCCAATTTTTCTTCTTATAATTAACAACGATGAATATATTTGTATACAAATGCCTGAACATCTCCTTTCCTTAAGAAAGGCAGTTAGTGAACCAAAGGATATACCTTTTTCAAAGTCTATAGCTATGTCATCTAACTGCTTCCAGAAAGGTTAATGAATATATATGGACTGTGCACTCAACCTTTGGCTAGTCAATATGGGGAGATTTTAAATGAAAATAGGAAAGTGGAAAAGTAAGGTGGTGGCCAGGCACGGTGGCTCACACCTGTAATCCCAGCACTTTTAGAAGCCAAGGCGGGTGGATCACTTGAGGTTGGGAGTTTGAGACCAGCCTGGCCAATATAACAAAACCAGATTTCTACCAAAAATACAAAAATTAGCTGGGTGGTGGTCCGTGCCTGTAATCCCAGCTATTCAGGAGGCCGAGACAAGAGAATCGTTTAAACCCCGGGAGGCAGAGGTTGCAGTGAGCTGAGATTGTGCCACTGCACTCCAACCTGGGCAACAGAGCACGACTCTGTCTCAAAAAACAAACAAACAAACAAACAAACAAAAAAAGGAAAATAAAAGTAAGGTGGGTGGGGCTTGCTCTCAAAGATCTTTCTGGTTGAGGTCATTGGCACACAACTGGTGTAGAAAACTGTAGCACTAACTCATGATACCAGAAAGAGCTGGGAATTCAGATCTTGATGAATGACCTTATCAAAGAAGGTAGGGTAGATGAGGTGGCAGCTGAGCTGACTTTGTGGGAAGTGTAGGGTTTGACATGGCAGAGAGGAAAAGTATTTAAGTACAAAGGAACAATATAATCGTAGGTATGTATGATAACTGAGCCTTGCTGTACAGCTGTTTAGATCAAAAGATGAATGTTGGGAGCCCTGGCATACAGGAGTGGTCTGACTGGATGGTGGAGAAGATGAGGAGGATCCCTGCATGCCACTTTGTCTTTGCTCCTGCCATGTTTACTTCTTGGGAGAGCTTTCCAACCGGCACTAGCCATTTATTATTCAAGGCCAAATTCATTTGTCAGACCCTTTGTGAAATCTTTCCAGACTGCATAAGACAGCCTCTTCTGTGTTCAAACTTTTTTTTTTGCACTTTAATAGGGTGCCCGTTACACTCACTGGTACTCATGTGCTCTGGCATTTCATCTTCAAAACTGGGTGAGCTTTATTCCTTGTATCTGTCCTAGAGCCTAGTACCGTATCTGGTACATAGTAAATGCTGAATGAGTGAGAGACCTGATAGGCAACAGACATGATCAAAGCAGTACTTTCAGAAGATCAGTAAAACAGTAATGTACATGATTTTGAGGAGTGAAAGAGAGACTAGAAGATGAGAGGCAAGTTAGAAGACCACACAGAAGGAGCAGGACTTGACCACTGAATATGGAGGGAGGCATCACATTTTGAAGCCTAGGTGATTAGAGTGGAAGAGTAACACATTTGAAAAATACTGTTGGCCGGGCGTGGTGGCTCACCCCTGTAATCCCAGCACTTTGGGAGGCTGAGGTGGGCAGATCACGAGGTCAGGAGATCGAGACCATCCTGGCTAACATGGTGAAACCCTGTCTCTACTAAAAAATACAAAAAAATTAACCAGGCATGGTGGCAGGTGCCTGTAGTCCCAGCTACTCGGGAGGCTGAGGCAGGAGAATGGCATGAACCCGGGAGGTGGAGCTTGCAGTGAGCTGAGATCATGCCACTGCACTCCAGCCTGGGTGACAGAGTGAGACTCCATCTCAAGAAAAAAAAAAAAAGAAAAAGAATCTTCATTGTTATGGGAGTAGGGCAGAGAAGATGATGAGTTTGATTGTGGTTTGAGGTGTTAATTCCAAAGAAAATGTTCACTAGCTTTTGGGAAGTCAAGACTGGCTCTGAGATGACAGATGAGAACAAGGATGTCCATCTGGAATTGCTGGCTTGGAGGTGACTGTTGAAAACTTCGATGAGTTTTTTTGTTTTTGTTTTTGCCCTTGCCTCTCACCTCCCACTTTGATGAGTTTTTAAAGTTAGTGGGAAGAGCAGGAACCTGATCCTTGAGGAACATTTGTAGAAAGTGGTAGAAGGAAGGGCTAATCAAGCAGAGAAGTTGGAGAAGGGTTGCTTCTTGAGAGAAGAGCCCAGAAAATGAAATGTCAGTGACTATGAACATGGAAGAGGACTGGAGTCAGGGGAGATGAAGGGTGAGGGCCCTGGAGATGGAGAATGGAAAATTCACTGAATTGTGTCTGAGCTATTTTAGGTTCCTTTTATCGCTAAGCTCCCTGGAATCATATTTGGCGGATTCCTACCTTATTTCCCACATATTCTGTCTTTTTTTTTTTTTTAATCTCATTTTTGGCTTGTTTTGATTTTAAAGATACAATCTTTTTATACATATGATTACCCCTGAAACTCTTCTGCTATGCTTACACTTGTAGTTAACATTTTTCCATTTATTAGTGGTTTCCTCCTGGGGATCATCCTACATTTGTCTGTCTGCATTTTAACACCTCTGAAATCATGATGTGTCTTATAATTCATGGCAGCTTGAAATTCATTGATAGCTTTTTTTTCTCCTCTTAGTGCTAAGCACATAAAATAATACTGTGCTTATATCTTAGACTGCATCTTAAATTTGAGGAAATATAGTAGTTGAGATGATTAATGTTAAATGCAAAAATGCCAAAGGTATCTTTTAGTGTAGTTTATCTGAAATAGAGAGTATGTTGAAAGGAATAATGGGAAATTAGGCTGGAAGAAAGATCCTAGCTTTCTAGAGAACCAGACTGATGAATGAAATGTGGGTACTATGTGCAGAAGAGTGTTTATATAACAATGTGAAATTTATTATTTAAAGAATTATTGTTTCTGTAATTGAAATCAACCTTATTTAAATTTTTGCTTTTTAAAGGATGAGAAAAATCAGTTAATGACAACAAACGTCTGGTTGAAACAGGTATGTATAAAATTCAAGCAGGCACCCAATTAGTGACTGAGACACCTGTTTTTATTATATGTCTTGTAGCAGAAATACAAGAGGATGTGTATTTGTGAATATGAATGAATACGTGAATATATGGCCTTGGTGGATTGGCAGGATACAGAAAGATGAGGGTAGATGGAGTTCTTGTATTTATTCAGCTAGTATTTTTGGAGTGCCTATTATGTGCCAGACAGTGTTATGTGGAAACAGCAGTAAACAAAACAGACAAAAAACCCTGTGGTATTAGTCTGTCTTCACCCTGCTATAAGGACATACCCAAGGCTGGGTAATTTATAAAGGGAAGAGGTTTAATGGATTCATAGTTCAGCATGGCTGGGGAGGCTTCACAATGATGGTGGAAGGCGAAGGAGGAGCAAAGGCATGTCTTACGTGGCAGCCGGCAAGAGAGCGTGTGCAGGGGAACTGCCCTTTATAAAACCATCAGATCTCATGAGACTTATTCACTATCACAAGAACAGCACAGGAAAAACCGTCTCCCTTGATTCAGTTACCTTTCACTGGGTCCCTCCTACAACATGTGGGGATTATGGGAGCTACAATTCAAGATGAGATTTGGGTGGGGACACAGCCAAACTACATCACCTGCCCTCATGGAACTTCATTCTAGTGGGGGAAAAATAACAAGTAAGTTGTATAGTACCTTAGAAACTGATAAGCTTGGGGAAAAACACACTGGAAAAGAAGATAGGGAATATTGGTGGGGGGGATGTACTTATAAAAATGGTGGTCAGAGAAAACAGCATTGAGAAGACAATGTCTGAACAAAGTCTTGGCGGAGAGGAAGCAAGCCATGTGTATATCTGGGGAGGAGTGTTCCAGGCAGCAGGACCTGCAAGTGCAAAGGTTTCTGAGGCTGGTGTGTGCCTAGTGTGTTTAAGCAGTTGCAAAGAGGCTGGTGTGGCTAGTGGTGAGAGAACCACTGGGGAGAGGGGGTGTAGGAGATGGGGTCAGATAAGCAAGAAGAGGCTGGTGGAGTAGCAGCTGCTTATAGTCCACTGCAAGGATTCTGACTCTCTGAGGTGGAAATGGGCAAGAATGAAATGAATTTTTTTTTTTTTTGTAAATAGTCCCTTTTATATAAAGGACTTTTGTTTTTTTCTGGGCCACCATGCATATATCCTAACTGCTGTTGAATGCTTCCTTTTGTTTTCCTTTATCCCTAATTTTTATACCTACTATTTGTTTCCTAACCCCAAACTCCTGAAAGGCATATATGCTTTTCTCAGGCTGCAGCTCCTAACTTGATCACAGAATTGTAACTGCATGGAGGGTAGGGCAAGGTATTGAAATATGCAGAATGTGCAATAAATCCAACTCCCTTTTGCATGGACCAGAACAGCCAAATTGGGTGACAATACATCTGGAAAAAAGAATGTTTCCCTTGAACCTGGGTATTAAGTGCATGTGGCTTCAAGTACTGGATGTAGTCAGTCAGTTGATGGGAGAAGAGCTGCTGAGCAGAGCCATGAACACATCTAGCTCTGGTTCTCACCTGTGTCTCACAGGGACCATGGTGAGAACCACCACACAAGGGGACGGGTTATCTGGTGCCCATAATAAGAAAGATAGGGAAGTGTTCTCTATTTGGGGTAGAGGTGATCTCATGTCTAAAATTTCTGGTGTGACGAAAAAGTATAGTATTCACTGTTTTTGACTATTAGTTTTATTGAAATTGAGGCAGATTTCTTTGTTTTAAAGGAATGGATAGATGTAAAATTAAGATGGAACCCTGATGACTATGGTGGAATAAAAGTTATACGTGTTCCTTCAGACTCTGTGTGGACACCAGATATCGTTTTGTTTGATAAGTAAGTTGTATTCTAAATATAGTTTCATATTTCCAAAAGAAAACATTTGTGTTTCTATTAGGCACTAATAATTTTTCTCCCTTTTGAAAATTGTTTAGGTATAAAAATCAAATGACATGACTGCATGTATTGGGTGTGATTACATGTTTTATAGATGAGGAAACAGAGGCTTAGGGTGGTGGTTCATAGAGCTATCACGTGGCAGATCACAGAGCTATCACATGGCAGGGTAGGGGGGTCACACCAGGGGGACTGATACTTCCATTTACCCTTTGATTTACTAGACTATATATTTGGCGGACTTCCAGATTTTTTAAATATGTTTTTTACATCGTTGAGGTCATATTTTATGTTGAATTGTACATCCTTCTAATTGCGTTTAAATACTGTATTGTCATTTTCCCACAATGAAGAATGCTGGGTTAATTATTAATTCATCTTCAGAGGCATCCTACCTAGGTGTGTTTTGAGGATTTTTTTTTTTTTTTTTAAACTTAGGGGAGAGGATAATTCTGGCTACCAGTTTTATTTTTTTCTAAGACCACTCCTGGGCAAATCTGGGAATTTGTGCTTATCTTAAAGCACTTTATCTAATTTGAAAGAAGGCCATTTGGCATGAGGACAGGGCAACTGCTATGCAAAAATATCTTTAATCTTTTGACACCTTTTACCTCCATGCTGCTTAAGAAGTGAACAAAGCTTGTAAGGACACATGATGCAGCTTCCTGGAGCATCATTTTATTTTCAGTAATTGGAAACATTTGTATATTAAACATGGATATATTACAGAATAGTGTGCAAAAGCCACATTAATTTGAAGACAAAGAGCAACATTTTAAAGAAATCTTACGTTGGTGGTGTGCTTTCCTGCTAGACTTTTCTAGTATATGAATTCACTTGGTGGGAGAGCTTGAGAGGCACAGCTGCTTTTCAGGGTCATGCCCAGCTTGGTGTTGATGGTCTTTCCCCATCAAGTAAAAAACGGCCAGTATTTGTGATGAAGGAAGAAGAGCACTGTGCAGGGAGTCTAGGAATGTGGATTCAGGTTCTGGCTGTATGCGTGCCCATTGTGTAAACAGCCTGAGTCTGTTTTGTGTGTAAGGTGAGGTCTTTTCAATCATTAGAATCTCAGGCTTCTGTGAAATAGAGATTTGTCAGTTCTGGAGTAGATGCAGAAGAAGGGGTTCAGTTCTCATAGAGTTAGATATTTAAGGAATATATTCCTGGAACAGGAGTATCTGTGTAGCAGATATTCTGTGTAGCAGGTATATCTTATCTGAAGTATAGTAATTTAAAAATTATTTCATGCAATCAGTGATAGGCCTGCATTTATATTAGGCTTATATTAATACAATGCATGTGCATTGTTTAATTTCTGCATTGTTATTGTCTATGTGTGTATTTTAGTGCAGATGGACGTTTTCAAGGGACCAGTACGAAAACAGTCGTCAGGTACAATGGCACCGTCACCTGGACTCCACCAGCAAACTACAAAAGTTCCTGTACCATAGATGTCACGTTTTTCCCATTTGACCTGCAGAACTGTTCCATGAAATTTGGTTCTTGGACTTACGATGGATCACAGGTTGATATAATTCTAGAGGACCAAGATGTAGACAAGAGAGATTTTTTCGATAATGGAGAATGGGAAATTGTGAGTGCAACGGGGAGCAAAGGAAACAGAACCGACAGCTGTTGCTGGTATCCATATGTCACTTACTCATTTGTAATCAAGCGCCTGCCTCTCTTTTATACCTTGTTCCTTATAATACCCTGTATTGGGCTATCATTTTTAACTGTACTTGTCTTCTATCTTCCTTCAAATGAAGGTGAAAAGATTTGTCTCTGCACTTCAGTACTTGTGTCTTTGACTGTCTTCCTTCTGGTTATTGAAGAGATCATACCCTCATCTTCAAAAGTCATACCTCTGATTGGAGAGTATCTGGTATTTACCATGATTTTTGTGACACTGTCAATTATGGTAACCGTCTTCGCTATCAACATTCATCATCGTGCTTCCTCAACACATAATGCCATGGCGCCTTGGGTCCGCAAGATATTTCTTCACAAGCTTCCCAAACTGCTTTGCATGAGAAGTCATGTAGATAGGTACTTCACTCAGAAAGAGGAAACTGAGAGTGGTAGTGGACCAGAATCTTCTAGAAACACATTGGAAACTGCGCTCGATTCTATTCGCTACATTACAAGACACATCATGAAGGAAAATGATGTCCGTGAGGTCTGTGATGTGTATTTACAAACGCAGATCTGCTTCCATTCTAAGTTCAGAAGTTACTTTCATTAATTTTGGCAGAGTAAACAGCATGACCCTTAAGTAAGACTAAGCATAGATTGAGGGCCAGAATGGTTGACATAATTTTCTTTTTCTTTTTTTTTTTTTTTGAGACAGAGTCTCGCGCTGTGTCACCCAGGCTGGAGTGCAGTGGCGCGATCTCGGCTCACTGCAAGCTCCGCCTCTCAGGTTCACGCCATTCTCCTGCCTCAGCCTCCGAGTAGCTGGGACTACAGGCGCCCGCCACCACGCCCGGCTAGTTTTTTGTATTTTTAGTAGAGACGGGGTTTCACCATGTTAGCCAGGATGGTCTCGATCTCCTGACTTCGTGATCCACCCGCCTCGGCCTCCCAAAGTGCTGGGATTACAGGCTTGAGCCACCGCGCCCGGCCGACATAATTTTCTATAAAAGATCTTTACTAAGGCTTGTTTCAGTTAAAACACCTGCAAAATGGGGCATCTACACAAATCGCACTTCTCCACTTCCGCCATCAGCATCTTGGATAACTCGAAAGAAAATTTAGTGTTATATATTCTAAGGAATAATAATCCTGCCATATTTCTTGGCTCTGACATGATGAATTTTTTTAATTTCTTGGGGTGAGGGCAGAGGGTGAACTGTTTTAATTTTGTCTTTAGTAACTTTGTTTCTAAATTGTGACAATCTGAAGGCAGAACTCGATTATAACAGTTAATGGAGTTATCAAAAGTTATTTTAGGCTGGGCGCAGCGTCTTCACGCCTGTAATCCCAGCACTTTGGGAAGCTGAGGCGGGTGGATCATTTGAGGTCAGGAGTTCGAGATCAGCCTGGCCAACATGGTGAAACCCCGTCTCTACTAAAAATACAAAAATTAGCCGGGTATGGTGGCACATGCCTGTAGTCCCAGCTACTCGGGAGGCTGAGGCAGGAGAATCGCTTGAACCTGGGAGGCGGAGGTTGCAGTGAGCCGAGATCACACCATTGCACTCCAGCCTGGGCGACAGAGCAAGACTCTATCTCAAAAAAAAAAAAAAAAAAAAAAGTTATTATAAAGAATGAGCCTAATGTGGAATTTATAAATATAGCCAATATATTTTTCTAAAACAAATCTTTTTGTTCATTTATAAGAGAATGTTAGGGAAATTAAGAGAAGTAAGGTGTTCTTTTGTGTTGTTATATATCAGAGGATTCATTGAAACTTAGTGTTTACTGTGCTTAATTTGCCTAAAATCAAAAATTTGCTTAAAACTTTTTTTATAGAAAAATTGCTCTGTCTCCTTAAGGTTAATATTTAAAATTCAAGAATTGAACATGAATACATTTTAATTTTACTAATGTGATCACATTGGCCTGCATTTTCTTTCAAAATGTGTAAGATTTCAGTTTTGTCACGGTTATTTCTTCTATTGTGTATTATTTTAAATCTATGACTATAGTAATATTTTCATAATTGAATGCACATTAAAATTATGTGAATTATAATTTGTAGAGCTATTTTAAATGGAAAATCTTCCATCAGGTATGAGGAGACAGAATAAATCTGGCAAAATAATAGCCTTTACCCCAAAAGGGACATTTGATGTATATTTTTTGAAAACATTTTTTCATATTTGAATGATTTAATTTTAATAAGACTTTCCTTCCTTATTTATTAATTTCAATAGGTTTTTGGGGAGCATGTGTTTGGTCACATGCATAAGTTCTTTCATGCTGATTTCTGAGACTTTGGGCAACCAACATAAAAACTTTTTAATGCTTGTGGGTTTGTAAAGTATCTGTTTGGTGGTAGCATAATTAAATTAGTTTGTAAGGTTTGGAGCTATCAATGGAGTTTTCAAAAGTACATTATATTTATTAGATAATGGTTTAGACTGAGATGGAATTTAATAAATGTCTGCAAAGTATTGTGCAAAAAGGCCATGGCTCATACTACTAGGATCGGGGAGGTTGGCTTTATTTTCAGAGGAAAACTTAGAAGCAGAGGTGGCCAGGTGCGGTGGCTCATGCCCTGTAATCCCAGCACTTTGGGAGGCCAAGGCAGGTGGATGATGAGGTCAGAAGTTTGAGACCAGCCTGCCAATACGGTGAAACCCTGTCTCTACTAAAAATAGAAAAATTAGCTGGGTGTGGTGGTGTGCGCCTGTAGTCCCAGCCACTTGGGAGGCTGAGGCAGGAGAATCACTTAAACTTGGGAGGCAGAGGTTGCAGTGAGCTGAGATTGCGCCACTGCACTCCAGCCTGGGGGACGGAGTGAGACTCCGTCTCAAAATAAAAGCAGCAGAGAAGTAACAGAGTGTTTACGATGCCCTAAATTCTAAATTATCCTACACCTTGGAGGCATAGTTCCTATAGAGGAACTATATAGACACCATCCTTCATAGAGGCTCAGGGCCAGGGAAGCCCCTGGTCAAGGAAATGGCCTGGTAGAAAGGGCTGCTCAGTGGCTGGGCTCATCCTTCTCTTTCCTTGTGGTGGCTCTGAGCTGTTCAGCCAGCTCCCTACTAAAGCTGGCTCCAGGGAGGGCCGTTCTGTGCTCATGAAATTAGACTGAAGTGGTCCCTAGGGAATCCAAAAATAAATAAAGTGTGTATGTGGGGAAGATGAACAGCTTTCTAACACGTATTATTCTGAACCAACTTTTAATTTGGCATGAAATTAATCTCAGGCTAGAGTCTCTCAAAATATTAAAATAAGTAAACACTGCTGGGCAAGAATAAATAGCAAGAATAACTACATAGTAAGAATAACTTTTAGTTTATTGTAAAATATCCAAGTAGTCTATTTTAATCTATCAAAGTAAACCACTTGTAATATAAGTTGATGTGTAAATGAACATATTTTGTAGTGTCTTTTAAAGCTTATAACAGACCATCAGGCTAGTGTCTGTCCCTGAGCTGAGTATAGGGTCAGTTACTGTTTACAGGCAGCAACGGGAGGCAGAAATTGATTTGGCTTCTAACTCAGTGTGTTTGTTATATGTTAAAATATGTACACAATTTACAATTATTTAATGCACTTTTATTTTTTTCATCACAGGTTGTTGAAGATTGGAAATTCATAGCCCAGGTTCTTGATCGGATGTTTCTGTGGACTTTTCTTTTCGTTTCAATTGTTGGATCTCTTGGGCTTTTTGTTCCTGTTATTTATAAATGGGCAAATATATTGATACCAGTTCATATTGGGAATGCAAATAAGTGAAGCCTCCCAAGGGACCGAAGTATACCTTTAGTTAACACACATATATCTTATGGCACTTAAAAAATTATGAAAATGTAAGTTATGTGTTAAATTTGGTGCAAGCTTTAACAGACTAACAGTTGCTAACCTCAACTTATGTTAACAGATGATCCATTTGAACAGTTGGCTGTATGACTGAAGTAGTAACTGATGAGATAACATTTGATCCTCTAAAAATAGCAGCAAAATATTATCTGAACTGTACTAGTGAAAAATCTAGTGTTTGTATCCTGGCAAATAATACTAATTTATAATCCACAGTAAAGTTCATCCTTTGTGCTAGAGAATTCCGGTTGTATTTGAAGACTGATTTTAAAACTTTTCTGCATCTGGTAAAGGTATATAAACTTTCCTGTACTCACTGAGTAACAGCTAATCTTTAATATATTATACTGCTGTATTTCAAAAGCTGACTACTTGATATAATTACTTAATGTGATGCTTGATATAATAATTACTTAATGTGGCCGGGCACGGTGGCTCACACCTGTAATCCCAGCAGTTTGGGAGGCCAAGGCAGGCGGATCACCTGAGGTCGGGAGTTCAAGACCAGCCTGACCAACATGGAGAAACCCTGTCTCTATTAAAAATATAAAATTAGCTGGGGTGGTGGTGCACACCTGTAATCCCAGCTATTTGGGAGGCTGAGGCAGGGGAATCGCTTGAACCCAGGTGGTGGTTGCGGTGAGCTGAGATCACGCCATTGCACTCCAGCCTGGGCAACAAGAGCGAAACTCTGTCTCAAATAATAATAACAACAACAACAACAACTTAATGTGATGCTGCTTTTTCATAACCAACGTTTTTAAAATAAATGAAAAACAGGAATTGGGAACTCCTTTAAGGCTTACTTTATTCTTTAGATGCTTAAACTTAATAATTATTGTGTTAACTATTTCTGTAGCTTACCTTCCACTGTAAAGTCATATAGTAGACAACTCCTGTGGACACGCAGTAGTATATCCTTAACATTAATTTCAATCCTGTTGTCCACATTTCCCACAATTAATAGAACCATCTTCTATGTAAATTGTGGTAGTATCTCTTTATCCTTGATCTTAGAATAGTCAGTCCACTACAATCACATGAACCCCATTTAAAAAACATATTTAGGGCCGGGGGCAGTGGCTCACATCTGTAGTCCAAGCACTTTGGGAGGCCGAGGCGGGTGGATCACTTGAGGTTAGGAGTTTGAGACTAGCCTGGCCAACATGGTGAAGCCCCGTCTCTACTAAAAATACAAAAGATTAGTTGGGCATGGTAGTAGGTGCCTGTAGTCCCAGCTACTCAAGAGGCTGAGGCAGGAGAATCGCTTGAACCTGGGAGGTGGAGGTTGCAGTGAGCCGAGACTGCACCATTGCACTCCAGCCTGGGCAACAAGAGCGAAACTCTGTCTCAAAAAATAAATAATAAAAAACACATTTAGGTCTAACTCATTCTGTGAGAAAAGTCTTCTAATATTAAAAATAGTATTCTAATTTGGTATAAGCACACTGTTATATACTTGTAATATTTCAACTTTCTCTCTTCATTGTAATTACAATAATAGAATCTTAGAGTTGCAAGGGCCTTTAGATGTAATCAATCTTAGTCTATTAGTACAGCATAAATGATTTAGTACAGTATAATGTATCAAGGATAAAACAGTTACATTTCATCTCTAAAGGTCACCACTTCAGGTGTGACCAGGTAGCAAACACTGACAAAAACCCTGCGTTCAATTTAGGACTCTTAGCTGTTGAGATCACAAACACCTCATTTATTTATAATAAGTAACCTATCTAAGTTCAAGCTAATGCTCTTTGGAAGACAGAGCAGACCCTGTCTAATTTGCATTTAATTGTAGGCAGGTGTTTAATGCCATTTAATGAGTGAAAGCCTGGTGTGATGAATTTAAACTGCCTGTTAGCTACCTTAGCTTGTATACATCCCTGATCTCTCTTATACTGCCATTACTGTTACTTACGATTTTTATATATAAATAAATTTTGTTGACATCTTTCTTTTGACTTATTGAAACATGAGTCACAGCAGGCTGCAATTCTGTCCGTTTTATTTTTGCATAGGAAAAACAGCTAGTGAGACAAGATTCAAACAGTCTCTGAATCATCCGTCAGTGATGATGGTCATGTTAAGATTCAGAAGTGTAGTACATGATACTCTTTCTTAACAATTTGTCTAAAGCAATGTTTCTCAACCAGGAGCAGTTTTGCTCCTAAGGGGACATTTAACAATGGAGACATTCTTGGTTATTGTAACTGGTGAAGAAGCAGGGTATGTCATTGGTATCTAGTAAGTTGAGCCCAGGGTACTGCTAAAGATCCTACAATGCATAGGATACCCCCACTCTGTCCCAACACATACTTATCCAGCCCAAAATGTCCATAGTGCTAAGGCTGAGAAACCCTGTTCTAAAGGTTCATGCTATGGTCGGAATGTGTCCTCCCCAAATTCATATGTTGAAACCTAATCCCAGTGTGATTGTCTTAGAAGGAGGGGGCCTTGGAGAGGTGATTAGGCCATGGGGGCTCTGCTCTCATGAATGGGGTTAGTGCCCTTATAAAATAGACCCCACAGAGGTAGCTAGTCCCTTCAGTCATGTGAGGAAACAGCTAGAAGGCACCGTTTGAGGAAGAGGACCCTCACCAGACACCAGATTTGCTGGTGCCTTGACCTTGGACCTCCTTCAAAACTGAGAAATAAATTTCTGTTGTTTATAATCCACCCAGTTTATGGTGTACTAAGACAGTTTATTAACAATGAATAACTAGGCATGATTTCTCATGGTATAATTTAGAATTATGCAAGAGAATTAGTTGAAGCTCTCTGAAATGGAGGCACAGCCCTTTAGACCCAATAAAGAATGAGAAATGCATGGTGAGAAATGGGTAACAGTAGGAGATTGCTGAATTAGTATAAACCTGCAAAGAGATTATGGGCTAAATAAGAAAAACCACTGGGAGATCTGCAGTGATACTGAACTGAATGACTTTTCATATTTCTCAACAGCATTTTTCTATCCAGTTTTGTCTTAAAAGGAAACATTTTTACACGTATATTCCATAGCACAGCACACTACTTATCACATAGAAGAATCACATTTTGACGTCTCTTTGCCATGCCAAAAAGGCTAGTTAAATGTTCATTTATCCATAATAAATATTCTACTTTTTTTTTGCATGATTCTTTTTTTGACAAAAACCAAGATAACTGGAAAATAAGTAAACCTCGAAATGCCAAACACAAAGCTGGTAGCTTGATAACAGAAAGTACGTTCCTACTAAGCAGCAGCCTCCTCCTGCCCTGACACAAGGAAGTCTCCCAGGCAGGCACACAGCTTGGTGCTTATGCATCTTCCCTGGCCATCAGGGGTTGCAGAAACAATCCTGCCGTCCCTAGAATGCACACCAGGGTGAAAACCCACAGAAAAATACGATCAATCACCATGGCAACATACTTCCAATCATCTTGAATCTGCAAAACAAAATGATAAAAGAGGAAAAAAACATGGAGGGAAAGGCAAAATTAATACATTTTCAATACTGAAGATTTAATAAATACATTGCAGTAGAAGCCATTTTGTCTCTAATATGCAAGAAGCCCTTTTTTTTCCCTAATTGATGTAGTCTGAGGAAATCTACCATTCTCAAGTTTCTCTTTATGCAGGAGAGAAACAGGTGTAAAAGATTTGTCATGTTAGATCTGTTTCAAATCAGAAGTTTCCTAATATATGCATAACCTAGTTTTTCTAAATTGAATTCCAATTGTATAAAGTTAGTGAAACCAGTTTGGACTTCCACGGAAGGATTCTGGGCCTTGGTTGGAATGCCTAATATAGTCCAACATAATCTACAAGTGCTTCAAAGTACTCCTTATCCAGTTTTAGATATAAATTTCTGGCTGGGTGCAGTGGCTCACACCTGTAATCCCTGCACTTTGGGAGGCTGAGACCACTTGAGATCAGGAGTTTGAGACCAGCCTGGCCAACATGGTGAAACCCCGTCTCTACAAAAAAATAAAAAAAAATGGCCAGGAGTGGTGGTGCATGCCTGTAATCCCAGCTACTTGGGAGGCAGAGGCATGAGAATTTCTTGAACCCAGGAGGCGGAGGTTGTAGTGAGCCAAGATTGCACCACTGCACTCCAGCCTGGGTAACAGAGCGAGACCCTGTCTCAAAAACAAAATAAATTTCCTTTTAACATCTGTTCCAAAAATGAGAACACACATCAGGGCAAGTCCATCCTCATCACCCTTTCCCTCCCCACTGCCCTCTCCACGATGCCCAGCTGATCAAAAGTCATTTTTAGTGTAAGGCCAAAGTATCATGGAATACTGTGCAGTTGGAGAGCAGGTTGAACATCAGAAATAATTGCTGACAATAAAGTAAAAGATGGGAGAAAAAGCAAGACCAATTGTATATCATACAGCTTCAATTTGGGCTTGAAATAGGAAGGAAAATTGTAGGGTAATTATACTCCTAGACAATTCAGAAAGCAAAGAAGCCATAATTGAATTGAGAGAGAGAACCCATGAATCAGCTGATTTTAAAGCAATAATCAAAATAAAGAGGCAGCATGTAATTTATTAATTTAAGTATACTGAAATGGCACTGGGAGACGAAGATTTTACATCACCATTGTGAGCTTGAGTAAATGTGTCCTCTTGGTGACACTACTGTCATAGGTAAAATTAGAATTATGATGCCATATTTGCCATAAGGTACTTTATTTGAATTCCTAAGACTGGTTTGTGTGTGCTTCAGATACACCTTGAGATGTGAGATTCCTACCCACCCCCTACCAGCCACGTCCTAAGGCTCTAGGAGGCCAGAGGGGTGGAAAAGCAGAGACTTGGAGACAAACTGATTAGAATCCCAGCTCTGCTCCTTTCGAGCTGTGAGAATCTGGGTAAATTCCATGACCACTCTTAGCCTCATTTTCCTCATCTGTAAAATGGGGATAAGAACAGTACCTCCCTCAGAAGGTTGTTTCACAAGAGTCCTTAATGAATAGAGCCTAGTGATACTAATGTTGATTTATAAAATGACCCTTACTTAAGCCTCATGAAGAAAGATGACACTTGAGTCTTACACATGAATATAAATAGTGGTGCAAAAAGAGCTGGCTGGATAGAAATTTTTTATCTTTTTTTTTTTTAAGATGGGGTCTTGCTTTGTTGCCCAGGCTGGAGTGCAGGGGTACGATGATGGCTCACTGCAGCCTCGACTTCCTGGGCTCAAGTAATCTGCACTCAGCTTCCTGAGTAGCTGGAACTACAGGTGTGTGTCACTACACACAGGTGACTTTTTTGTTTTGTTTTTTGAGACGCCCAGGCTTTTGTCGCCCAGGCTGGAGTGCAATGGCATGACCTCGGCTCACTACAACCTCTGCCTCCCAGGTTCAAGTGATTCTCCTGCCTCAGCCTCCTGAGTAGCTGGGATTACAGGTGCCCACCACCATGCCCAGCTAATTTTTGTACTTTTAGTAGAGATGGGGTTTCATGTTGGCCAGGCTTGTCTCAAACTCCCAACTTCAGGTGATCCACCTGCCCCGGCCTCCCAAAGTGCTGGGATTGCAGGTGTGAGCCACCTGCAATTTTTTTTTTTTTTTTTGAGATGGAGTCTCACCCTGTCACCTAGGCTGCAGTGCAGTGGCACGATCGTGGCTCACTGCAACCTCTGCCTCCTAGGTTCAAGCAAGTCTCGTGCCTCAGCCTCCGATGAGTAGCTGAGATTACAGGCTCATGCCACCACCCCCAGGCTAATTTACTGTATTTTTAGTAGAGATGGAGTTTCACCATGTTAGCCAGGCTGGTCTTGAACTCCCAACCTCAGATGATCTACCCGCCTCGGCCTCCCAAAGTGCTGGGATTACAGGCGTGAGTCACTGCACCTGGCCTGATTTTTAATTTTTTTCTAGAGACAGAGTTTCCCTGTGTGGCCCAGGATGGTTTTGAACTCCTGGGCTCAAGTGATCCTCCTTCCTTAGCCTCCCAAAGTGTTGGATTACAGGCATGAGTCACTGTGCTGGACTTATATCAAACTCCTAAAGTCTTTAAAGCACTTGATATTGGCTATTTTCTGATGAGTCACAGATAGATGAGTGTTAGGCAAAATGGTGAACTAGCCCAAACTGACAGCTGGCCCAGAAGCAAGAGAAGACTACTTTAAAGGCCCAGAAACTGGGAAGGTGTGGCCGGGGATTGGGGATGGCAGCCCTGGGCAGGCGGAGGGGCTTGGTGGAGGGGAGGGCTAGGGAGAGTTCTTTGTTCTCTCGCCTCTTTGCCTCTTTAGCCTGCCACTCCCAGCCCAGAGATGCAGGTTCAGGGGGTCCCTTCGCAAGCCCAGCAGAGCCTGGCTGAAGGGAAGTGCAGAGAACTGAGCTGCCCATTGACTGGTAGAGCCCGAGGCTTTCCTCCTCCCCCTTGTAGCCCCTGGATTTGTTTCTCTTCTTATTGGCCTGCCTTCTCAAGAATGTTTATGGATAAATGTTCTTCTAAGGGTTCAAAAGGCCAGGTGTGGTGGATCACACCTTTAATCCTAGCACTTTGGGAGGCCAAGGCAGGAGAAATGCTTCAGTCCAGGAGCTCAAGACCAGCCTGGGCAACACAGTGAGACCCCTGCCTCTTCAAATTAAAAAAAAAAATTAGCATTTGGGAGGCTGAGGTTGGAAGACTGCTTGAGCTTAAGATTTAGAGGCTACAGTGAGCTACGATGGCTCCACTACACTCCAAAGTGGATGACAGAGCAAGACCTCAAAACAAAAACAAAAACAAAAACAAAAAAACAAGAAGGCTAAAAATTTTATTGCAGCCTCACTTTTATTTATTTATTTATTTTGGTAGAGATAGGTTTTCCCCATGTTGCTCAGGCTGGTCTTGAACTCCTGGGCTCAAGTGATCTACCCATCTCAGCCTCCCAAAGTGCTAGGATTACAGGCATGAGCCACGGTGCCCATCCCCTTTTATTTTATTATTTATTATCTTTTAAGACATGAGGTCTCATTATATTGCCCAGGCTGGTCTCTAGCTCCTGGCCTCAAGCAATCTTCCTGCTTTGGCCTTGCAAAGTGCTGGGATTACAGGTGTGAGCCACTGTGCCTGGCCATTGCCTCACTTCAGAGAGAGTAGCTGGATGCAAAACTCTTCAGCTAAGACTGAAGTTCCACACATCAAGGACCAAACAGCTTCAGTCCAGCAGGAGGTACTTGGAAGAGATCAGAGTCAGGCAGATAATGAGACATTCTTTGAGGGACAAGGTCATCTGGAGGGGATGACCTTGAAAGGTGATCTAGCAGAGTTTGTGGCTGTGTGGACCCCCAACATTCTGAAAGCCTGGATTTCAGCCCCTTCCTAAACACAATTCAGAAAAGATGACTGACACCCTCAGGAAAAGTGAGTTTACAGGCCCCAAATATACCAACTCAATTATTTGAAAGAAAATTCATAGATTTAAAATAAACATGAGATAAGGGACCATTGGAAACTAAGGAACCTGCAGTTTTACAGAAGAACCAAGTGGAAATAACAGGTGTGAGAAATAGAAAAGTTACAATCCAGAACTCAGGGGATGGGGTAACTGGCAGGATAGATGCCACTCAGGAAAGAAGCAGAGAGGTGGGAGGAGAGACTGTGGAAAGCTCCTGGGAGCAGCCAGAAGTAATGACGAGATGGGAAGCGTACAGCGTAAGAGATGGGGAGGCTGGACGCCGACATGTCGCTGCAACAGGAGGTCAGGAAAAGAGAAAAGGAAGGGGTGGGAAGGAGTCTTTACAGAAATCAGAAGCTGGAATCTCTCAGAATTAAAGACAGCAACTTCAGAATGAACTGGCTCATAACCAGTGCCAAGCAGAGTAGGAGAGACCCTACCCAGACACATTCTCTACAAATTCTAATAGCTCCTAGGCAGAATCCAGTATTCACAAAGGACCAACACAGACTCACTTAAAACTTTTTTTTTTTCTTTTTCTTTTGAGACAGAGTCTTGGTCTTGTCACTTGGGAGTGCAATGGCACCATCTTGGCTCACTGCAACCTCCACCTCCTGGATTCAAGTGATTCTCCTGCCTCAGCCTCCCGAGTAGCTGGGATTACAGGTGCCCGCCATCATGCCCAGCTAAATTTTTTATTTTTAGTTGAGATGAGGTTTCGCCATGTTGGCCAGGCAGGTCTCGAACTCCTGATCTTAGGTGATTGGCCTCCCAAAGTGCTGGGATTACAGGCATGAGCCACCGCGCCCAATCCACTTAAAACTTTTCAAAAGTGACACAGGTGAAAAAGACCATGGAGCAATATTTAAGTATTTATGGAAGAGAATTTCAACCCTAGCTGAAGTATCCAACCTTAGCTGAAGAGTTTTGTAGCCAGCTAAACTCCCTCTTTAAAGTGAGGCTATAATAAATTTTTTAGCCTGCCAGGCCCCAGAAGGTTTACCCTTAAACACTCTTGAGAAGGCATGCCTGTAAGAGAAGGAATTGGCTGGGCATGGTGGCTCACACCTGTAATCTCAGCACTTTGGAAGTCTGAGGCAGGAGGATCACTTGATCACAAGAGTTCAAGACCAGCCTGGGCAATATAGTGAGATCCCATCTCTACAAAAAATTAAAAAATTAGCCAGACATGGTGGCATCCACCTGTAGTCCCAGCCACGTGGAAGGCTGAGGTGGGAGGATCACTTGAACCCAGGAGGTTGAGGCTGTAGTGAGCCGTGATCGTGCGACTGTACTCCAGTGTGGGAGACAGAGCAAGACACCGTTTCAAAGAATTTTTTTTTTTTTTTAAAGAAGAGAAATAAATCCAGGGGGACACCATGCAATGTATGTGAAGGATAAGTAAACTTGGCAAAGTTCATTGTAGACTAAAAAAAGGAATGGCAAAAATGAAAATGTACATTCATAAAAATCCAGAACTAGGAATAACTGGGGTGGCTAAAGGCAGTTCCCTTTATTTTATGGGAAGGTAAGAGGGGAAGGAGAGTGGATGGGTGTAAGATACAGATATTGAGACATATAAGAGACTGATCGAGATGGAAAGGGAACTGGGGGATGGGTTTAAATCAGTTAGGAATAGCTACAGGAGAATAAATATAAAACACACGTGGGCCGGGCGCGGTGGCTCACGCCTGTAATCCCAGCACTTTGGGAGGCCGAGGCGGGCGGATCACGAGGTCGGGAGATTGAGACCATCCTGGCTAACATGGTGAAACCCCTTCTCTACTAAAAATACAAAAAATTAGCCGGGCGTGGTGGCGGCGCCTGTAATCCCAGCTACTCGGAGGCTGAGGCAGGAGAATGGCGTGAACCCGGGAGGCGGAGCTTGCAGTGAACCGAGATCGCTCCACTGCACTCCAGCCTGGGCGACAGAGCGAGACTCCGTCTCAAAAAAAAAAAAAAAACAAAAAAAACGCACGTGGCACATTACCTGTTCGATATCAAAAAAAGAGTAAATAGAAAATGTGACATAACAAATGTAATCCTGATAAAGCAGTATTACAACACATGCAAATTAATAAACAACTGATCAAAGGCCAGGCTCCAACTGGAATGAATGAAATTATATCTATACCTGTATCTTTCTCTACCAAATAGAAAAAAAAAGTCTCAGAATTATCAGCTCAAAATATCATAGCTGGGTTGCTCACGTCCATAATCCCAACACTTTGGTAGGCCGAGGAGGGCGATCACTTGAGGTCAGGAGTTTGAGACCAGCCTGGCCAACATGGTGAAATCCTGTCTCTACTAAAAATACAAAAAGTATCCAGGCATGGTGGCTTGTGTCTGTGGTCCCAGCTACTCAGGAGGCTGAGGCAGGAGAATCGCTTAAGCCCAGGAGGTGGAGATAGCAGTGAATAGAGATCATGCCACTGCAACCTGGCCTGGGGGACAGAGTGAGACTCTGTCTCAAAAAAAACAGGATCCTGGCTGGGATCGGTGGCCCCTCTAAGATCTAGAAAGCAACTCCTACAGTGTGCCAATCACTGAGGGATCAGCCATCAAAACAACTGTCAACAAAGAGTGCTTCCATGCTACCACAAACCAGCTCCCTAACTAGTTTTCTAATTTGATAATCCAATCCTAGTCCTAACTCTAAAATTAGAGTATTATTGCTAATTAAATTCCTTACTAATAAGACCAAGTATGAGCCTATGGGGATGACCAATGTGAACTTTTTTTTTTTTTTTTGCAGAGGTAGCTGAGGTTTTATTTTTTGGGGGAAAAAAAAAGCAATTGAATTGTTTTGTAGCTGGAGGCATGGGCAAGAGGGGTGCCTAGGCAGTGAACTCCCCTGAGGCTGGGCTGAGGGCTGGGGGAAGCCTCAGGTGGGTCTTCCGTTCCCTGTGCCCCCCTGCACATGGGCCTCCCTCCCAGGCTCTGGGGCAGCCACAGGAAGGGCAGGCTGGGAGGGGCTGCTGTGGCTGTTCACTTCGGCAGGGTGTCAGAGGACTTGGACACCACCTTCCCATGGTCTTGATCTTCTTCACAAGAAGAAGTTGACCGTGACAGCACTGATGCCTCCCATACCACTGGTCCCGCCACAGCCTCTGCCCAGGCCACCCCAGAAACTGCTGCTGCCCACGGGAAAAACTCGAAGAGCTGATGTGGGCACTGGGCCCACTTGTGTAGGAGCGGCTGCTGAAGGCCTGGGGGGCAGAGGTGGACACCTTGTAGGACGTCTGGGTCACCCTGATGGACATGGTGGAGGCAGGCAGGCTGAACCAGGCGGAGATTCAAGAAGGAGCAGAGAAGCTGCTTCTTGGTGTGAACAATTTTTTTTTTTTTTTTTTTTTGAGGCGGAGTCTTCACTCTGTCGCCCAGGCTGGAGTGCAGTGGCGCGATCTCGGCTCACTGCAAGCTCCGCCTCCCGGGTCCGCGCCATTCTCCTGCCTCAGCCTCCCAAGTAGCTGGGACTACAGGCGCCCGCCACCGCGCCCGGCTAATTTTTTGTGTTTTAGTAGAGACGGGGTTTCACCGTGTTAGCCAGGATGGTCTCGATCTCCTGACCTCGTGATCCGCCCACCTCGGCCTCCCAAAGTGCAGGGATTACAGGCGTGAGCCACCGCGCCCGGCCGGTGTGAACAATTTTTTAAAAAAGAACAGCCAGGGAAGGCTGGACACTTCCCCTACCTTAGGAGCCTGTGAATGTGTCCAGGGATCAGCATTCACAGGCTCACGGCACCCTCAGGAGATGGCTCTGGGAAAACAGCCTAGGCTTCAGTCTAGGCTCCTTAGAACCAAAGACAGTTAAAACCAGCCAAGCTGGAGCCAGAGATGTAGGAAATTAAAATATCTCTGAAAAATTCTGTGTAAATAGCAGAGTGTCAGTCACTCAGGGAAAGAAGGAATCCTTCAGACAGCTCGACTTTCTCCTCCGAGCGCTGAGTTGGCACCTTTACTCTAACACTCGCTACTTTCTCATAGACAATCTGGTGGCTTGCTGGCCAGATTTCTGCCTTCTCTGAAAAAAACAGGAAGATCTAGCAATAATGGGCTCACAAGCCCATGTGGAGACATGACCAGAGGTGAGCAGTGGCTGCCTCTTGAGACAGACCATGTGTCACTAGTTTGCCACAGACCCCACCACTCCCTATCGTTGCATTCAGGCCATTTCACCAATCTACCTGCCTTGTATTTAAGTTTGTGACCTCCCTTTTAATTACAAGTTTTTTATATGTCTGTCTCCATGCCTTAGGGCCTTCTAAAACTCTAACACCTTGTATGGTATCTAATAAATAAGTTTTAGAATAAAAGTAATTTCTAATAGCCTGACAAAAGCTAGAGTATAGGTACTTAGATCTCGACCTTTAGTAAAGAAATAATTATTTTTAAAGTGGGTAAAGAAGATGTCTGCAAAAGTTATCAGTATTAGACAAATAGATTTTCACTGATCATTTACTTTGTTTTGTTTTGTTTTGTTTTTTTATTTTTTTATTTTTTTATTTTTTATTTTTTTGAGACGGAGTCTCGCTCTGTCGCCCAGGCTGGAGTGCAGTGGCCGGATCTCAGCTCACTGCAAGCTCCGCCTCCCGGGTTTACACCATTCTCCTGCCTCAGCCTCCCGAGTCACTGGGACTACAGGTGCCCGCCACCTCGCCCGGCTAGTTTTTTGTATTTTTTTAGTAGAGATGGGGTTTCACCGTGTTAGCCAGGATGGTCTCGATCTCCTGACCTCGTGATCTGCCCGTCTCGGCCTCCCAAAGTGCTGGGATTACAGGCTTGAGCCACCGTGCCCAGCCTTTTTTTTTTTTTTTTTTTTGATATGGAGTTTGCTCTTGTTGCCCAGGCTGGAGTGCAATGGCGCTCAATCTTGGCTCACTGCAACCTCTGCCTCCTGGGTTCAAGTGATTCTCCTGCCTCAGCCTCCCAAGTAGCTGGGATTATAGGCATGTGCCACTATGCCCAGCTAATTTTGTATTTTTAGTAAAGATGGGGTTTCTCCGTGTTGTTCAGGCTGGTCTCAAACTCCCGACCTCAGGTGATCCACCCGCCTCGGCCTCCCAAAGTGCTGGGATTACAGGCATCAGCCACTGCGCCCGGCCCTGTTCATTTGTTCACTTCTAATTACTCATGGTGTCCAACAACTGCTTCAACTGAATTTAAAGGAGTGCCTGACTCTTCCGCTAAATTACTGGGATCAGCTGGAGGTTTTGCACCATTATGGTCAGAAGACATACTCATAGTTGCTCAGATGGGTGGGGGTGAGGGGATGAGGGCAGCTGTGACTGTCTCCCTCCTGTCCCATCCACTTTGGTATGCCACTCACAGCTGAATAAAAGAGGCTCCAGACATACCTTATCAATATTAATTACCTACAGTGGGTCAAGAGATGAAGTTATCTGGTAATTACCTCTTTGCTGATAAACAACTTAAGGCAGATCCACTTAATTTTAAAGCAGAACTTCTCATAAAGTCATTAAGTGTGATCCTGGTAACCTTGGTGGTATACAGTCATGGAATGACCAGGCACATGACATTATTTACAGTAAGTCTTTCCTATTCTTATTACTTGACATAAGTTCCCGGTTCTTAAGTTCAAGCATTAGATTTTTGGAGAAAACAGAACTAAGTTCACTCAATTAAAAAAATGGGCTGGGCATGGTGGCTCATGTCTGTAATAACCCCAGCACTTTGGGAGGCCGAGGTGAGTGGATCATCTGAGGTAACGAGTTTGAGACCAGCCTGACCAACATAGTGAAACCCCGCCTCTGCTAAAAATACGAAATTGGCTAGGTGTGGTGGCATATGCCTGTAACCCCAGCTACTTGGGAGGCTGAGGCAGGCGAATCACTTGAACCAAGGAGGCAGAGGTTGCAGTGAACTGAGATCACACCATTGCATTCCAGCCTGGGCAACAAGAGTGAAACTCCATCTAAAATAATAATAATAATAATAATAATAATAATAATACAAATTAAAAAATGGGCAAGAACTGGGTGTGGTAGCACCTGCAGTCCCAGCATGCAACTTGGGAGGCCGATGCAGGAGAATCGTTTGAGCCTGGGAGTTTTGAGACCAGCTAGGGCAACATAGCAACGCCCCATCTCAAAAAAACGGGCAAAAGAATGTGAATAGATACTTCACTAAAGAAGATATCCAAATGACCAATAAGTATATGACAAAGAGCCCTAATAATTACTCAATGAGAAAATGCTAATTAAATCCGCAGTAAAATGCCACATCACACACGTTAGTGAGGGTGTGAAGCAAATGGAACGCTGAAACATCGCTAGGGAAGTGTCAAATGATTCCATCACTTTGGAAACCTTACAGTATGCACTGAAGTTAAAGACATCTCTCCAATGATCCAGCAATTCCACTGCTAGGTATACATCCAGGAGAAATAAGCGCATACATTCACCAAAAGACATAAATATTTGTAGCAGTTTTATTCATAGTAGCCTCAAATTGGAAATAACCAAATGTCCAACAAATGTAAAACAAACAGAAGGCAGTATTATAGTCATATTATGGAATATTACACACTAATAAGAAAGAAACAGCAACAAAGATAAACCTCAAAGACATTATGTTGAATGAAAGGAGTCAGACATGGGAGAGTTTATACTATGTGATTCCATTTATATGAAACTCAAGAATAGGTAAAACTGGCCGGGCATGGTGGCTAACACCTGTAATCCCAGCACTCTGGGAGGCCAAGGCAGGTGGATCACCTGAGGTCACGAGTTCGAGACAAGTCTGGCCAACATGGCGAAATCCCATCTCTACTAAAATACAAAAAATTAGCCAGGCATGGTAGCAGGCAGGCACCTGTAGTCCCAGCCACTCTGGAGGCTGAGGCATGTGAATCACTTGAACCTGGGAAGCAGAGGTTGCTTGCAGTGAGCAGAGATTGTACCACTGCACTTTAGCCTGGGTGACAGAGCAAGACTCCATCTCAAAAAAAAAAAAAAAAAAAAAGGTAAAACGAATCAATTATCAAATAAATCAGTATAATGGTTATTTTTTTAAAAAATAATTAATTAATTTAAGAAAGGACTTCACTCTGTCACCCAGGCTGGAGTGCAGTGGCATGATCATGGCTCATTGCAGCCTAGACTTCCTGGGCTCCAGTGATCCTCTCACCTCAGCCTCCTGAGTAGCTAGGACAACAGGCACATGCCACCATGCCTGGCTAATTTTTGTATTTCTGTTAGAGATAGGGTTTCGCTATGTTTCCCAGGCTGGTCTCAAACTCCTGATCTCAAGCCATCCACCTGCCTCAGCTGCCTAAAGTGCTAGGATTACAGGTGAGAGCCACTGCGCCTAAGCCAGGATGGTGGGTATCAAGCAGGGAAGGAGACACTGACTGGCAAAGGCATTGGGGAACTTTCTGGGGCACTGGGAGTGTTCTATATCTTTACCTGGATCTTGGTTACATGGTTCTATACATGATGTAAACATTCATTGACATGTACATTGAAGAGGTGTGCACTTTACTCCACATAAATTCTTCCTCAATGAGAACACATATATAATTAGAAAGTAAAAATAAAGGCCAGGTGCAGTGGCTCACGCCTGTAGTCCCAGCATTTTGGGAGACTGAGGTGAGCAGATAGTTTGAGTCGAGGAGTCTGAAACCAGCCTGGACAACATGGCAAAACTCCATTGCTACAAAAAAATGTCAAAAATTGCCTGGCGCAGTGGCTCACACCTGTAACCCCAGCACTTTGGGAGGCCGAGGCAGGCGGATCACAAGGTCAGGAGATCGGGACCATCCTGGCTAACACGGTGAAACCCCATCTCTACTAAAAATACAAAAAATTAGCCAGGTGTGGTGGCAGGCACCTATAGTCCCAGCTGCTGGGGAGGCTGAGGCAGAAGAATGGCATGAACCTGGGAGGCAGAGCTTGCAGTGAGCCGAGATTGCACCACTGCACTCCAGCCCGGGTGACAGAGCGAGACTCCGTCTCAAAAAAAAAAAAAAAAAAAAAGTAAAAAAGTAGGGCATGATGGCAGGGCACCTGCAGTTCAAGCTACTCAGGAAACTGAGATGGGAGAATCGCTTGAGCCAGGAGGCAGAAGTTGCAGTGAGCCAAGATTGAGCCACTGTACTCCAGCCTGGGCGACAGAGCAGGACCCTGTCTCAAAAAAATAATTAAAAATAAAGTAAAAATAAAAATATAACCTCAGTTAACCAATACCAACTGGAGATCATCTGGCCCCATGCCCTTTTCCAGCCTACATCCTAATCTACTCTATTGGCATCAAGTGTTTTCATGGTCCGGCCTGCTGGCAGCCTGGTGGCTAGCTTCCGGGTACCACATACTACATGCTTGATCATCCCATTTTACAGATGAGAAAACATGCTCCGAGAGGTGAGGTAACATACCCTAGGACATATAACTGGTCTTAACACAGGCCACTGACTCCAGAGTGTAATTTCTTAACCCCTACCCTATGCCTTGCCCCACGAGGAATCCGTAAATGTTTGTTGAATGAATGAATGATCAATATAATAAGAGCCATATCCTTACCTCTTTGGCTTCATTTTGTGCTTTCATATTTTCAGCAATATACTTGACACTTTGGATGGCTTCTTTGATTTCTGGTGACAAAGCAGAGAGGGACAGCACAGCATCAACAGATTCAGAACTAGAGCTTCTTGTGAGGTTAGCACTGAAATTGGAGATTTTTATCCTGCGGTGGTGGCAGTAACCACACATCCTGTCCTGGCAGGGGTAGCCCTCCTTGCAGCCTTTGGACTCTGCACGGCTGAAGCAATTCAGATTTGAGAGCTCGGCACCAGAGAGGGGCCTTGGCTTCTGAGCGTTGCCCTCGTTGCTTGTTGGCCTGGTCATGAACATGACCCTGGGGAGCAGGTTCAAGAATACGGTCTTCACCCATGAGGGCATTGTGTGTGTAGTCGGGGTTCTGTAGTGCACGTTGAGCACGAAGACAGTGATGACGATGGACAGGGTTACGAAAATCATGGTGAACAGGAGGTACTCTCCAATCAGGGGGATGACTAGCGAGGTGGAAGGGATGGTCTCAGTGATCACCAGGAGAAACACTGTCAGGGAAAGGAGGACGGAAATGCACAGGGTCACCTTCTCACCGCAGTCGGAGGGCAGGTAGAAGACGAGCACAGTGAGGAAGGAGATGAGCAGGCAGGGGATGATGAGGTTGATGGTGTAGAACAAGGGCAGGCGCCGGATGTACAGCGAGTATGTGATGTCGGGGTAGATCTCCTCGCAGCAGTTGTACTTGATGTCATGTTTGTAGCCTGGGGCTTTGATGATGGCCCACTCGCCGCTCTCCCAGTAGTCCTTGAGGTTCATGGAGGAGCCGATCAGGACCAGATCGATTTTTGCCTTGTCGTAGGACCAGGAACCGAACTTCATGGTGCAGTTTTGGTAATCAAATGGGAAGTAGGTAACGTCAATTTTGCAGGAGCTCTTAAAGATGGCAGGAGGCATCCAAGTCACCTCTCCAGTGTACTTGAGTAAGGCTTTGGTCTTGTCATCCACCTGGAAATCCCCAACAGCACTGCAAAGACAGATGGGGGGCACAGTAACACATGGTCATTAACACTGGGTCATATAGTGGTCATCTCGACCAGCTTCTCACAGTAATGATTTGGAAGGCAGCGGAAGATGAGAGCTGAAAGTGCCATAAAGTCACCCGATTCCCAGCCCCATTTACCAACGGGGATACTGAGGCCCAAGATCCCTCCCCAACAACAATCTGAGATGTTGAACACCCCTCAGGCATGCCACCAGTTCATCCCACAACACAGGTCCCAAACTGATAGACTCCCAAATGCCTGGATTGTTCCCCCTTTAATTAAAGAAATGGGAGGAAGGTCATCCTCCTGGAGCCAGGTGCTGAAGCAGCCTTTGGGATTATTTGCCACCCAGGGTCCCTGAGGCTTGGCCCTCTCATTCAGTCTGCACTGGGAGCTGGAAGGGGCCGCAGAAACCACACAGGGGAATCTACCCCCATTAAACAGAACCTCATCAGATGGGTTTATTTCCAAACCCTATCTCTGGATCCTGATTCGACCATTCCCTGTACCCTCCCCACCCCCATTCTTCCCAGTACTGTTTTATAATAATCATGTTTTTGCTTCCTTGTC
Organism: Papio anubis; assembly: GCF_008728515.1. NCBI lineage: Eukaryota > Metazoa > Chordata > Mammalia > Primates > Cercopithecidae > Papio > Papio anubis. Next base: position 110,472,209 of record NC_044982.1, on the reverse strand, counting down.
TTTTGAATTCAGCATAACAGATTTATTCACTTTCTGTGTCTCTATCTGTCCCCATTTTCTCCCCATGTTTCTTCTCCCTTCCTTTTCACTATGTACATCCTGACTTCATTTTCACACAGAAATATGTTTTTCTTTTCTTTTGTTTTTGAGCAGGCTAGCATGCAGTAGCTCACTACAATCTCTGTCTCCCAGGGTTCAAGTGAGTCTCCTGCCTCAGCCTCCTGAGTAGCTGGAATTACAGGCATGTGCCACAACACCTGGCTACTTTTTGTATTTTTAGTAGGGATGGAGTTTTGCCATGTTGGCTGGGCTGGTCTCAAACTCCTGACCTCAAGTGATCCACCCACCTCGGCCTCCCAAAGTGCTGAGAATACAGGCTTCAGCCACTGCCTGGCCTTAGAAATGTACATTTTTCTAGGAATAGTCTTGTTGGTTTGTTTGACAGAAAATCAGCTGATGATCCCTGTTGAGTCTTGCATTGGGCATTCCATCCATGATGGCCAGATGGTCCATCTGAGAGCAAGGCCGGTTGCTTCCACAATGGCCCTGCCCAGGAAGGTTCTTAAAAATTCCTCAGATCAGCCCTGTTAAGTTTCTTAGCCTTGTGAAGGCATTTACATCCTTCAAAGGGAGCAACCGCCACACTCCTTTGCCTTGTAAACAAAGAGCTGAAAAACCTAAACATCTAGCGATATCTTTGTGCTGCTGTAATTGGATGAGAACCTGTGAAAACAGAAGGGGAATGTTCTGGTGCGTGTCCTTCTTCCTTGCTAGTTTCTCCTGGGTCTCGGCTGAGGAGGATAATCATTACCCATGAAGGTTAAATGCCAAAGCCACTACCTGTCTTTCCTCTGGTTGACTGGTTTGCCCCCAAAGGTGCCCTGCTGAGTTTATACATTCTTTGCCCCACTTCACTCCCACCATGCCCTTAATTCCCTACAAGAGTATTCCTGCCTCTGGCGGCAGCAAAAAGGGAGAGGTAGGAGGGTGGGGGTGGAGGTGAATATCCACACAGTCTCCAAGTGGACTCAGCCCATGTTCAGCACTGAGGGGCCCTGGAGAGGGCTGGGCTAAGCAGAAGGTTGAAAAGACCCTTGGGAAGGAGAGGCCTCCTGAACCAATTCCTCGCAGAATCCTGGATCAACAAAATGTCAGAGCAGCAAGGGAGCTTCAGAGCCCAAGGTCTGGACCAGGGGTTGGCAAGCTGCGGTCCTATTTCTGTAAATAAAATCTGGGGGGAATAGTGCCACTGCCTTTTGTGGTCTATTATCTGTGGCTACTTTTGAGTTCCAAGGGCAGAGATGAATAGCTGTGACTGTGACTGTACGTACGACCCACAATGCCTAAAATATTTATTCTCTGGCCCTTTAGAGAAAACATTCGCTAGCCCCTGCTCTAGTCCAAAGGCTTCATTTTGCTGACGAGAAAACTGAGGGTCAAAGGACAGGAATGATTTGCCGGAGACCCCAGAGAGTTTATGGCAGAGGTTAGCTGAGCTGGGCTGATGGCTCATTTCTGGGGATCCTGGTCACTGCTGCTGCTGCCCACGGCACCCCTGGGGTGTGTCTGCCCAGATCAGAAGGACTGTGTGCTGCCTGGGGCAGTGTCAACAGTTATATCCCTGCTAGGAGGAGACACAACATGCAGACCCAGCTGGAGACTGGGGTCTGGCACAGCACCAGCCTCATAAAGGGCACTCAGTAAATATTTGTTCACCTAACAAATGACCAAAAAATAAAGGAAAGCTGGGCGCGGTGGCTCACGCCTGTGATCCTAATACTTTGGGAGGCTGAGGTGGGCGGATCACCTGAGGTCAGGAGTTTTGAGACCAGCCTGGTCAACATGATGAAACCCCGTCTTTACTGAAAATACGAAAATTAGCTGGGTGTGGTGGCGCACACCTGTAATTCCAGCTACTAGAGAGGCTGAGGTAGGAGAATCGCTTGAACCCAGGAGGTGGAAGTTGCAGTGAGCTGAGATGGCACCACTGCACTCCAGCCTGGATGACAGAGTGAGATTCTGTCTCAATCAATCAATCAATCAATCAATAAACATCACACCCAGAGATGGCTGGCAGCAAGGGACAGCAGAGGTGGGAGGGGTCTGAGCAACGTACTGCCAAACCATGTGAGGCAATTACAAAAGAAAAGGTAGTATGGGTGCAAATGATCAGCCAAGGTAGCACTATCATACAGATATTTTAGAACAGAAGTGGGGTGGGGTGGTGAGGGCTATGAGAACGATCATGATGACATGGGTTTTTAAAATCTCTCTAAATTTCTTCAGAAAAATAGGGCAACTAGGATGACAGAAAAATAACAAACCTTCTGATCACATCGTCAACAAAGTTAGATTACGCAGCACCTCGGGATATGAGAGTGTGGGGTCAGACCACCACCACCAGCAGGACCTGTGGGACCCCCATGCGATTAGCTGCTGGGTAGAGGCAGCCAGGGGAAAAGAAAGATGGGTTCTCATGTCCTACGATCCTACAAGTGCCAGACACAGAAATCTCCAAGAAGTGGCTGCCCCTCAAAAGACGAGGACGCCACTCTGCGCTGAATCCTCGGCAAGAGGAACAATGGGGCAGAGAGGGCTCCACGGGTTCCGATTTGTGGGCAAGAACAACAACAAAAACCCCACGGGAACCCACTTGGGGTCTGCAGAGGTCAGTCGGCTGGCGTGGGCTCCTGAGCATGTCAGAAATGCCTCCCCAAACCTCCCTGCCAGAAGGACAGAGAACCACTCAGAGAAAAAGCAGCTTATGGTAGGATCCAAACTCAATGGGGTAAAAAGTGGGGTTGAGAAGAGAAAGAAGGTTCAGAAACTGAAGTCAGCATCCAGAGACAGCAGCTCATGGAAGTGCCATGACTGTGGCATGTGGTGTGGTGTCATGACATGTCATGGCTGTGGCGTCATGACTGTGGAGACTGTGGAGGTGTCCATGCAGAGAGACAAGTGTTACCTCAAGGTAACTACCTGTCTTCTCCTATTCCCTCCAGCAACTTGCCCTAAAAGCACAGCAAGGCCATCTATTTAAACAAGAGCAACAGAGCCTTATGAAAACATACTGTAAGAAAAACACAAACTGGGTGCAGCAGCTCATGCCTATAATCCCAGCACTTTGGGAGGATGCGGCAGGCGGATCACCTGAGGTCAGCAGTTTGAGACCAGCCTGGCCAACATGGTGAAACCCCGTCTCTACCGAAAATGCAAAAAAAAAAATTTTAGCTGGGCGTGGTGGCAGGCGCCTGTAGTCCCAGCTACTTGGGAGGCTGAGGCAGAAGAATTGCTTGAATCCGGGAGGCAGAATTTGCAGTGAGCCAAGATCATGCCATTACACTCTGGCCTAGGTGACAAGAGCAAAAAAACGATGTCTCAAAAAAAGAAAAAAAAAAGAAAGAAAGGAAAATACAAAAACAAGTAACTGAATTAACACACACGCAGATTAACGGCAACTACAAAAACAGAGTCACCAACCAGATGAAGCTGATGATAATCTGATATTACAAATTAAGTGAAAAGAAACTAAGAAATTTTTAGAAACTGTGAAACAACAACAGAAATCAGAAAAGACAAGGGATAATTTGGTTAAACAGAATGTATAAAGATTTAGTAGAATTTAGGAAAGAATTAGGAAAAAGAAAAAAATCATTCTAGAAATAAAACCAGAAGAGGCCGGGCGCAGTGGCTCATGCCTGTAATCCCAGCACTTTGGGAGACTGAGGCGGGCGGATCATGAGGTCAAGAGATTGAGATCAACCTGGCTAACATGGTGAAACCTCATCTCTATTAAAAATATAAAAAACATTAGCCAGGCGTGGTGGTGGGTGCCTGTAGTCCCAGCTACTTGAGAGGCTGAGGCAGGAGAATGGCGTGAACCTGGGAGGCAGAGCTTGCAGTGAGCTGAGATTGTGCCACTGCACTCCAGTCTGGGTGACAGAGTGAGACTCGATCTCCAGAAAAGAAAAAAATATATATATATATATGTGTGTGTGTGTGTGTGTGTGTGTGTGTGTGTGTGTGTGTATTTAAATTTCACTTAATTTTGTGTGTGTGTGTATATATATATAAAAATACAAATATATACATATACACACACATATATACACACACACACACACACACACACACGAATTAGCCAGATGTGGTGGCAGGCGCCTCTAGTCCCAGCTACTTGGGAGGCTGACACAGGGGAATGGTGTGAACCTGGGAGGTGGAGCTTGCAGTGAGCCGAGATCGTGCCACTGCACTCCAGCCTGAGTGACAGAGCTCGACTCTGTCTCAAAAAAAATAAATAAGTAAAACCAGATGAAACATAAGAACAAGCAGGCCAGGCGTGGTGGCTCACACCTGTAACCCTAGCACTCTGGGAGGCTGAGGTGGGCGGATCACTTGAAGTCAGGAGTTTGAGACCAGCCTGGCCAACATGGTGAAACCCTGTCTCTACTAAAAATACAAAAAATTAGCTGGGCATGGTGGCACACACCTGTAATCCCAGCTACTCAGGAGGCTGAGGCAGGAGAATAGCTGGAACCCAGGAGGCAGAGATTACAGTGAGCCAAGGCACTCCAGCCTGGCCAACACAGCAAGACTCTGTCTCAAAAAAAAAAAAAAAAAGATTTTCATGGAAGGTAAAAAGGAGCCAATGATTTTACACCCAGCCAAGTTACCTAAAAGTATTCTCTAAAAAGGTTACAATGAATTATGAACTTGCCAGAACACAGAGTTACAGTGTCCATGAACACTTGGAGGATTCTATCAGGGAATGAACTTTAGAAAACAAAATATCATAGGAGAAATTTTGGTATATGAAAACACATGTTCCTACTGTGTTAAAAAATGAAGAGAAATCCTTAACAGAGGGTCAATCCTGAGCAATTGAAATTCTAACTAGGAGAAGAGAGAGAAAATGAGTTGGATGATTTTTTCTAAATGTTATTTTCAGCTTCAGATTTCAAGGAAATTCCTTATGATATTTGCTCCTCTCCACATCCAATTTGAAACATTTTGCTACGCTTCTCATTATTGCTAAAATCATACATCCTATAGTACTCCAGCTGTTCACTCAAGATTGCCAGCAAGAAAATGGTTATAAAACCCAAAACATAAAGATTAAACTTTCTGCTCATTTTCTTAATTCTAGCTTAGCAAAAATTCTCTACACCCTGCCCGGTTCCCTTAAGAGCATTTGAACTATGTGATTCCTATGACAACTCACAGTGAACAACAAAATAAACTGCAAGCCTGTTAAGTTTATACTGTGTCCCACTTCTTTGATGACCAGTTTACAAATACAAATTACATAGAAGAAACATTTATAAGTGCTATGTTTCCTTGGGAAAATAGTACATAAAACATGGACCGTCTTCGGAGTGAGTCAAGACCCCCTTTTGTTTTTGCCAGAGTCCAGAAAGTGTGATTCAGTATAAAACCTAGCTTCTCTAGTTCTGACACTAACTGTAAAATCAACACTACTACTAAGAAAACATTATTTTGTACTAATACGGCATAAAAACCTAGACATATTTTTAGCATTAAAATCAGAATAGACTAATTCTATATCAAGTGTTTTGCTGAAAATTGTTTAAATGTAAATGTAAAATGTTTAAATGTTAAAACATTTTAACTCCAAAGCACAGGTACAAAAATGATATTCTTCAGTACCTACAGAACTAACGAGCATACTGTAAAATATCAACTAAAATTTATGTCAGTCCAATGAAAGAGCTTAAATGTGAAAAGTATTAGTTTTGAGTGGACTTAGAGAAAAGAGAGGGGTTTTGGAGGTGCTATGATGAGCAGGACCAGTCTGGCAGAGGAAGAACCTTTACAAGAGAGAAAGAGGAGAGGCCTCCCAAAATTGGCGGGAAGATGCGCATTCTGGATCCAGAGGAGACTGGAAGTAGCCCATTGTGAAGGACCGGCTCAAGAGCAGCTTCTTTGGAAGGCAGGAGCCAGGGAAGTCTTTTCAGTCCTAGACTCACCCTTCTCAACTATGATCTGGATGTAGCCACCCAGACGGGCTGGGAGCACGGGGCCCAGAAAGCTCATGCTACTCTGTACATGGGAACCTCACTTCACATACTTGGGGGAGCATCAATCCTTTCTCCAAGGCCCAGACCTTTTCCCAGTGGGAGGAGTTCTGAAGGGTACACCGTGTAGCAGGGTAGCCGTCTGACGGCAGGTTTGCTGCTGAGAGAGTAGAGGTTTGAGGACACAGGCAGAGACAGGCTGGGGTGTCCAGCTCAGCCGCTGATCACAGCATCGGCCTCCTGCATCCACTGCCCACAGCGGCCCGAAAGCTACAGTGGATGGCTGAGACCACCCCAGGCCCGGCTGTGCCACACATCCACTCTGGGCCTCAGTCCTTATCTGTGAAATGTCAGGGATGGGCCAGATCAGGGATCCCCAAAACAAGCTGGTCACACGAGTCCCTGGAACACCTTTGTGAAAACACCCATTCCTAGGCCTACCCAGAGCCACTGACTCAGTGTTTCTGTGGGGCAGGACCTGGGGACAGGTATAGAGATTTTTTTGATAACGTAATACATATTAACTTTAGAAAAGACAGTGAAGAACAAAGAAGAAAATATTTTGAATGCAGGCACCTGTATTTTTTTTTGTTTGTTTTGAGATGGAGTCTCACTGTCACCCAGGCTGGAGTGTAGTGGTGCGATCTTAGCTCACTGCAGCCTCCACCTCCCAGGTTCAAGTGATTCTCCTGCTTCAGCCTCTGGAATAACTGGGATTACAGGCACACGCCACCATGCCTGGCTAATTTTTTTTTTTTTTTTTGTATTTTTAGTAGAGATGGGGTTTTGATACGTTGGCCAGGCTGGTCTCGAACTCCTGGCCTCCAACGATCTGCCTGCCTCAGCCTCCTAAAGTGCTGGGATTATAGGCATGAGCCACCATGGCTGGCCAAGACCTGTATTTTTAAAAAGCTCATCGGGGCTGGGTACGGTGGCTCATGCCTGTAATCCCGGCACTTTGGGAGGCCAAGGCAGACAGATTGCTTGAGGTCAGGAGTTTAAGACACCAGCCTGGCCAACATGGCAAAAATCCATCTCTACTAAAAAATACAAAAATTAGCCAGGCGGGGCCCACCCAGCTATGATCTCCAACACTCTCATTCTCTCTCAAAGAAAAAGTGAGGAGGGACCATTTACTCCATTCCTGTCTGCTTGCACAGAGCTGCTAACAGATGCTACATTCCAGGTGCCCCCGGCATCTGAGCCTTCCCCCTCCACATACAGGTTTGTCCTTGGCCCATGGATCTTTCCATCCTTATGTCCCACAGTCCAGCCAATGAGGTCACCTTGGCTGCCCATGACATACTCTCCTGCCTCCCCAGGCCCTCGTCTGCTCCATGTCCTGAGATCCTGCACAATCTTCGGGACTCAATTCAAATGCCAATTCTTCCCCGAAGCTTTCCTCCACCCACCCATGCCTGTTTTGAAGCCATTCAGCAAACTGTTGCTATCCACGGCTTTCCAACATCTCTGGTCCCTGGTATACAGCAGTTGCTGAATATGTACCTGTGGAATAAACAAATGAATGAAGCCCTCTTGGAAAAGGCCAAGTTTTAAGCACAGTGGGCCAAAAACCCAGAGCCTAGGCTGACAGCCCTGAGAGGGCATGGGCCCCCCAGCATCTTACTTGTTATACAGCACAATGTCTGGCTTCCAGATCTTCTGTGCAGGGACACGCATGAACTCTGTCCCACCATAGTCAGAGGGGTTCCACTTCAGCTTGTAGTCATTCCAGATCTCGGGGAAGGAAGCAGGGAGGGAGAAGGAGACAGTAAAAGAATCAGCCTGGTTTTACTTCTCTTGGCACCACCCATCTTGGTGAGTCCTCACCCCTGCTGCATGTGACGGAGCCACATCCATGCCATGATCACATAGTCCAACTTCTCCTGTGGGTGCAGTGGGGAGAGAGCACAGGGCTGGATCTGCAGGCTGCCTCCTGGCACTAGGGAAGCCACTGCCCCCATAACCGTGAGCAAGCCCAGCCCCTCATCAACCAAACAGGGTCTACTGGTGCTTTCTCTGGTCACTTCTAGTGCCAGGCGGAGCCTCCTGGACTTCTTGCACCATGTCCAGGTCCATGTGCCTGCTGTTTACAGCCCCTGAATGGTTCTCCAGGGGTGTTTTCCAATACAGACTCTCTTTCATCCCAAGGTTAAGCAAGGCTGGCCTCTGAAAGGTTCTGGGGGAAGAAGCCATGACCCCCGCAGGGCCCAGGAAGTGTCTGGGAGGTCTGAGTCCTGAGCACCAGAGGAGAGAGGGGTGAGGCTGCGGCCACAGAGGGAACGTGTGCATCAAGTACTGGGTGGGGCACTGTGCCCATCTGGCTTTCCAGCCTCCTGGGGATGAAGGCTGTGTGTGCTGAGTGCTCAGCTGGCAAAGCTGGCAGAAGGGTCACCAGCAGGCCAATGGGCCATTATGTCTCCTGGCAAGTCTGGACAAAGCCTCCCTGGGGAGGACATGTGGAAGCCAATTTCTTGGCCTTAATGTGAACAGAAAAATCTACTCCCATGCTACCAACAACAGCAGCATCTGATTCTGACTTAAGGATGAGTTTCTGGGCTAGGCGCAGTGGCTCATGCCTGTAACCCCAGCACTTTGGGAGGCCGAGGTGGGTGGATTGCTTGAGCTCAGGCATTTGAGACCAGCCTGGGCAACATGGTGAAACCCTGTCTCTATAAAAAATGCAAAAATTAGCCGGACGTGGTGGTGCATGCCTGTGGTCCCAGCTACTTGGGAGGCTGAGGCAGAATTGCTTGAACCCTGCTGGTGGAGACTGCAGTGAGCTGAGATCGCACCACAGCACTCCAGCCCGGGTGACACAGCGAGATCCTGTCTGGAAAAAAAAAAATTGAGTTTTTAGCAAGGAGAGAAGGAGGTGTCTCAGGCACCACCCTAGGGTTTGGGGGCACGGCTTCAATCTCAGGTTCATACTGTTCTGTTGTTTGAACATGGAGAATGTCTTTCACCAGGCTGAAACCTGTCCAACTGGGACTTGAGGGGTTGGGCCCTACAGTCCTTCCAGGAGGACTGTTGGGCAGTGCATGTGACCTCAAGCCTTAGAAGAGATAGATCTGCCAGTCAGTCCAGTCTGGGTTCTACAGAAGTAAATAAAGCCTGGTCGTTGGGCCCTTCTTGGTTCACCTGAAGCAAATAAAGAAGTCACCACCAGGGGGCAGCAGTGCCTAGGGTCTGGTCACTTACTTGCTTGAGCCACAGGTTGGTCTCCATGATCTGGTTTACTTCATCCTAGAAAGAGGGATTAGAGTAGACAGGAGAATTACATAAACAAGGCTCACTCTGGGAAAGGCTCCTTCAGAAGCTCCGGTCCCCATAGCCACGGCTCGTGGCTCCAGCACTTACCACCTTCACCAGCTGAGACATGGACACCTCGAAATGGATGATGACTGGGTTGGACACGTTGGCCACAGGCCGGATGATCTCATTGTAATCTTCAAACAGCCGCTCAAATAGACGGTGCTCGGCCTCTGAGGCCCTGGCCACTGGGGGAAGCAGCCCTGTCAGTCCCGGGGAAATCATTACTTAACCTCCCCCACCCAGCCCACCAGAAACATCACCCATCTACAGCGTCCCCTCCACCTGTGGAGGGATTCTGTGGAACCCTAGACTTTCAGGTTAGTCTTATCCAGTGGGTTACAGAATGGGAAACTGAGGCCCAAGAGGGGCAGGATTCTACCAGGCCACACACATTCAGTGAGAAGCACAGTGGTTGCAAGCCTGGGTTCTGGAGTTGGACAGATCTGGTGCAAATCCTGACAAATCACTTGTGAGCTGTGTGAGCTTAGGCAAGTGGCTTAACCTCTCTGAACCTCAGTGTCTTTACCAGTCAAAATAAGGATTATAAACGTATCCACCTCAAAGCGTTGTTGTGAAGGAAGTGCACAGCTTGGTGCTGTGCTAAGAGCTCAAGAACTATTCACAATCCTTTCCTGGGTTGTTACTGCAAGGCAGGGGTGTGGTGCAAATGCTGTCTGCCTAGATACAGCCACTTGCTGCTTCCACTATGGAAAGATGGCCAGTCCACCCCCAGGGGCAGGGCCACCCACGGTCACCCAGGCCCAGGTCTTCTGCCTCCCAGCCTCTGGGAGAACGCAACCCAGGTCTGGGCCTCTCCTGCATTGCACCCTGTAGGGGTTTGGCCACCAACCCTCTTAGAAGCCAGGGCACTATGTGGCTCCCGTGATCTCGTGTGACCCCCAGCTCTTGTTGATGCTGTCTTCACATCCTGATCAAAGACTCTGACCTCTTTGCAACCCTTAGGCACCCCTCTTTGTTCCTAAGCCACACCCCAGTACAGGTGAGGCATACGGGGGTCAGCTGTCTTCTGATTCCCACGTACAGATCCGGGGCAGCTTGGGGAGGCGGGAGGGGAATCCTCTGGGAAGTTGAATCCAACTTCGTCAGGTCTTGAAATGGGATTTTTCCAGCTCCCCCCTCCCCTTCCCCAGAATGAAAGGAGGGTCCCAGGCAGGAGGTCGGTTGAGAGTGTATGGCCGTTCTGAATAGTAGAGGCCTCGGCACCGAGGGCAGAAAGCGCTCTGAGCGCACGATCGCACAACGGACCGCCCTCCCGGGCCCGCCGGGAATTCCCTGCAGCCCTGCCGGGTCCCCGACCCTCGCTATCCACCAGCCCTCCCAGGCACCCAAGAGCCTCCCAGCGGCGGGCCAGGGCCGGCTTCCCCCAGCAGGCTCCTCTGGAGAGCGGGAGGAAGACGGGAGGCACTCTCCCGGTGGAAGGTCCCACAGCGAGGCGGCCAGGAGCGCTAGGGGCTAGGACCGGAGGAGAGGCTGGCGCGCCGGCTCCAGCCCCAGTCCCGAAGCGACTCTCCTTTCCCCCAGGTGACCTTGGCCGAGTCTTTAGCCACCTCTGGATACAGTTTCCCTATCTATCCGTCAAATGAGGAGGTGGGCGGGGTGCAGACGGTGGAGCGGGTGGCTTGGGCGTGCCAGTTTGGGAGCCAGTGCGCGGGGCAGGGCGACGGGCAGCGCTGGGACGCGAATCCCCAACTCCTGCGCCCAAGACGAAGGACCCAGTCCCGACCTCCCCATTACCCCGCGCCTACCAGCGCCCGCTCGGTGACTCCCAGGTTTGGTGGTGGCTAGGGGTAGGGGGCGAGCCGAAAGGGAAAAAGCCATCCCACCCAAGTCGCCGCCGGGCTGGAGCGAGTTTGCGCGGGTTCCGAGTCCCCGGCTACGGCGCCAGCCTTCTCCGCTCGCCCGCGCGGTGCTCTCACCGGCAGCCCCTCCGGATCCCGCGCCTCCTCTCGGGCGCCCGTTCCTCCGGAGCCCTAACGCCCGTGAGCGTACCTGGCAGCAGAGACAGCAGCAGCAGCAGCCGCGGCGGCGACAGCGGGCGAGAGCCCATGGCTGGTGGCCGGGCTGGCCGCGGACCCGGACGGTCGGGAGAGGGCGCGGCGGGCGCAGCGACGGCCTCTGCCCGCGCGGCTCCAGCGCAGACCCCGGACCCGGAGCCCTACGGGCGGAGACGCAGGGGACTCCTCTCTGCTTCGCCGCCGCTGGGTTTCCGGCGCCCTCGGACCTGCGGGAGGACAGGAGTGCAGCTGCGCCAAGCGAGGGCGTGCGTGGGGCGGGGCTGGGCGTACGTGCAGTAGGGGAAGGGGCTCCGCGTCGGAGTCCCCAGCGCTGGGCGGGCTCCTTCTGCACCGGGCTGGGCGCTCTGGACGGCAGCACACAACCAGATCCGAACAGGTGCTGTCACCATCGCCAGGAAGGAGAGGGACCCAATCTCTGTCCCTGGCTTCCGGAGCGTGTGTAGCTCCCGCAGGGGGTTGGGACAACCGGGCTAGGTGGGCGCTGTAGGAGAGAGGCGCCAACACACTCAGAAAGGGGCTTCATGTATTTAATGCTATTAAGTAATTGTTAAGTGTTTTAGATATAACACTGGTATTTTTTTTTTAAGTCTTTATGGTTTAGGGGTGGGTAGAAATTAGTTAAAACATTATTGGCCATGAGTTGATAATTGTCTAGGCAGGGTGATGGTACCTGGAGGTTATACTGCTCTTAACTTTAGATTATGTTTGGCTTGTTCCTTAATGAAAATTTGTTGGGGTGATCGGACCCAACACCAGGCCGTGGGGGCAACGAAGTCCAGCGGAGTCAAAGGAATGAGAAAAGGCAAGAGAGAAAGTGGGACCAGGGGTCCAACCCTAGTATGGAGGCTGGGAAGGCCCTGAGCGCTGGGAGCCCATGCTATTTATAGATGATCAAAGAAACAGGTGGTGAGTATGTGGGGGTTGAAAGGAAGTGATGTATGAAGCGAATGAACTACAACTGTGACGGTTTAGCATTTTTCTTTGAAACATGGCTACTTAAGATAATGGGAGTGCTAGAAGCAAGGAGCTGGCAAGTCTAGACACGTTTCAAAGGCCATGAGGGATTTTACCCTGGACCCAGGACATGTTCCAAGCCCTGCCTCAGCTTCTCTCCCAGCACAGCTTTTCTCCCAACAAAACTAAAGAAAGATAAGACAGAATTTAAAATGAGGCTTCATTTGTTCTTCTTCTTCTTCTGAGACAAGGTCTCACCCTGTCACCAAGGCTGCAGTGCGGTGGCTCCATCTCGGCTCATTGTAGTCCCCACATCCCCGACTCAAGCGACCCTCCCACCTCAACCTCTGAAGCAGCTGGGACCACAGGCAGGCACCACCGCGTCTGGTTAATTTTTTATTTTTGTGGAGAGGGGCTTCTCCCTGTGGTTGCCCAGACTGGTCTGGAACTCCTGGGCTCAGCGCTTCTCCTGCCTTGGCCTCCCAAAGTGCTGGGATTACAGGCATGAGCCACTGTGTCTGGCCTCATTTGCTCTTCTGATGGAGCAATCTGAGAGGGCATTGGGGTTCCCATCCTAGTCCCCCACAGAACCCCTCTGTCCCCTTCCCCACCACCATCTGCAACCCCAAGAATGTGCACTGATTGGCTAGGCAGTGTGCCCTGGAGCCTCCTGCCCTCTCGGACCACCCACCAGGGATAGGGGTGGCGCCTTGATGTTGGCTTCTTTGACATCCCTTTATCGCAGGAGGAAGTTCTGTCATAAACTCTCCTCCTGGCGTTCAGATGGTGAGTTGCCTTTATTGTTTCCAGAATGTGCTGCTTACCCATATTAAAACCAAACAAAAGGAGACAGTGTGTGGAATGGAAGATGTTTGTAAGAATTGGGACCCACCTCTCAGGCCCCCAATTATAGCATTCTCATCTCTTGGCAAATGTCCCCCATTGGGACAATACTGTAAGTCATATATCCAACAAAGGTCTTGTATCCAGAATGTATAAGGAACTCTCAAAACTCAACAGTAAGTATAGATGCATATGAAGGATCTTATTGGGGTGATGCAGATGTTCTAAAACTGGATTCAGGTGATAAATGTATGAAAATTCATTGAATTGTACACTTAAAATGGGTGGATTTTATGGTATGTAAATTATACCTCAATAAAGTTTTCTAAAAAAAGTCTCAGTGGTAAGGAAACGAACAATTAATTTTTTAAATGAGCAAGAGGTAAACAGACTCTTCACCAAAGAGGTATACAGAAGACAAAAAAAAAAAAAAAAAAGCACATGGAAGATGTTCAGATCACTAGCCATCAGGGACATGCAAATTAAAACCAGGGTGGAATCCAGTTGCTGAAAAACTGGATCTCTCATACTTTGGTGGGATTGCAAAATGGTACAGCCACTCCAGAAAACAGTTTGACAGTTTCTTTCTCTTTTTTTCATTCATGTTATTATTATTATTATTATTATTATTATTATTATTATTATTATTATTTTTGACAGAGTCTCACTCTGTCACCCAGGCTGGAGTACAGTGGCACAATCTTGACTCACTGCAGCCTCTGCCTCCCAGGTTCAAGCGATTCTCCTGCCTCAGCCTCCCGAGTAGCTGGGATTACAGACACACACCACCATGCCTGGCTGATTTTTGTATTTTTAGTAGAGACAGGGTTTTACCATGTTGGCCAACCTGGTCTTGAACTCCTGACCTTAGGTGATTCGCAGCCTCAGCTTCCCAAAGTGTTGGGATTACAGGCGTGAGCCACCATGCCTGGCCTCAACAGTTTCATATAAAGTTAAATATACACTTACCATATAACCTAGCAATCACCCTCCTGAGTGTTTAAATAAATGAAAACTTTTATTCATACACAATCCTATATGTGAATCTTTATATCAGCTGTATTCATAATTGCCAAAAACTGGAAACAGCCTAAACATGCGTCAACATCATACAACTGAACACTCCTCAGCAATACAAAAAACCCCAGCTTGATTGAATCTTGAAGTCACTATGCTGAATGAAAGAAGCCAGTCTCCAAAGGTCACTACTGTATGTTTCCATTTAAATGGCATTCTTGAAAAGACCCAACTGTAGTGATGGAGAAAAGATATGTGGTTGCCAGGGGCTAGGAGTGCAGGGAGTCAGGAGTCTAAAGGAATAGCAGCAGGGAGTTGTTCTGGATGACAGATCTTTCCTGTGTCCTGATTGTGATGGTGGTTATCTGTACATGTGTTACAATTCCTAGAACTATATATTTAAACGTCAATTTTATTGTATAGTAATTTTTAAAATAGAATTGTTTAGAACGTCCTCCTCCATTCCACCAATATTATGAGTGCCTACTACATGCCAGGCACTGTGCAAAAGGTAATATGTGTGAGGAGTGAATCAGCATCGGTGTGGGAGACAGACCTGAACCCAGCCATGATAGAGAACTGCAAAATGACCAGCGCCGCAGAGTCATGGAGGAGCAAGCCATGCCTTTCAGATGGGGAAACTCGGGATGGCTGCTCAGAGGAGGGGCATTTGGATCTGAAGGAGGGGTAGGAGCCATTCATTCATGCAGCAAACATTTATTGAGCACCTACTGTGTGCCAAGCTCGTCCTAGGCCCTGGGGATACCACCATGAATGTGAAGGAGCAGGTCCCCGTTCTCATGGAGCTCACACTCCAGTGGGTGAGTTGTGGATGACATATATGCCACCAGATAAAAGTGGCAGGTACCAAGGAGTGCTTGAGGAAGGAGGCAGGGTAATGTGATCATAGGGAGGCTGCTTTAGAATGATTGGGTGGTTAGGGAAGGCCTCTCAGAGGAGGTGACATTGAAGCAAAGAATAGATTGGAGCCATGCCCTGACTGATGTGGCTGTGGAAAGAGCTTGGGAAGCCTGGGGGAAGAGGAAGAAGGTTCAAGTAGAAGATAGGGAAGGCCAGGCATAGTGGCTCACTTGTAATCCTAGCACTTTGGGAGGCCGAGGCAGGTGGATCATTTGAGGTCAGGAGTTCGAAACCAGCCTGGCCACCAAAAATACAAAAATTAGCTGGGCGTGGTGGTAGCTTCCTGTAATCCCAGCTACTTGGGAGGCTGAGGCAGGAGAATCACTTGAACCTGGGAGGTGGAGGTTGCAGTGAGCCGAGATTGTGCCATTGCACTCCAGCCTGGGCGATAGAGCACGACTCCATTAAAAAAAAAAAAAAAAGATGATATGGCAAATGCCAAGCCTCTGAGCTGGGAAGAAACTAGAAGTGTGTGAGGGACTGGACAAGGGGAAGTGGAGAGAGATGGCGATGGAGAGGCAGGCCGGCACCATGGCTGACGCATAGTAGGTGCTGCTATGATATCATCTTTATCCCCATTGCCTGGTGCAGGGAAGGAAGACAGGCCAGAATTGAACTGTCTGAAGCTCCCTCCTGCTGGGGCTTCCTGGGATCCCTCCAAGGCATTCAGAGAGGACAGTCCAGGCCCCCATCCTTGCCTCTTCCATGGCTGTGGCTGGTTTGATGGGGTTGATGGCCAGTGGTCAAATTTATTTAGGGCCTCATCAGCCACAACCCAGAAGGAAGCAGCAAACTGCTCACCCGGCCACTCACATCCTCTCACCCCACAACCCAGGGGGCCCTCAGTCACACTGGGCAGCGTAGGGCCCTTCTGAAGCCGTTTGGGTCTGGAAGAGGGGCGGTAGGAAGAGCCCAACAGTGCCCAGTACGCACACAAACACGAACACCCACAGGAACAGCCGGTCTACCACCATAGCCACGTACTTCCAGTCTTCAACGACCTGCAGGCAGAGAGAAGGGCTGGTCACAGGTGCCAAGTACTGGGGTCCCTCCTTTCCCCAAGTCAGGCCCTTACTATCTGGCCAGGGACTCCACAGGCCACAGGTGTGGAACTGCATACTAGTGGGGCAAGTTCTGAGTCCCAGACTGGCCTATCAGCTGGGCAGCTCTGAGCCTCTCTGGCTGTTCTCCACCTCCACCCCTGCCTGTCCCCCACAGCACTTTAGGGCCACTGGGAACTTGGGCTGTACAGAAAAGTTAGGAACGTGAGGGCTTGTTAATACCACATACTGTGATTTGAAAACAAAATCTGGTTATAAATAGGAGATAGGGCCTGAGGATCTTGAAGCCCCATCTTCTCACTTTTACCCCAGACTCACTGCCTGAGCTGGTTCTAGCTAAAGAAAGAACTAGGTGGCTCTCACCTAGTTCAGTGGGAGCAGGGAAACGGGGGCTTACAGAACACCTGGAAATCCTACTGTTTAATTTGTTCAAGTCTGTTCACAGCAGCGTCTGTTCCCTGTAATTAAGACCCAGCCTCCTCCTGCTGCATCATCCAGGTCTCTGTGGTCTTCTTAGACCCTGCTGCAGGGTATAAAGTTGGCAGAGACCTGGCCGGCCTCCAGAGGGGCCACCACAGATGGGCCCTGTCTCCTTTGCACTGGGGGAGAGCCCAGGATCCTGGCCTCCCTCCCCTATGCCTGCTTTCACACCCCTGGACTGGCTGGCTCATACTACATTCATTCCCTGGCAGAGACGGGCTGGATCAGAAGGCTTGGGAAATCAGCAGAGGCTCTGGAGTTGGAAATGTGGGCAGCAACGGGCATGCTGACGTCAGTGACCCAATTTGTCAGGGCCCTGTCAACGGTGTATCTAATGTGCAGGATAATCCTGTGTCAAGCCAACCCCGACACCTGCAACCAAGCATGACTGGCACCTGTCCCCAAGACTCAGCAGGCACAGCACAGCTCTCTCCACAGAGCACTTCTTGGCTTTCCTGGGTTTCTTTTTAACAGCCCTAATTTCAAGCGGTGTGCGTGTGCGTATGTGTGTGCACGCACATGCTTTTCCCCCTTTTAATATTTTTGTGCTATTTATAGTGACCAGTTAATCACCAGGGTGGGTGAAAGTACTGAAGATGAGAAGCAGCATGGGCTGGTTTAGGGGCAGGCATGCTCTGGAAGGGAAGAAAGCCTCTTTTCTCCAACTATCCATGAGAAAGTCAATCAACCAATAAGCCGGCCATGTGCTCAGTGCAGGGCAAGAAACTAGGAAGGGCAAGAGAGTTTAAGGATGTCAGGTAGATCTGGGTACAGAGCCTGGCACTGCCCTGGGCCAGCTGTGTGCCACTGGTCAAGTCAGTGAACCTCTCTGAGCTTTGCTTTGAAAGCTTCCTTATTGTAAAATGGGGGTTCTACTAAAAGCCACTTCACAGGATTCCAGGGAGGGTTAGCAGTAATGTATGTCAGTTCCTGGCAGAGCACCTGATGTGTGGTTGGAGCTTAATGAACACTGGTGATTATAATAACAGGGGTCCTGCCTGGCTCCTTCCCTTAAGAGGCTTGTAA
This sequence comes from Papio anubis, assembly GCF_008728515.1. Classification (NCBI taxonomy): domain Eukaryota; kingdom Metazoa; phylum Chordata; class Mammalia; order Primates; family Cercopithecidae; genus Papio; species Papio anubis. Next base: position 110,454,521 of record NC_044982.1, on the reverse strand, counting down.
TTAATTGAGCTAGAAAGAGCAGAAGGTACGTGAGTGCCAAGGGGGTGGTGAGGTCTTTAGAAGAGAGTTCAAGGTGGGTGCCGGCTCAGCCAGGGACGCAGGAGACCAGTACTTCTCAATCTAGAATGTGCACATGAACCACTAGGAATTGGTTAAAAATGCAGGCTCCAATATGCCTCCCTGAGAGATCCTGGTTCAGTCAAGAAAGGGTGGTCCTACAGCATAGCCCACGTGGTTCTCACTTAGCCAGCAGGGCCCCAGGCTGCGTATTAATGTTTGGGAACCAATAAATTAGGTGATGCTGACCTACAGAATGGTTTAACCTAAGTAATAGCATGATCAAATTAACGTTTTAGAAAGTGAAATCTGAGAATCCTATAAAGCTGTGCTTCTCAAACTGCAATGGGCCTGGGAATCTCCTGGGGACCTGGTTAAAATGCAGGTTTGGAGCCAGCAGGTTTGGACTGGGGCCTGAGACTCTGCATTTCTGATAACCTCTCAGGTGATGCCAGTGCTGCTGGTCCAAGAACTACACCAGAAGAATATCTCATGTCCTATATTCCATTTGTTTGCATTTCTCTTCTTTTCTTGGCACAGTGTGATTCTGGAGCTGTTCCTGCTCTTTTCTCTGTGGGCTAGCTAATGGAATGCCGGTGCTTCTCCTTGAGAATGCAGTGAGTGGAAAGCAATCTTGACAAGATAAGAATGAGGAGACGTCCATTTTTGTCCATGCAGCTGCATAGGGGTAGACACCATGTTGTATAGTAAAAACCTGCCCAAAAAATCTGATCTGAAGGTGCTGATATGAGAACATTCACAAGAGCATGAAACTTGTTCTCCCTCCTGGTATGGAAATGGGTGTGAAAATTTCTGTCACCACCACATTCTGTGTTGTTACTATGACATTGTCCTTAGAAGTGTTATTTATTCAAAGGAGTCATGTGAAATACCCAGACTCCAGCACTCATTGCTTTGTCCTCTGAAAGTAAATTAAGCCTCTTTTTAAAAAATCTGTAATTCTAGGTCAGGTTCGGTGGCTCACGCCTCTAATCCCAGCACTTTGGGAGGCTGAGGTGGGCGGATCACCTGAAGTCAGGAGTTCAAGACCAGCCTGGCCACTATGGTGAAACCCTGTCTCTATTAAAAATACAAAAATTAACCAGGTGTGATGGCCAGCACCTGTAATTCCAGCTACTTGGGAGGCTGAGGCAGGAGAAGCACTTGAACCTGGGAGGCAGAGGTTGTAGTGAGCCGAGATTGTGCCACTGCACTCCAGCCTGGGCAACAAGAGCAAAACTCCGTCTCAAATAAAAATAAATAAATAAATAAAATAAAAAATCTGTAATTCTAGTTAGCACAATTGATTAATTCATTACCGTGGTAATCATAGTATATTTACTGATGTTCCTAAAGCCCTGAAAGCTATAAGTGCTTGAATGGCTTCTTTGCAAGTCTGAAGAGGATGGGGCAGATGCGGTTGGTACCCCAGCCCACCCGTGTTCCCTAAAGCCTGCAGAGTCACTTCCCAGCCTTCCGTTTCTGGTGCCTGCATTTCCTCTCTCCTCTGCCTCAGGGCTTTCTCCAGCACCAAGGGCGCTTTCTCTGGCAGGCTGGCATTACCTGGAAGCGCAGGGGAGTTAATGTCCTGGGGCTACCCTCATCCTTTAGGGAATGGGGGCTGCTGGGTAAATACCTCAGCCTCCTTCCAGGGGGGTGATCCTGAGGCTTGTTCCCACGGGTCCTCAGAGGGTCTGCAAGGGTACTGAGTCCCGGGCACCCATGGCAGTATCCTGCTCATTCATTCTCCTTTCCCTGTCTCACTTTCCCTCCTTCCTCACTGTGCTTCCCGGGATCACATCCCAAGTAAACCACCTGCACCCAAGTCCCCATCTTAGGGTTTGCTTCTGGGACACCTAAAACAAACAAACAAAATCACTGGCACTTCCTTCCTCTCCCCGGATGCATGAAGCTATAATATTTAACACAAACTCATTTCAATTTTGGATTCCTTATTCAGAGTTTGAGAGTTGTTGTCTCCTGTGAATTAACTGCAGGAAGTGGGAAGCTGGTGCTACTATCTGAGCCCTTTCTGTTGGGCAGGTGGGCAGGGGCTGGCTAGCAACTTACACTCTGGTCTTCATCGTCATTCTTCATGTGCTGGGCGATGAAGCTGACACCTTCTAATGCCTCCTGCACATCCTGTCGGAACCTCCCAGAGGACCGCAGCCAGAAATCCCTGGAGCCGGCTGGAGACTTGGGAGCTGCAGAGGCAGGGTTCACAAAGTACATGGAGTTCCCATAGAGTTTGGAGGGGCTGGTGGAGGTGGTGGTGGCCTTGGGCTTGGTCACGTGTGACTTGCTGGGCAGGAAGGCTCTGGCCAGACTGCTGTCAGGGCCAGGGCGCTTCATGAAGAGGAAGGTAGGCAGCTTGTGCAGGAAGCAGCGCTTGACCCAGGGTGCCATGGTGTGGGTGCTGGGTGAGCGGTGGTGCACATTGAGCACGCAGACGCTGGTGACGATGGAGAAGGTGACCAGCACCATGGTGAACATGAGGTACTTGCCAATGAGAGGCACATCGAGGGAGGTGGGCGGCACGATCTTGGAGATGAGCAGCAGGAAGACTGTGAGCGCCAGCAGCACAGAGATGCACAGCGTCATCTTCTCGCCGCAGTCGGACGGCAGGTAGAAGACGAGGATGGCCAGCGAGGTGATGAGCACGCAGGGGATGATGAGGTTGATGGTGTAGAACAGAGGCTTGCGCTTGATGATGAAGTCGTAAGTCACGTCCACATAGCTGGGGTCCTGTGGGTTCACTGTCCTTCTCCCTGGGAGGGCCACTATGTCCCACTCACCATTGGGAGTAAAGTCATCCATGCTGGCTGTGGGTGTCATGAGGACCATGTCTATCTCCGTGTGGTCATAGGTCCAGGAGCGGAACTTGAGGGTGCAGTTCTGCTGGTCGAAGGGAAAGTACTTCACCTCAATCTTGCAGGTGCTCTTGTAGATGGCAGGGGGCAGCCACACGACGCTGCCGTTGGACCGGACTACCAAGTTGGTGTAGACAGACACCTCATAGGTCCCGTCAGCGCTGGGCAGGGTCAGGGCATGAAGAACATCGTGAAACCCATACACAAGGCCTGGCCTGTTCTCAGAACTCACTGAAGAGCTCTTTGGGATTATTTCCCACTAGTCATCCTTCCACCCTTCCAGTCCCCCAGGCCCTCACTGAAAGGGACCTGCTTTTGTTGGCAACTATGTCATGGAGAGAGCCCTACCATCAAAGCACCAAAGCATTCTTTTTTTTTTTTTTTTTTTTTTTGGATGCTTTCTTTGTTTTTTCCCCGGGTGTGGAATAGTGTGACATTGGCTCACCGCAACCTCCACCTCCCAGGTTCAAGCGATTCTCCTGTCTCAGCCTCCCGAGTAGCTGGGATTATAGGCATGCACCACCATGCCCGGCTAATTTTGTATTTTTGGTAGAGATGGGGTTTCTCCATGTGGATCAGGCTGGTCTCGAACTCCTGATCTCAGGTGATCCACCCGCTTCAGCCTCCCAAAGTCCTGGGATTACAGGCGTGAGCCACCATGCCCGGTCCGTCAAGCACTCTTAAGGCTTCCCATGGAATAGCTCATTTAAGCCTCTCAGTAGTCCAGTGAGGCAGGTTTTATTATTATCCCCATTCTACAGATGGGAAAGCCAAGGCCCAGAGAGGTTAAGTGACTTCTTCAAGGTCAGAAAAGTTGTAAGCAGGACAGCTGAGATTTGAACTCAGGTCTGTCTGACCCCAGACCACACACCCTTAGCCATTACATGCTACTGCTGGTATAATCATGACTCAGGGAGAGTCTCTTGGGCTTCCTCCACCTGCCTAAGATATCTATGCATAGTAAGTCAGTGGTACCAACACCAACACTGGCAAAGCAACAGAGACTCGAAAGAATAGTATGGAGCACAGAAAGGGCACTGGGCTTGAGGTCAGGACACTGCTCTGGTCCCAGCTGTGCTTCAGTGAATCAGACAAGGCCCCTCCCCTCCCTCAGCCTCGAACTCCCCATCTGTAACTGAGGGCTCTGGCTCTGCTCACCTCTGTTTCTCTTCTAGCTTGATGGCCTGGAAGGCTGGGTAAAGCAGAGATGGGGCTCAGGGTTGGACTCAGGCCTGGATGACTCTTAGGGCTGGGCCTACTGCCCTGGCCTGGCTGTCACCAGGCCTCCACCAACCCTGCCACTCACTTGTTGTAAAGCACGATGTCAGGCAACCAGATGCGCTTGGTGGGGATCCTCAGGATGTTCACACCCTCGTAGCGGGAGCTGTTCCAGGTCAGGCGGTAATCAGTCCATTCCTGGACAGACAGGCAAGGCCCTGTCACTTGTAGGTCCACTGCCACCAAAGGGCAGCCCTCAAGAAAAGATCTCTTGGGCTAGGGGCCCTTCAGGGCACTTACCTGTTTCAGCCAGACATTGGTGGTCATGATCTGCTCTCGCTCATTCTGGGGAGGGAAACAGGGCTATCAGTTAACCAGGAAGGAGGAGCCTCACAAATGGATTTCACTTTATTGTGCAAAAGGCTGTGAGCTCCAGGCCCATGTGACCAACTGCCACCCCAACATCTCTTGGATGGCCCAAAGGTATGTCACACTCAGCATGTTTGACACAAAGCTCATGATCTTCCCCAAAACCTGATCCTCCTTTGGCTTCATTGTCTCAGTGAATGGCACCCCTAGCCATTCAGTTCCACAAGCCAGAAGCGTGGACATTGTCTCTGACACTTTGCTCTCTGATCCATCCATCACTTAAGACAAAAACTTAAGTCTTGTAAGTTATATCTCCTAAAGCATCTCATATTTGTCTGCTTCTCTCCACCGCCACCATCATCTGTCACTTAGACTACTGCAGTAGTCCCCTAACTGGGCTTCCTGCTCTGCCCTGGCCTGCCTTTAGTCTATTCTCTACATGGTAACCAGGGTGATCCCTTTACAATCTCAATCCCTTCGACTAATTGCTCTGCTGCTGCATCTCATTCAAAGTAAAAACCAAAGTTCTGCTTAGAGTCTACAAGGTGCTAATGATCTGCCTCCCCACCACCCCTCATCTCATTAGTTCTATGACCTCTTATCTCAACACTCTGCCATTTGCTCATTCCATTTCCACTGCACTGCCTCTTTGCTCCCACACAATGTTCCCTTTTCCTGGAAACCCACCGGGATGCTTCCACACTTTCTTCTGTTCTCAGAAATGTCATCCTATCCGAGAAGTCTTCCCTGACCTACATAAAATAGCATCTCTGTCCCTGCCCTGCCTTATTTTTCTTTCTTTTGTGTGTGTGTGTGTTTTTTTTTTCTTGAGACAGGGTCTCACTCTGTCACCCAGGCTGGAGGGCAGTGGCGTGATCTTTGCTCACTGCAACCTCCACCTCCCAGGCTCAAGTGATCCTCCCACCTCAGGCTCCTGAGTAGCTCAGACCACAGGCACAGGCCACCATACCTGGCTAAATTTTAAAAAATTTTTTGTGGAGATGGGGATTCATCATGATGCCCAGGCTGGTCTCAAATTCCTGAGCTAAAGTGATCCACGCATCTCAGCCTCCCAAAGTGCTGGCATTACAGGTGCAAGCCACATCACCAGTCTTCTTATTTTTTTTCCATAGCATTTCTCATACCTAAACAGCATCTATCTATCTATCTGTGTATTGTCTGCCACCTCCCACTAGAATCTAGTGGCTATGAGGAAATAAGGCAGCTAGAAGAGTATGTGACATGTTGGATACTCCATAAATCTTTTCTGAGTAAATACATGAATCCTACCATAATAAGCCAGGCCACCATCATCCACGTCTCACCTGGACCATGTAAGACCCTCCTAACTGGTCTATGTTCATTCTGTACACCGCCACCATACACACACACACACACACACATCTCTTCTTCCTATGCAGCCAAAATAAATCTTCCAAAGTTCCTGTCATTTCCTCCCTCAATTTTATCCCTATTTAGATTACTTCTTTGGCTTCCTTCACTTACAGAATAAAAATCTTGCTCCTTCACAGGGTCTACAGGGCCTTGCCAGGTTTCCCAGCCACACTTCACCTCTTTATGTCCCTCTGTTCTGTACTCCAGCCCCCTGGCCTTCTTTAGTACTTTGGATAAGTCTTGTGTTCTCAGTCTGTACTATTTTTGCTGCCTCTCCTTCATCAAGATAACTTCCAGCATACTGATCTCATTTTGGGAGACATTTCCCCAAGGAACCTACAACTGTATAAGATTACCAGTAAGATAGGGTTTGGCTGCCAGTAACAGTGATCCAGAGTAACACAGGCTTAAATAAAGTAGCAATTCATGTCCCTCTCATGTTAACACTTTAGACATATATGGCAGTTCTGCTCTACAAAGTTCTGATAGGTACCCAGATTCTTTCCTACTTTCTTCTCCACCATACCTAGAGTGTGGCCCTTGTAAGAATGGACCAAAATAACTGTTGGAGCTCCAACTATAAATTCCACATTCCAAGCTGTTGGTGGGGAAGGAGAAGGGAGAAGAAGAATGCATGGCAATTGTCTCATTTTGATTAGAATATTTAGGCCATTTACATTTAATGTAGTTACTGATATATTTGGGTTTAAACTTACCCCCTGAGCTTGCATAGCCTCAGATCTGCCCCCTGTATACCCCTGATCTCTTGCCAAGTGGCATTTGGGTCTTTATGTCATTTCCCTCACATGTCTGGGAGTAAAGGTGAGGTTCAGGGACTTGAGCTTGTGTACGCTGGTGTTTTCTAGGAGAAAGTGTCAAGTACGGGGAAATGGCTTGGAAAGAGGGAGACTCAGAGGAGAGTCAAGGACCTCAAAACAGGCAAGCCAAGGAGCAGGAAAAGAGATGAGAGTGAGCAGAGGAAACAGTGCTGGGGCAGGGGAGCAGGTGGAAGGGTCAGGGAGTAAGGAGGGCTGGAGAGGTGAGGGTGGGGATGCTGGTGAGGGAGTGCCTGGCTCGCCAGACTCAGAAGTCAATTACAAAACAGGTGCTTTGACAAGCCTGTTTGCCTTACCCAGCACTAAATCCCTACATGCTCTCTAAAGATTTCCATCTTTAAACTGGTTGTACCTATAACCCTCCCTCCTCAAATAAATAAACCCTGAAAAATAGGAAGAAAATACCCTCTTTTGGCCTGGCAACCCACAACCTAATATTTAGTGTATACATAAGCTTTCAGAAATACAACTTGCATGCCTGGGGGCTGGTGGTTGCATCCCCTCCTCCTTCTGGTAGCCTCTATCACCCTATAGGGCCTGCAGAGCAGATCTGACCAGGCAGCCTGAGTCTGGAAGTGCGGCAGAGCCTCCCGCTTGTTCACTCTCACTAGGGCGGCAGCTGCACAGCAGCAGCTGGGCTCACCTCATTAAGCAAGAAACACTGGACTGGACAATAACACTCAGACACCAGCCTGAGCAAGCCTGGCTGAAAGCCCTCCTTCTTTCCGGTCTGACTATGGAGGGAGAGGGGCAGAGAGTATACAGCTCTACAGCCCTCCCCATCCTGGGGCTGTGTGTTCTCCCAGGAGATGGAGCCAGTCATTAATTTGGCCAAAAGCTTCCTGAGGGCTGTAGGTTTGACAGGCTGGGTGTGTGTGGGCCAACCATGTTAGAGAGAGAGTCTAGCATTTCAGAAGGCAGCCACCTAGCCAGAGGAGGGTCAGCCCCCTTAGTGATCTCTTTCCCCTGGCTGGATACAGCGCCCTGCACTCTCCCCTTGTGAATGATCCCCCAGAGCTGCTTCCAGGGACGGGGTTCTAACCCTGTGGATGGGGACATGGGAAGGTTTACAATAGGCCATGGTTCCCTCTGACATCTTCAACTCAGAGGCAGCAGAGAGAAGAGAAATTCCCAGTCACCTCCTCTCTCAGCACCCCCGCCTCTGCCCCACATCCACATATGGAGAACCTGACAACAGTACCACTCCTCCTTTCCATGCCTGCAGCAGCCACACCCACCGTCCAGACCCTCACCCGCCTGGCTCTATAGGTACTGCACTGCCTCTGGTCCTGCCCCTACACCTGGGCCTCTGTATCCATCAGTTCCCCCAGTCTGGTTCTCATTTCTCCCAACAAGTAGGAAGCATATAAAGTTATCTGAGCAGGCTAGGGGAGAGAATAGGGTGAGGCTGTGAGGACAAGGAACAGAAGCTTATGGTCACGCTGGAGACCCAGCTGAGCAGAGTCTATGGCAGGCCCATTGGCTGCCTACCCAATGTCACCCCGATCTTACCCTCATTTCTTCTTTGTTATAACAAAACCATGCCTTCACTAAATATTGGACACCTATGAACTTCATGGACCCCTCTGCAGCCTCCCTGACGTGTACTGGTAAGTCTAAGTCAACTATAGTAGTTTCATTCCTCTGGCCAATGATCGCCTGGGGCTTGGGCATGAGCAGCCTCTCCGCCTGAGTCTGAGCCACAGCTGCCCTCTGCACCTACCACGCTGATAAGCTGGGCCAGGGAGAGCTGCAGCTTGATGGAGATGAGCTGTGAGGAGCTGGTGGCTGGGCGGATCAGGTTATTGTAACGGGTTTTGTTCAGAAGGTCGTCCATCAGCTTTTCCTCTGCATTGGCCACGCGGCAGTCCCCTGGGAAAACACACAGTCAGACCTGCTGGGCCCTTGTGCACCTGACCCCCACTGCAGCCCGTGGCAGCGAAGGGGAGAGCTGAGAGGGAACACAGGTGCCCTTAGGGCTGGCTGAAGCAGCGAAGGTGCTGGCAGGCCTGTCTCTCCTTGAGGACTTCAAATTAAATACACTCAACACAGAGCTCCACTGTCTCCTCCCATGCCATACCTCTTCCTCCTCCTCTTCCTTCTAGCAATGAATGGCATCCCACACTCTACATATCTGGCACAAAAACTGGGTGTCTCTTCTTGACCTCTCCCTTGGTTCATCGAAGTGGCCATTTAGTCCTGCCTTTTTTTTTTTTTTTTTTTGAGACAGAGTCTCACTCTGTCGCTCAGGCTGGAGTGCAGTGATGTGATCTTGGCTCGCTGCAACCTCTGCCGCCTGAGTTCAAACAATTCTCCTGTCTCAGCCTCCAGAGTAGCTGGGATTACAGGCCTACACCACCACATCCGGCTAAGTTTTGTATTTTAGTAGAGACGGGGTTTCACCATGTTGGCCAGGCTGCTCTAGAACTCCTGGCTTCAGGTGATCTGCCCACACTGGCCTCTCAAAGTGCTGAGATTACAGGTGTGAGCCGCCATGCCCAACCCTAGTCCTATCTTTTACCTTCCAAGTCCCTCAGTCTGTCCTCCTTATCTCTAATGCTACAGCCATGTCCCCACCTCCCCACCCCTGCCCTCCTTCTGGTCTCTCCACCCCCAGTCTGCCCTTGTTATCCATGTACCCTACATTGCCAGAGTGGTCTTTCTACAGCAAACTGGTCTAGGGCACTTCCCTACCCACAACTCTCAGAGCTATAGGTGGATTTAAAAATCAAATGTTTTGGCTCGGCTTTCAAGGCCCTTTCCCTGCTGACACTGGCTTATCTTTCTCAATCTGATTTTCTCCCACCTCTCTACCTCTACCCCAGATACTCAGATACTCTCTCTTCTGGCCATAGCCTACTGTTTGCCTTTCCCCCTGTGACCTTCACTGTCTCACTTCCTTTTTTTTTTCTTTCTTTTAGAGACAGGGTCTTGCTATGTTGCCCAGGCTGGTTTCAAGCGATTCCTCCTGGATTCAAAGGATCCTCCCACCTCAGCCTCCTTAGTAGCTGGGACTATAGGTGTGCACCACCACACCCAGCTTGTCTCACTTCTTTGAACACACTCTTTCTTCTGCCAGGATTGCCCCCAGCCCACCAGTTATGAATTATCTGAGGGTCTGTCTTGTGCCAGGTACTTTACTACATTTTGAGGATAACAGCAAGCAAAAGCCAGAAATGGTTCCTGCCACCAGAGCACTTACAGTGCAGGGGAACAGCCCCATTACTCACATGTGAGTTTGGGTGCAGAAATGGGTACGAGGTCGTGCTTTCCCTAAGAAGAAACAGAGCTGAGACGGGGCAGGGGGGATTTTCCAGGTTCAGACTTAGACCTACAGAGTGTAAGGTCCCTCTGAGACACCAAACGGAGGGGTCCAACTGGCACCTGGCTCCTCGTCTGGAGTTTCCAGGAGAGGTCTTAGCTCAGAGCCACATTCAAGACCCAGCCTAAATGCCGCCTCCTGCAGGGAGCCCCCCTGAGCTTCCATAGCCTCAGATCTGCCCCTCTGCACACCCCCGATCTCTTGCAAAGTGGTGTTTGGGTCTTTATGTCATCTCCCTCACATGTCTGGGAGTAAAGGTGAGGTTCAGGGACTTGAGCTTGTATACTCTGGTGGCTTCAGGGAGAATGTGTAAAACAGAGAGGAGGTGGCTTGGAAAAAGGGAGACTCAGGAGAATCAAGGACAGCTGAGGAGGCAAGCCTGGGAGCAGGAAAAGAGATGAGAGTGAGCAGAGGAAACAGTGCTGCGGCAGGGAAGCAGGTGGGAGGATCAGGGAATAAGGCGGGCTGGAGAGGTGGGGGTGGGGATGCTGGCGAGGGGCTGCCTGGCTCGCCAGGCTCAGGAGTCAATTACATCTTCCCGCAAGGGCCAGTTCACCTAGTTGCACCAAACCCCTCCCTCTGTGGGTAGGGCCAGAGGGCCCAGAGCACAGACCAACCCAATTAGGCAGGCCTGAGGTGGACTCAGGGGTGGGTGCTGGGCTGGACTCCTGGTTGTGGGGAGAACCGCCACCCTGCCTACTCCATCCACTTTCCAACTCGCTGCCTATCTGGAGCAGATGCAATATTTAGTGCCTTGTGAAAGATGCTCCTAGTGCACCTGCTGCCTGCTGCCCCTCCCCCACGCTGCCCTGGGCTCTCCAGATGGGGGTCCTATGGATGCTTGGCCTAGATTCTGAGCCCTGCCTCTTATACTCAGGACCCCTTTCCCAGAGGCCAGCTGCTTGAGTACCCTGGAAGCCAGTCTGTAGCCCCAGGCTAGAGCTGGGTCCCTCCCACAGCCCTTCTTTAGCATGTCTGTTTGGACCGACTTATTTCATAAAGAGGGGTGTGTCTGGCCCAAGCCCATCTGGCATGTCTGAGGCAGCTCTGGGGTCAGAATCTGCAGCTCCCATGCCCCCGCCCTGCAATACTAGGGGAGGCTGGAGCCCACATCTCTGAAGTCCCACTGGGCTGGTCCGACTGAGCTCCCAAGTCCAGGGCTGCTCTGTAGGCTGTGGGGCTCATGCTCCAGCTCCCAGCCCACCTGATGTGCTCAGGTGGCTCACCTTTGGGCCTGCCCTGCCTCTCAGACATTCAGCTGACCCAGAGGGACTCCCCATCTTGACCAACAGCTGTGGGCTCGAGTTAGAGGTTCCCGGAACCTTAGACCATCTGGCCCAACCCCCTGTTTCTCAGCTGGGGAAACTGAGACCAAAGAGGGGAATAAACTTTCTCGAGTGCCCCCAGCAAGTCAGAGGAGGAGCCAGGTCTAGGAGCCTCTTTCCGACAGAGGTATTCCCTGACCCCTGAGCCTTCTTCAGTGCCTGATTAGCTTCCCTGTAAGGAGACTGCCCTGCAGGGGCTGGAAATGGTGCTGTCCCGGGCAGTGTGTGCCCATGACTGCGCCTGTGTTTGTACTTGTGAGTGTATGGTGGGGGGCGGGAGGGTCGGTGAGGGGTGGGAATAAACAGCAGGGATACTGGGGGCTGGAATGCACCCCACTTGCCTCCCCAAAAGGGGGCGGGGGAGCCGAGCCCAGCACATGCTTAAATTTTCCAATGTACTGAATGCCTGTGAGGCTTGCTGGGCTCAAAAGACAAGCAACAGGCCTTTTGCCCCCAGATGGCAGGGGTGGCCCTGAATGGGTGGAAGCCTCTGCAGCACGGTTAGGGGTCACATCCCAGCCCATGGGCTGACAGTTAAACAGAGAAGCCACCACTAGGCGTCAGTCACGATTCAATGATTCTGATGAGGAGTGGGCCCCTCCCCCAGCCTCTGCCCAGGGTTTTGTCTTCCAGGCCTTCTTGGGAAAAATTGTTCCCTCCCAGAAAGGGGCTAATAATCTGAGAGGAAGCCATAGCTGGACTTCTAAACTGTGTGAGTGTGTGTCCAGTTTGGAAAGGTATATCCAACCTAAAAATTTATATTGAAAAAATGGAAAGATACACCCATTGTTTTGGAATACAAGCTACAGAAAGTAACAGTTAACAGAATCTTATTGGAAAGATTAGATTCTGCATCTGGAAAGACAGAGTGATTTTTCAACTGGGGTGTATGTCCTTAACTGACGAAGGGAACATGATATTTATATTTATTAAAAGGCAGCTATGATTTTTTTTAAGTAGAGAATTTATCTTTTATAAAGAGCTTATAACATATTATTAGTGTTTCTTCAATCATGTGTATTAATCACCTGGATTCCTAGGCTTTATTCCCAGAGATTCTGATCCTGTGAGCCTAGGGTGGGGCCCAGAAATCTGTAGAGGGTGATACAGACCACCCCAGGAGCACACCTAAGAAACACTGCAACTGGCCCTCACACACATCCAAGTCTCCAAATATGTAGGCAGGGCATATTATCTCCATAGAACAGATGGAGAAACTGAGGTCCAGGATGGTGAAAGAAATGGCACAGGGTCACCCAGCAAGTAGTAGCAGAGCCATGATACACGGACTGCCTGCAGACACCATCTTTGGTGAGAGCTCCTCTTCTTTATAGGAGTAGTACAAACTTACTTTCTGTAGTTTGTATTCCAAAATGATGGGGATATCTTTCCATATTTTTCATTATGAATTTTTAGATTGGATATGCTTTCCCAAACTGGACACACACTCACACAGTTTAGAATTCCAGCTATGGCTTCCTCTCAGACTATTAGCCCCTTATATATTCCCTGACTCCTACCTCCTTCCACCACTATGGTGGGTCTCTATCCAAGGAAGAGGTAGCCCTGGTCCTCTAGGCTGACTGGGGCTTGGAGGAAGAGCCTGGGTGAGTGTAGGAGCTAGGAGGGCCCTTGGAATTCAGGTGGGGAAACTGAGACCCTGAGAAGGCAGTCCTCATATTTGCACTCTACCTGGAGAAGGGCTAGGGTCTCCTTCCTGAGTGTCAGGCCCAACTTCACCAGCCTGGCACTCAGTCAAGCTGGCTGTCCAGGCCCGGCACACCTTGGGTGGGTGACCAGAGGCAGTGGTGCCATAAAATGTGTTTCCTGGGAGATCTACCCGCAAAGCACAAAACATTCCAGGGCTGGTGATTTGGGCAAGCCCCTTTCCCTCTTGGCCCAGTTTCCCCATCTCTACCACAGCTGTGTTGGAGGAGACTTCTCTCTAAGGCTGAGCAGCAGATTCACTCCCAAGTGCCTACACCGCCCAGGTGGCCGGCTCCTCTGAGCCCACGCTTCAAGCAAGTCACCTCTTAGGCAAGGAAGGAGCCTCGGCCCTGTTGGGAGTGGGAGTCGGTGCACTTGCAGCCTCCCAGACTACTGGGGATGACTCGCGGTGCCTGCAAAGCCGGTGTCATCCAGCCCCGCTGCCCAGCCCACAGACACTCGCTCGGGAGGGTGGCCCTGGCCCTCGCAAGGGCTCCGAGAAGAGGCGGCCTCCACTCCAAACCTGGCAGACCCACCCACGCAGGCCCGCCCCCGCTGCTGCGGCGAGTGGGCTCAGCCCTGCCCACGCCCCTATCTGGCCGGGACAACCTCGGGCCACTCACCCGGGCGCAGGGCACCCTTCCTTCCCTCCCACCTGTGGCCAGTCCAGCCCCGTTCAGCCCAACCCAGGCACCCCTCCCTCCTTCCCCGAAAAGAACTCACCGCGCCCGCAAAGGGCGACCAGGAGGAAAAGGACCAGGGAAGGCGCATGCCTCATGGCTGGCAGGGCCGGGTGGCAGCCGCTGCGAGCTCCGCTGTGGGGTCACAGGACACCCGTGAGCCGCGCGGTCGAGTGAGCGCCGGTCCTGGCCCAGGAGGTTTGCTGGCGCAGCGGCGCTCACTAGGACCCCGCGGAGAGCCCCGCCGAACCCCGCCAAGCCCCGCGTGGGCAGCAGCTGGGAGTCCCGCCCACTCTGGGGATGAACTGGGCCCGCTGCTCCGCTTCGACGCCGTGGGTGGTCTGGACCCCACCTGCCACCTGGCTTCCCGATCTCCTGGGGCCTCGCAACCTTCCCCCAAGGAAGGCAGGCGGGACAGTGCGGGCACCCTTGGTACAGCTGGGGAGAGTGAGCCCTCGAGGGCGGCAGACGCTAGCGCAGGATCCCTCTACTGTTGGGGAAGGAGCATGTGCTTGAGCCGGGAGGTCCTTGGCCTTTGCCTTCCCTCACCTCGAAGAGGCTTTTAGGCAAATGAGTCATCTCAAGTTCATTCGCATGGGGTTTGCTGAAAGAAACGACACTGCGGGGTGAGCCAACACGAGGGAGCGCTGCTCTTTGCAGACTTCGCAGGGAAGGCGTTTAGGAAAAGTGAGTGGAATCTGGGAGGGTGAATAGCTCGGGGCCCCTCACCCAGCTTGGGGGCTGGGCAAGGAGCAGAGTTAAAAGGGAGGGGATGGGGCTGAAGTGGGCTGGCCTCATCCTCCCCCATGGGCCTTCCAATCTGGGCTGAACAGAGGCAGCTCAGGTGATTCAAGGGAACAAGCACATCCCTCTCCTAGCCCTCTCCTTGACGCATTTTTGGAATCAGTACCATTCTCTTGCGGGTGGTGGGACAGCTGCCACCTCAGGACCTGGCTGGAACTGCTGCCTCAATTCTGGATCCAGAAGGGCCTCTGGCAGCATCTCCATCTCCCTCTCAGTCCAGTCCTCCTACCTGCTCCCCTGTGTGGGCCCTAACAGGCAAATCTGACAACTGGAGGATCGAGGCAGGAAAGGGCAGGGTCTGAGGGAGTGACACCTGTAAAAAGGCAGCTTTGCCACCTTATCTCCAAGACTCTCAGTCTTGCTTTCATATTGCTCCCCCCACACCATGTTGCTATAATCTGACATGTTGACATACAGTCTTCAAAAACAACACTGTTGAAGTGGAGCAGATTTCCCCTTTGGGATGCTTTGGAGAAGTTAGGCTTGAGGGCATCCTCTCTTCTCCAAACTGCAGCAGTAATAAGTGAGATATATAAAGTAAATAAAAAAGACATGGCAAGGCTGGAAAATAAGATACTCATGTCCATGAACCAAAACCAGAAAAGAAATGCAAAGCAGTTGGAGGCTGAAGAGCCTGGAGCCTGTTGGGCTTTGGAAACCAAAGACAGTGGCAGGTCCTTTGGGATAGATGGGGACCAAAAGACTCTTGGCTAGAAGCTGGGAGCTTGGGTGTATGCCAGGACTTGAAAGGATGCTGGGAGCAGGGGACCTGCTGCTGATCTGTGGTCTGTATCCCTGGCTTTATAGGATGTGTACATCCCCAATATACCCAGGACAGGAGCTTGGAAAGGACATAAAACCTGGAGGCCATTGCAAAACTGGAAAAGTTAGGCTAGCAAAGGGGATAGGATGAAACAGGTTTTTATAGAAGTTTGACGTGTGTTTTCTTTAAATAAAAAGAGCAGCTGTCTAATTATCTATTGAGAATAATATAATCTTGGTACAAAACTAGAACAAGGATGTACAAGGAAAGTACATCATAGAACAATCTGAATTATTGTCTTTGTCACAGAGAGACAGCACAGAGCAGTGACCAGTGCATCGCTTCTGGAGCCAGGCATCCGGATTTGTATTCTGGTGCCACTACTTATCTTCTCTGTGACCTTAGGGAAAATGATTTGCCTTCACTGTGCCTTAACTTCCTCATATATAAAGGGGGAAAATAACCTTCACAATAAGCCTTCTAGGATAAAATGAAATAATTCATGGAAAGTAACTTAATACCCAGAACCTAGAAAACCAAATAAATATTAGCTGCTATTAACTTTTATGAACATGGATTCCAAAATTTTAAATAATACCAAGTTGAATATAGCAACGTACACACACACAAACAATGCATCATGATGAATTAGGTTTTATTACAATAACGCAAGGGCAGAGTCAACATCAGATAATTCACTATTAGCAAGTTAGCTTCTTTGTTTTTGAGACAGGGTTTCACTGTTGCCCGGGCCTGAGTGGAGTGGTGGGATTTTGGCTCACTGCAACCTCCACCTCCCAGGCCCAAGCGATCTTCCCATCTCAGCCTTCCAAAGTGCTGGGATTACAGGCATGCAACACCATGCCTGGCCCTATCTTTCTTAATGTGTAGTAATTATCATACTTAATGATAAAACTTCAGAAGCAATTTCCATCAAAGTTAGGATGTAGACAAGGGTGTGTTCTATCACTGTTTCTATTGAACATGGCACTGGAGGTCCTAGGCAATGTGTTAGGTTAATACATATGAAAATGCCATTTTTTAAAAGATTATGAGATGCCCAATATCAGAAATGTATGTGATTCAACCTATAATAGAAATGAAGGAAATAAAGTTTTAAAATTGGAAAGAAAAAGAACTACCTGTATTTGCAGACAGGTATGATTGTCTATGCAGAAAATCCAAAAGAATATACAGATAAATTATTAAGACTAGTAAGAGAGTTAAGCAAGGTTGTTGAATTCAAGATCATCTTTAAAAAAACCCATTAGCATTCCTAGACATCAGTAATAACAAATTAGAAAATGTAATAGAAAAAGAGATTCTAGGCCGGGCGCAGTGGCTCACGCCTGTAATCTCAGCACTTTGGGAGGCCGAGGCAGGTGGATCATGAGGTCAGGAGGTCGAGACCATCCTGGTTAACGTGGTGAAATCCCGTCTCTACTAAAAATACAAAAAAAATTAAAAAAATAAAAAAAAATTAGCCAGGCGTGGTGGCGGGCGCCTGTAGTCCCAGCTACTCCGGAGGCTGAGGCAGGAGAATGGTGTGAACCCAGGAGATGGAGCTTGCAGATCGCGCCACTGCACTCCAGCCTGGGTGACAGAGCAAAACTCTGTCCCCCCCAAAAAAAAGAAAAAAAAAAAAAAAGAGATTCCATTCACAATAGCAACAAAAACCTGAGAATATATCTAGCAAAATATACGTAAGGCCTTTCATGAAGAGTATTGCTATGGTCTGAATGTGTCTCCCAAACATATTTGTTAAAACTTAATTGCCAAGATAATATTAAGAGGTAGGGCCTTTAAGGAGTGATTAAGTGATAATGGCAAGTCCTCATGGATGAGATTAGTGTCTTATAAAAGGGCTTGTGTGGGAGGTTTATCTGTTCCTTCTGCTGCATGAGAACATAGCATTTGTCCCCTCCAGAGAAGCCACCATTCAAGGCACCGTCTTGGAAGCAGAGACCAGGCCCTCACTAGTCACAGTACCTGCTGGTGCCTTGATCTTGGACTTCCCAACCTCCAGAACTGAGAAAATAAACTTCTGCTGTCTGTAAATTACCCAATCTCAGGTATTTTGTTATAGTACTACAAAGACAAATACAAAAATTACTCAGGAAGAACTGACTAAATTGAAATATAGACCATATATATTATGAATGGGAGAACTCAATGCTATAAACATATGACTTCTCACCAATTAATCTGTAAATTCAAGCAGTTCCCAAATCCCAATAGATTTTTTTGTGGAACTTGACAGACTGATTCTAAAATTCATATAGTAATTGAGGGGTCAAGAACAGTGTCCATACACTGCTGGTACCCTCTCCATACCCCTTGGCATTGCCAACCGCATACATGCCAGGGAGCTGATGCTTTTAAGAGTACCCTCAGTGTATTCATCGTGCCTTTTCATTTCCTGTATTTCCTGATGTTTTGACAGCTGAGGCCTTGCTGATTCTGGAGAGACTGCTCCTCCCAGGGCTAGCCAATTCCCCAAGACAGTAAGGGACTCACCTGCAAATGCACCTTCCATATGCAAACCAGCTAATCCATAGCCCATACCCCCAACCACCTCCTTCATCAGACTCTTACACTGGGCCACTGTCCATCTGCCCTCATCATCCCAGGGCCATGAACCAGACAACTAGGGACAGCCCTATGCCCCAGAGTCAAGTGAAATTATTTAAACTATTAATAGCTAATCTTGTGCCTGCTTACCCTGGCTTGACTTGCCTTTCTCTTGGATGCCACAAATAAAGCTCTTGCCCACGTTTCCCCCCAGCTCCCTTTACTTATTCACCAACCCTGGTGCTTCCCCATGTATCCCTGCCTGGTGTGCCCTGTCTCTTGTTTCTAGGGACCTCTGAATATAAAAAACTCTTTCAAAACAGTCATTTCCATATCTGTGTGTCTTGCCATGTCTGATGAAAATCTTGAGTGCATTTTAAAACAGCCATGAGGAAAGGGAGTTGGTGGATAAATACCACAGCTTCCCCACCCCTCAGCTGGAATAACTGAAGGGCCCAGTGAGATTGAACCCCAGTTACCTTTTGTGGCAACCTGCTCATTCATGCACCATCTATTGGCTTTCTTCCCTTCCCTATGTCACTTCTCACCCTCTTACCTTGCTTCCTGGAATCATCTTCTAAAAACATGCTGGCGCCCAAATCCTTGACTCAGGCTCTCCTTCAAGCAGAACCCAAATGAATACATTTTTAAAGAATAAGAATGACATAGGCTGGGTGTGGTGGCTCACGCCTGTAATCCCAGCACTTTGGGAGGCCAGGGCAGGCGGATAATGAGGTCAAGAGATCGACACCATGCTGGCCAACATGATAAAACCCTTTCTCTACTAAAAATACAAACAAATTAGCTGGGCATGGTGGCACGTACCTGTAGTCCCAGCTACTTGGGAGGCTGGGGCAGGAGAATAATTTGAACCTGGGAGGTAGCGATTGCAGTGAGCTAAGATCACACCACTGCACTCCAGCCTGGGTGACAGAGTGAGACTGTCTCCAAAAAAAAAAAAAAGGAATGACATAGAGGATAGAGGTCAGTGGGTAATGGAAGGTTTAAGATTTGTGTACATATAATAATGTCATAGGAATCAGGACAGTTAAATGTTGTTGAGGGGGATGTACAAATTGACCACTGGAAGAGAACAGGAACCCAGCAAAAGATCCATGACACGTAGAAACTTGAAATAAGACAGAAGTTGCCTTGTAGATCATTGGGGAAAGGATGGAATATTCTAAAAATGATGTTGGCACAATTGATTATCCATATGGAAAGTAAATACAACTAGATCCCTAGTTCACACCATACCAAAAATAAAATCCAGGTTCATTAAAGATCTAGTTTGAAAAACGAACTTTGAAAGCATTTAGAAGCAAATATAGGGGGATATCATTATGACTGGAGTAGTGTCTTAGTGTGGGCTGCTCTAACAAAATGCCATAGACTGGGTTTGAGAAATCAACAAACATTGATTTCTCCCAGTTCTGGAGGCTAGATGTCCAAGATCAGGGTGCCAGCATGGTTGGCTCTTGGTGAGGGCCCACCTCCTGGTTCACAGAGGGTCATCTTCTTGTATCCTCACATGGCAGAGAGCAAGGCAGACAGGAAGCAACTCTTCTGCATCTCTTCTTTTAAAGGTGCTGATCCCATCGTGACAGCTCCACCCTCCTGACCTAATTACTTTTTAAAGGCCCCACCTCTTAACACCATTATATTGGAGGCCAGAATTTCAACATATAAATTTAGAGGGGACACAAACATTCAATCCACAACAAGAAGAAAGTAATTTCCTAAACAAAATACTAAAAGTGGCTGGGTATGGTGATTCATACCTGTAATACCAGCATTTTGGGAGGCTGAAGCAGGAGGATTGCTTGAGCCCAGGAGTTCCAGACCAGCCTGGGTGACATAACAAGACCCCGTCTCCTCTCTATGTATAAAAAATTAGCTGAGTGTGCTGGTACGTGCCTGTAGTCCTGGCTACTTAGGAGACTGAGGCGGGAGGATTACTGGAACCCAGGACTTTGAGGCTGCAGTGAGTTGTGATTGAGCCACTGCACTCCTGCCTGGGCAACAAAGTGGGACTGTCTCAGGAGAAAAAAATATTAAAAGCATAAGCTCAAAAGAAAAATGGTAATAGACTTGACTTCACTAAAGTATTTAAACTTCGATTCAACTAAACATACCACAAGCGAAGTTTAAAGAGAAACCGTAGATTACAAGATATTTGCAATTCACATAATCAACAAAGGATATATATCTAGAATATTTAAGGAATTCCTATAAATATCAATATTTTTAAAAGTCAACCAACCAAAAGAAAAGTGGACAAACAATATGAACATGTAATTCATAGAAAAGAAAACTTGAATGACCTGCAAACATAGGAAGAGGTTTAATATGGATAGAAATGAGGGGAATGGACACAGAGATGACCACGACATACTAGCATTCCTATATATCAATAATAACAGGTTAGAAAATGTATAGAAAAAGAGATTTGGCCAGGCGCAGTGGCTCACACCTGTAATCCCAGCACTTTGGGAGGCCGAGGTGGGTGGATCATAAGGTCAGGAGATCGAGACCATCCTGGCTAGCACAGTAAAACCCCATCTCTACTAAAAATACAAAAAAAAAAAAAAAAAAAAAAGAAAAAGAAAAAGAAAAAAGAAAAATTAGCTAGGCGTGGTGGCAGGCACCTGTAGTCCCAGCTACTAGGGAGGCTGAGGTGGGTGGATCACAAGGTCAGGAGTTTGAGGCCAGACTGGCCAACATGGTGAAACCCCATCTCTACTAAAAATACAAAAATTAGCCAGGCGTTGTGGTGGATGCCTGTAATCCAAGCTACTCAGGAGGCTGAGGCAGGAGAATTGCTTGAACCCAGGAGGCGGAGGTTGCAGTGAGCTGAGATCATGCCACTACACTCCAGCCTGGGCAACAGAGTGAGACTCCATCTCAGAAAAAAAAAAAAAGAAAAAAGAAAAAAAAAGAATATATTCTTATTGTTATTTTGAGACAGGGTCTCACTCTGTTGCCCAGGTTGGAATACAGTGGCATGATCACTCATGGCTGCAGCATCAGCCTCCTGGGCTCAAGTGATTCTCCCACCTCAGTCTGCCAGGTAGCTGGGACCACAGCCATGCCACTACACCTGACTAATTTTTTTTTTTTTTTTAATAGAGATCGGGTCCCACTATGTTGCCCAGGCTGGTCTCAAACTGGAGGGCTCAAGCAGTCCTCCTGCCTCAGCTTCCCAAAGTGCTGGGATTACAAGTGTGAGCCACTACTCCTGGCAGTTCATATTATTTTGAAAGCCCTATAACAGCAAGTGCCATTAAGGATGTGGAACAGCAGGAGCACTTGTCAACTGCTGCTGGTGATGTAAACTGGGTCTGCCAGTTTGGAGAGAAATTGATAATGTATTGTAAAGTCAAAGATGCTTGTGTCCAATGCCTAGCCCTTCCACTTCTTGGTGTGCACACCAGAGAGACTCACACATTTATATGATAATGTTCATAGTCACCCTTGTGTAGTGAAAATTGGAAACCCCTTAGATGTCCATCAACAAGAACATGGAGGAATGAACAGCGGGATACTCACACAATACAATACGATCTGGAGCAGGGGCCAGCAAACTACTGCCCATCTGCCAAATCTGGAGCTAAGAAGAATGGTTTTTATAATATTAAAGCATTATAAAAACAAAACAACACAACACAACAATGAATGCAAAGCAAAGACTGCAACGGAGACATATGTTGCCTGCAAAGCCTAAAATATGTTACTATCTGGCATTTTACACAAAAAGTTTGCTGACCCTTGATCTAGAGTCACATGTATTAACAAAAATAAATCTTTAAAAAATGTTAAAGTTTTGAATATGTACAAATCACACATAACATACGTGGACATATACACATTAGCTAACATTTAAAAACATATTTAAAGATACCCACGTAAGTAGCAGAACTATAAAATTTCACACGAGTGATAAACTCTAAGTTCAGAAAAGTGGTTACCTGGGAAGTGTTGCGGCCAAGGTGTGGGGATGTCCTGGGTTTTATTTCATAAATAAATTTGCTTTAGTTCATAAAATGAGAAAAGAAGGTCTGAATAAATATGATCTTTCATAAGCATGAGGCATTCTGTAACAACCCTGGAGTAATGGTTCCTATGTTTGTTTTTTTTTGAGACTGAGTTCTCAGCCTCCTTGCTGCCCAGGCTGGAGGTGCAGTGCCTGGATTCAGCTCACTGCAAGTCTGGGCCTCCCGGTTTACGCATTCTTCCTGCCCCCAGCCTCCTGGGAGTAGCCACCACAGCATGCCTACCACTTCAGCCTGGGCTAGTTTTTTGTATTTTTTTAGTAGAGACGGGTTTCACCGTTAGCTTGTGGGATGGTCTCTTGGATCTCCTGACCTCGATCCACCCGCCCTCGCCTCCCAAAGTGCTGCTGCTGATTACAGGCTTGAGCCACTGCTACCGCCCTGTGTTTGCCAGACCCTATAGATTATGCATGTTTGAACATTTAATAAATTGTTTTTAAAGGAATGCCTTTTGGTGAGTGTGCCCAGGAGGAGGATGGCTGTGGACATGGGCAGGCGCCCTTCCTGCTGTATACCCGGCCCCTTGTCTGGTCTAGCCAGGCCCCAGCTGCAGGCTGAGCAATTGTCCACAGGCCAGAGAGACTGACGTTCTGGCCCGGGGCTCTGCCCATGACTGTCGCATGCCCTTCTTACAGTTGCCTTGGCAGTGAGTGAGCCTAGTTGGCTCCACCAGCTGAGGCCCAGGCTGCAGTGGTGCTGGCCAGAGAAGACAGAGTTAGCAGCCTGGGACCTGCCACAAATGACAGCAGGAGTCAAAGCCCAACTTCCCCATCTGTGGAGTGAGATAGTGGATCTCATAGCGTCCAAGGATTCGTCCAGCTCTGTTTTCCTGGGCCCAGGGTTTGTCCTGAGACCTGTGGCTGATGCCCTGGGCTCCAACCTCTCTAATTAAGGGAGTAAGGGCCAAGCAGAAGTTGGTCTTCACATTCCTGGCTTTTCACTCCCCAACCTGAACTGCCTTTCTCTGGCTTCCCCATCAGTGCTGGTGCCCCTTGAAGAGGAGCCTTCCAGAGGAAGAGTTGGCCAAAAGGGGCATTTTTGTGTGATTTGTAAGGCAGAAGGAAAGAGGCAGCCATTGCTGTCTGAAGGTGGCCGTAAGTGGTGTCACTGGCCAGGTCTAGGTCCATTCTGCCTGTGCACAGCAAATCAATCACTGTGACACAGGTCTTGATTTATGCACAAGGCCACCAAACAAGAAGGGGGAGAACAGCTCTCAAATCCACCTCCGCAGATAAGGCTTAGGGTTGCTTATGGGCTGGGGAAGTGTGATGGTCTAAGATGTGAAGAGAGGTGATTGGCAGCGGGGAAAAATGAAGTCATAGGTTCATTTCGTGCAAGTGCAGTCAGGCTTTGCGGCATTTCACAGGACGTAAGTGCAGAAAATGACGGCATTAGCATGATCTGAAGGTGGAGTATTTGGCCCTCTGACATCAAAATGGACCTTTTCTTGGGCATTAGCACAGGTCCAGTTGAAGGGTCATTGGTCTCAACTGGTTTGAACTGGACAAGAGCTGGCCCAAATTCCCGAAAAACAGCTGAAGCAACCATGACCATGGCAACCTATGACTGTGATCTATAAAGCAGCCAGTGAAGGTTGAGGTGCAGCCTTCAGTGGACCATGGCCTCAGGGTTCATGGAAAAAACAAAAACAAAACAAAAAGCAAGCGGCCAAAAGCAAGCAGGGCGGCAGGCAGACCTGATCTAATTTACCCCTCGGTTTCAGTAGTGATGGATGTAGTGGTGCTGGCAGGTACCAGCTTATCCTCACTCTGCCCTGAGTCCACCTCTTCTCCCCGATTGCTGACCATATGACCTGCGCTGACCCTAAGCCCACCACAGGCACTTTGTGCAGACCCACAGATGTGGGAGCTCCGCAAGGCACAGCTGCCCAGAGACCTCTCCAGGGCCTTGCCCTTGGTGGTTCCACCAGAAGCTGGACATGTTTCAGCCTCTCAGATTGACCATTTGGTGGACCCCTTCTCTGACTCTCCAGATCCCTCCCCACACCTCTACTTCCCAGCCCCTCCACAATCATGTAAGGTCTAATTGTGCAATAAATCTCTTAGCCCGTAACTCACATGGTTCTGCTTCTTCCCTGACTGAATCCTGACACTTCCATCAAGGAGGGTTTAAGCAGCAAGCGCTCTCTGAGCACTGGGAACACAAGTGAAGCAGGACGCCCCCACCCTGGGTCGTCATCCTTTCTTTGGTAGCTCCAGAGGGAGGCCTGCTCCCTTCAGCCCCTTAACAGAACTTGTTTTTGAAAAGGGTCACATCTGCCCCACACTAGCCCAAAAGGGCTGCAGGGACAGGGCAGGGTCTTGGATCCTCATCTCTTAGGACAGGTGATGAGGAAGCCACAATATGCCTGGTAGCTACTTGGTGCTGGATACTTCATCATTTTATCCTCACAAGAAGCTACTGCCCCATATTCCAGTGAGAAAGCTGATAGGGAAGGAGTCTGGTGAAGCTGGAGTTTGAACCTACGATTACCAAGCAGCAAAGCCCACAGGTCCTTCACTTGTAACTTGCCCACAGCTGCAGCAGGAGGTAGAGCAGTGATTCCTGACTGTATCTGGCTTCTGCTGGGTCATGAGGCCATAGTCTCCCAGGCCCGGCTGCTCTCTGCTCTTCTCCTTTTCCACCTGTGTGCCTCTGTGTCTGGGGCACACAGCAGCTGAGGCCACAGAGCCAGTAGCATTGGTGGCTCTGCCAGTGCGGCCTGAAGATATGGGTCAGGGCTGACTCAGACGTGAGGCCTTGTGGAGTGTAGTCACTCAACCTGAAGGCCTTGAGACAAGGAACAGCTGGTTCCCACCCCTCTGGCCAGCACCATCTGAGGCCTCATCATCTGGGCTGGTGGTATCTCAGTGCCTGCTGCTGGCCTGAAACCTCGCTCAGTCTCAGAGAAGCCTCTCATCATGCAGCAGATTGGAATGAGTTTCCTCCACGGCCCTTCCAGCCTGGTGACTCTATGACTTTCCATTTGTAGATGGTAATGAAGGTAGTGAGGTCAACAGACAAGGGTACCCATTCTGGTTCTGCCATTTTGGAGCTCCATGACCCTGGACCAGCTACTTTCTCCTTTTCCTCATCTATAAGGGCTGTCCTGATGTTTCAACAAGGTAATGTGGGTAGAGCATGTCGCACAGTGATTTGGTACTCAACAAGTGCTCAGAAACGATGGCAGCACTAGGGATAGTGGTGGAAGGGGAGACATTACAAAAACTTATGGTTGGATTGACTCGGCTTCAAATCCGTTTGGTCACTTAGCAGCTGTGGTGGGCAAGGTATCTCACATTTTTGGGCTTGGTTTTTCCATCTGTAAAAAGAGGGTGATAATTGTCACCCTGCTCATAGGGTTGGTCTGAGGCTTAAATGGGATGATGAACATGAAAGCCTCAGCAGATAGCACACCACCGCTTCCTTCTCCTTTCTCCTGTCTCCTTTATAACAGATGGGAATTCAGTAGGTGCTTAATAGTTGCACGATCCTTTTACAGTGTAACCCTGCCTGTTGCTTCCTCAATCAGTCATAACTAATGATGTGTACTTCCATCTGAAAGTTCTGAGGGATGCAGGACATTAAGCTGTTTCAAATGCTGGCTTTAAATCTAAAGGGTTCACTCTACCTTGTCCTGAATCACCTCCTCCCTCCTTCCTGCTGATCAGAAGCATCTGGGCTTTCAGGACTCCTCTTGGAAAAGCCGGCCCTGATTCCTTCCAATCTTTATGGTCTCCTCATTGAAGGACCTCCTTACTCCATATCTGATTCTCCATAGCTTGCCTCACCTGGCTCCCTAGCTGTCTGTTAACAGCCAGGCAAAGGTTGGCGGTGCTGGCGGAAAACCTGCTGGGTGTTTTCCTTCCCTTTTGTGACTGTGACCACTGCAGAGATGTTCAAATCTCCCAGCTGCAAGAATGCAGTTAGCTGCCTGCCTCCAGTGGCTAGCATCTTCAGGCTCCACCTCAGCTTTTGAGTAAAGGTCACACTTTTCCTGGGTAGCCTCCAAACAAACTACTGAGCACAGTGAGAGTCCTAGGGCCTGCCATTTTTGCTCAACTCAAACTCCAAGTCCTCCTGTTGCAGGGGCTGAAACTTTGTTAGATCTGCATGGCAGTCTGAAGTCCTCCCCTGCCCAATCCAGCTACCTCCCCCTATCTTTCACAGTAATTACTGGTCCCCACTGAATGCTCTTTCATTCTTTACTGCATCTCAGCATCTGCTGTCCAGAGCACTTACCATCTCCAGCCCCATGGAAGGCATGGGCTGCAACGGGCTCTAGGATGAAAGGCTGTGCAGAGGAAGCTCAACGGCTTCAAGGACTCCAGACCCTCAGGGGCCAAAAAGGGACCTGAGAACCTGTCCATTCCAATTCCTCCTTTCACTTGTTCACATAGCATAAAGACTCAGATCTGTGCCAGGCCATGTGCTTCAGGGATGGATGAAGCCAGGATCCCTGCTCTCGATGAACTTATAGCAGAGACAAGAAGCCTAATGCTCTGTACCAGGGTTTTGGCACATTGCTGGGAAAGCCTACTACTCAAAGGGAATTGAGGTAACATTGCTGGTGCTCCACTTAAGGGCAGATGATGATTTTTAAGTCTGCCCTGATGGAGCCTGATTTCCTTCTGTTTCCTTTGTTGGAAGCATTTTCAATGGAGACACCTTAAACAATAACAATGACAGCAAAGAACATGCATTCAGTGCTTTCCCATCTGCTGGGCACTCTGCTAAGTGTATCAGGTAAAGCCTGGATTAGGAGAGACTGCAGAGGTGAGTCATAGCATCACGTGTCCTGGGCTTGCAATCTGCAGCTTCCTAGTTGTGTAACCCTGGGCAAACTCTTTAACGCCTCATGTTTTTCATCTGTTAAACAGGGAGATTAAGAGCATCTTCCTTACGCGTACGGTGAAAAATAGGCAATGTGAAATCCAGACAGGCAGATTCCGGAGTCCAGATCATCCTGATACTATCTGTAACTACAACACTCATCTAAGGCCTGGTGAAAGAGCTTTTCTAAAGAAACTTTTAATTGAGATATAATATATGTATAGAAAAGTTCACAAATAAACGTTCGACTCAATGAATTTTCACAAACTGGACACACCTGTGTAACCAGCATCCAGCTCAAGACACATTACAAGCACCCCAAAAGACCCTGTGTACTTCTCCAGGTCCCCACCCTCCCAAATGGAGCCACTATTCTAATTTCTAATGGTATAGATTCATTTCACCTGGTTTTAGAGTTCCCCCTACCCCAACTTTATGGATGGATAACTGCAGTACAATAAACTGCACATTTTTAAGATGTACGACTTGATTAGTGTTGATGTTTGTGTTCACTCATGAAGCCAAAATTCAGACAGCAAACATTTCCATAATCCCCAAAGTTTTCTCATGCCCCTTTGTCATCCGTCGCTCCCTCTAATCCTGTCCCAGACAACTGCTGATCTGCTGTCTCTATAGATTAGTTTGCAGTTTCTAGAATTTTGTATGAACAAAATTATACAGTACATACATTTATATTTTTTGAGAATGAGACTTGCTCTGTCACCTAGACTGGAGTGCAGTGGCGTGATCATGGCTCACAGCAGCCTCAATCCCCCAGGCTCAAGCGATCCTCCCACGTCAGCCTCCCTATCCTAGTAGCTGGGACTGCAGCTGCACACCACCACACCTGGCTAATTTAGTGTATATATACATTACATATCTATATATATATTTATATATATCTCACATATAATTACATATGTATATAAAATAGAAAAAAATTAGCTGGGTGTGGTGGCACATACCTGTTGGTCCCAGCTACTTGGGAGGCTGAGGTAGGAGGATCGCTTGATCCAGGGGACATCAAGGCTGTAGTGAGCCATGATGGTGCTACTGCACTCCAGCTTGAGCAACAGAGTGAGACCCTGTTTCAAAAACAAAACAAAAATTGTTTTAGTTACTCTAGGTCCTCTACATTTCCATATGCATTTTAAAACCAACTGTTCAAATTCTGAGAAAAACAAAATGACAATGCCTGCTGAAAATTTTGATTGGAATTACATTGAGTATATAGATAAATTGGGAAAGAATTATATTGGGGAATTTTGTATCTCCCAATCCAAAACATGGCATATCTCTCCATTAATTTAGTTCCTCTTCAATTTCACAATGTTTTATGGTGTTCAGTGTAGAGGTTTGATAGATTTATTTTTAGGTATTTTATAAAATTTTTGGTACCACTCTAAATGAGATTTTCAAAATTTCACCTTCAAATTGTTTGCTCCGACATACAATTAGAAGGAATAAATTCAAGGCTGGGTGTGATAACTCACACCTGTAATCCCAGCACTTTGGGAGGCTGAGGCAGGCGGATCACCTGAGGTCAGCAGTTCGAGACCAGCCTGGCCAACATGGTGAAACCCTATCTCTACTAAAAATACAAAATTATCTGGGCATGGTGGCAGGTACCTGTAGTCCCAGCTACTTGGGAGGCTGAGGCAGGAGAATTGCTTGAACCTGGGAGGTGGAGGTTGCAGTGAGCTGAGGTTGCAGTGAGCTGAGATCACACCACTGCACTCCAGCCTGGGCAAGAGAGTAAGCCTGTCTCAAAACAAAACAAAAAAGGTAACAAAAAAAGGAGGAATAAACTCAGTGATTGATAGCATAGTAGGGTGACTAGGGTTAAACAAAAATGTACTGCACTCGTGAGATGGACAGCCTAAATACCGACTTAATCACCATGCATTATATACATGTAACAAAATTTCACACATGCCCCATAAATTTGTGCAAATAAAAATAAAAATCACTTGTAGAATAAAGTAACACTAAGCAACAACAACAACAACAAAAAATTTGCTGCTAAAAACTTTTATGATGGACTCTCCTTCCTTTCACAACAGGGATGTTGGGAGCACCCAGATATACGAAGAATTCCTGCAGCACTCATTGGCAAATGCTGCAGAAGATATCAAAAGGCTGAAAGTAGAAGAGCAAAATGACTAATAAGACTCCAGAGAAGGGCATAACAACCTCCCTTCTTCTGATTCCCTTAATTATACCTCTCACTTTCCATTATGGGGTGTGGGTTGTTCTGTGGTGAGAGTTGGGGGGATCCTGCAGTGGAAAAAGATCGAAGGTCCTGGGCCCTGTTACTCTACATTCTCTCCCTAGCACACCTGCATTGCATAGTTTACAGTATCTTCTGTACATTGGAGGCCAGGCATCTTCCCTAAGTTCTAGGCATGTATCTCTCATAGGCCCTTAAACTCAGCTTCTCTAGAATGAAACTCACAATATTCTCTCAAATTTTCTTTTCTTTTCTTTTTTTTTTTTTGAGACAGTTTCTGTCACCCAGGCAGTGGTATGACCTTGGCTCACTGTAACCTCCACCTCCCAGGTTCAAGCGATTCTCCTGCCTCAGCCTCCTGAGTAGCTGGGATTACAGGCACATGCCCCCACAACTGGCTAATTTTTGTATTTTTAGTGGAGACCATGTTGGTCAGGCTGGTCTCAAAGTCCTGACTTCAAGTGATCTGCCTCCCTTGGCCTCCCAAAGTGCTGGAATTACAGGCGTGAGCCACCGCGGCCAGCCTCAAACCTGTTTCTTAGCCAATGTTTCCTTTACTGCAAATGGCAACCTCCTCCACAAGCTGCACAACATCCAATAGGAACAGTAGTGAATATCCAGTAAATATTTGTTGTATGGATGAGTGAATGAAGATTGGTAGCACAGAAAGTGAATTTATTCTATATAAGTTTTGAAGAAAGCTAACTCCTTTGAGCTGGCTTGGGATGTCTCATGCCTGTTCCCATAATGCTAGAGGCATCATGATTTAAATAAAGTTCCATTGGACTCTGTATCAGAGCAGGTCCTTTCTCCTGTGTTGCTCTGGGGCCTTACTGAGACCACAGCTACAGGCAGGGAGAGGGTGGGGCACTTTTGATTCTGGGGACACATATATCATTATTCCTCACAATGACTGTTTTTTTTTTATTATTTTTTTGAGATGGAGTCTCACTGTTGCCCAGACTGGAGTGCAGTGGTGTGATCTCGGCTCACTGCAATCTCCGCCTCCTGGGTTCAAGAGATTTTCCTGCCTCAGCCTCCCAAGTAGCTGAGATTACAGGTGCCTGCTACCATGCCCGGCTAATTTTTGTATTTTTAGTAGAGATGGGGTTTCACCATGTTGGCCAGGCTGGTCTTGAACTCCTGACCTCAGGTGATCCACTCACCTCGGCCTCCCCAAGTGATGGGATTACAGGTGTGAGCCACCATGCCTAGCCTCTTATTTTTATATCACCTGGGCCTTGGCTCAGTCCTAGTATGCAGAGATAATAAATGTTTGAATGAATGAATGAATGAATAAATGAACGAATGAAACAACTCCATTGTCTAAGTACTACTTGTCTCTTTTTACAGATAAGAAATCTGGGGCTCAGAGACTGCCCTCCCTAGGAAGCAGCAACAACTGGGGGACAAACCCAGTCCTCTCGGTTCCCAGATCAGTGATTCCTCTACCGCATCAAGAAAGTTGTAATTACTTGCCCTTGGTATCTTGGGAAAAAGAGAAAAAAGAAAGTTGTAATAACTAAGTACAGATTTCATTTCATCTTCTTTCCAACTTAAGTGCTTCCTGCATACCAGGATGAAGCTATCAATGTCCTCTTGAAAGCACAGTCAGCCACAATATTTTGAAGAGGGGGAAAAAAAAAGGCTGTCTGCTAGGCCCTGACCTGAACCAATTCTTGGTTATCTAAAGCAGTGGCCTCCAAATAAAAATTCCCAGGACACTCCCCCAGAAATTCTAATTCATGCATCTGAAGGAGAGGAGATGCCTGAAAACCGCCATTATAAACACTGCTCTGGGCTGATGTGGTATATAGCCAGTCACTGCACACAGTTCAGCAGGAAAGTAGCAGAAAGGAGGGTGAAGAGTAAGCATCTTTATTACTTTATTCACATACGTTAACTGAGCACGTAACATGTCCCAGTCACCATTCTAAGTCCTAGATATACAGTAGTGGACAAAACAAAATCCTTATTATCCCTCATTCTATGGATGGTGGGGGTGTGAGATGGAGAGACAATGACCAAGTAAAGAAATAGGGCCAGGTGCGGGTGGCTCATGCCTGGACTCCCAGCACTTTGGGAGCCTGAGGCAGGGGGTCATTTCAGCCCAGGAGTTTGAGACCAGCCTGGGCAACATGGTTAAACCCCATCTCTACTAAAACAAACAAACAAACAAACAAAAGTTAGCCGGGTATGATGGTTCATGCCTGTAGTCCCAGCTACTCAGAAGGCTGAGGTGGGAGGATCACTTGAGCCTGGGAGACAGAGGTGAGCTGAGGTCACGCCACTGCACTCCGGCCTGGGCAACAGAGCAAGACCCTGTCTCAAAAAGAAAGAAAAAGAAATAAACATACAGGATAACCACTGCTTGTGGTGGTGAGGACTCTAGAGAAAACACAACAGAGTGATGTGATGCAGGGTGACAGAGAAGGGGTACCCTAGCTCTCTGAGGAGGTGACATTTGAGTTGAGACCTGAATTACCAGAAGGAACCAACCCTACTCTGGGAGAAGATTATAGGCAAACAGAGTAGGAGATGGCAAAGTTACAGAGGGACGGGCTCGGCATGTGAGGCTAATATAGTGTGAACAAGGAGAAGACCAGCCTAAAATATGGTTAGACAGAGATAGTGAGGTAGGATTCATCATTTAAGGTCTTCAAATTAGGAAACGGGTTTAGAGTTTCTTCTGGAGAGTTTTAAGCAGGGAGTGATGTGACATGATTGCTTTAATTGGCTTGTTTTAGCTGCTGGATGAAGACAAGAGTCTAGGGGTTCAATGTGAGAGCAGGGAACCAGTGAGGAGGCTCACAGGAGTCCAAGCTAGAGATGATGGCGGGTGCGGTGGCTCATGCCTGTAATCTCAGCACTTTGGGAGGCTGAGGCAGGTGGATCACTTGAGGCCAGGAGTTCAAGACCAGCCTGGCCAACATGGTGAAACCCCGTCTCCACTAAAAATAAAAAAATTAGCCGGGCGTGGTGGCATGCACCTGCAATCCCAGCTACTCAGGAGGGTAAGGCAGAAAATTGCTTGAACCTGGGAGGCAGAAGCTGCAGTGAGTCCAGGCTGCACTTCAGCCTGGGCAACAGAGCAAGACTCCATCTCAAAAAAAAAAAAAAAAGTGGATATAAATATGACTACAAAACTGCCTGTGAACTGCTATTCTTGGCACACTGCCTGTGGGGTAGCCCTGCCCCACAAGGAGCAGTCACTCTGCTGTTGCAGTACACTGCAGCTTCAGTAAAAGTTGCTGTCTAACACCACTAACTCACCCTTAAATTCCTTCCTGAGAGAAGCCAAAAACCCTCCGGGCTAAGTCCCAATTCTGGGGTTCACCTGCCCTGCATCAATATTATCCTTTGTAGTAAACACCCACTACGATGTGGCACTCTCCTGGACATTTGATAAACTTACCTCTGTTTTCCCATCAGGTCTGTGAGGCGGTATAGTTCTTGCCACTTGACAGGTAAGTCGGCTGAGGCTCATAGAGGGCCCCATGTCACAACCCCTGTAAGGGTCAGTGCGACAACTGGAACCCAAGTGTGTGTCACACTGACCTCATGCTTGATCATCACTCCACACAGCCTTCGATGCAGGAAATAGGCTGGTTTCTGATGCACCTGGTGTCTGAGAGAAGCTTTGGTTCTTTCACTTTTCAGCTTTGCCCAGGCCCTACTCCTGAGGTCAGGCTTGTCCCAAGAGAGGCGGGGCCAGGGTAGGTGATTATCTCAGCGGTTGCTGTGAGCTCCATCCAGCTCAGGTGAGTCTCGGGATCCTAGCTTCTGAAACTTTCACGCGCACACAATTGCCTGGGGATTTGATTGAAACGCAGTTTCTGACTCAGCAGGACAAGGGTGGGGTCCACATTTCTTTCCTCCTTTTCTTTCTTTCCTTTTCTCTTTCTCTCTTCATCCAAAATCTTTTTAATAAGAGGGTAGGCTCCAGGGTTAGTTTTTGAGGTCTCGGCTGGCCCGTTGGCCTCTGGTGCGCTCGAACTTCCGGCCCTGGAGCGGACGTAAGGTTTGGGGTGGCTGTGCGGGGTTCCCGGAGCCCTACCGAAATGCCGGTACACCTCTTGGCTCTTGAGAGAACCAGAGAGCAGGATGGTGCCTCTGCCCTTGGGGGAGTCCAGGGCCAGCTGGTCAAAAGTGAGGATCTTGCCCCCTGCCCTGCCGTGAGGATGCGGCGGCGGCCCGGCTGGTCAGGCGCAGCGCACACACCTTCATTCTGAGTACCTCCTGAACCCGCGCATCATCCATTATGGCCCCCACGACCACGGCCGTTTTGTTTTCCCGGCCAGGAAGCTTCATCTTCCGGATCATCTGGGCAACAGAGTGACCGGTTGGTGTGGCTCATAAACAACCTCTTCAGTACAGCCTGGTTGAATATGGAGTTGATTCGTCTGGCCAGAAACCTGTACAGCTTGACCAACAGCCTTAGGTAGATATCCTGGCTCCTGGGCTCCTTGCGCGGAACCTTGTTGGTCCTTGTTGGGGCGGATGTCAACTCCCGTGATGGCGCCTCCTGCTCGGCCAGGTCCGGAAAGCCACATTTCTAACTTCTTTTTTTTTTTTTTTGAGACGGAGTCTCGCTCTGTCACCCAGGCTGGAGTGCAGTGGCCGGATCTCAGCTCACTGCAAGCTCCGCCTCCCGGGTTTACGCCATTCTCCTGCCTCAGCCTCCCGAGTAGCTGGGACTGCAGGCGCCCGCCACCTCGCCCGGCTAGTTTTTTGTATTTTTTAGTAGAGACGGGGTTTCACCATGTTAGCCAGGATGGTCTTGATCGGGTGGTGGTGTTACCAAGGTCCATCTGCCACAGTTTATAGAGGGCCGTGGAGGTGGGAGTGGGGTGGGGTAGGCAGAGGAGGGAAACAGGAGGCTGCAGTTGGGACAGCTGTGCTCATCCTCACTTGTAATTGACTCCTGTAAATTGTCATTAGTAAACCTCAACACCCACCCTCCTCCCCCATCAATATGATAAAGAACATCAGAACATCTGTGTTCTTGGTCTCCCAGGGAAGCCCACCCAGTCAGGACCCCAGGATGTGGCAGGCAAGTCGCTCCTTCTCCCTGAAGCCTCAGTGACTCCAACTCTTAAGTGCTTATGTTGGGGTGGGGGCAGGGCATGGTGAATCTGCAGCTGCTCCCCGCATTGTTGGGGGAAGTGCATGGTATGTGAGGAGAGGACTTTCCTCTTCCTAGAACTTCTGGTCTGGTCCCCAGGGCACAGGTGTTAATGAAGATGGAGGAGTGGCCTCTTCCTAATGGGCCTTTCAAGGCCTGCCAGAGCCAGCAGGGTGGGCAGGGGACAGGGAGGAACTTGTGCTTCCCGGCAGGGACAGGAACCTGCTGGATGCACCGATTTGACCTTGGCTCATTGTATGGGAAGTTATCTTAAAGTTAATTTATAAATTCCAGTCAAGGTCCTAAAGGAATTGTTTGGAGGGAGGGTGGTAGTGAACTTGATAAATTCATTTTAAAATCACTGGTAAATGGGAGAGAAAAATCAAGCAAATAAAGAAAAAAAGAATGTAGGGGGCTATAACAGTTATAAAAGATACACCAATGTCATGTAGTAGAAAGCCCAGAAGTCCCAAGTATACTTTAAATATTTAGAAAATGACACATTTGGCATTTCGAAATGGAGAGGAAATAAATATGGCTGAAAAAATTAAGGATTTGATCTTTCTTCAAACCACATGGTAACATAAATTCCAAATGGGATAGAGTTAAATGTAAACAAGGATACCAAACAAATAATAGAATGAAATAGAGGAAAACATTTATGTAATGTCAATGTGAGGGAGGCCATCCTAAGTTTAACATGGAAATAGAAACCATAAAGGAAAGATTGGAAACGTGACTGCAAAAAGATTTGTTTATGATACAAAAATATCATAAAATTAATAAGCAAATAATTGGGATAATTAAATGTATATCACACGGAGTTAATATTGGTACAAATCAATAGGAAAAAGACATATTCCCAATAGGAATGGGCACAGGGCATGGATATATAGTTTAAAAACAAGTAGATATGGCTGGGCGCAGTGGCTCATGCCTGTAATCCCAGCACTTTGGGAGGCTGAAGTGGGTGGATCACCTGAGGTCAGGAGTTCAAGGCCAGCCTGGCCAACATGATGAAAACCTATCTCTACTAAAAATACAAAAATTAGCTAGGCATGGTGGCAGGCACCTGTAGTCCCAGCTACTCGGGAGGCTGAGGCAGGACAATCTCTTGAACATGGGAGGCGGAGGTTGCAGTGAGCTGAGATCACACCACTGCACTCCAGCGTGGGTGACAGAGCAATACTCCATCTCAAAAAATAAAAAAGTAGAAATGACCCGTAAATATATGAAACAACTGTAACCATGAGAATAATAAAAGAAATGTGGCCAAACGCAGTGACTCACGCCTATAATCCCAGCACTTTGGGAGACCGAGGTATGAGGATTGCTTGAAGCTAGCAGTCCAACACCAGCTTGGGCGGCAAAGTGAAACCCCATACCCACAAAATGAGACAGTTTCACTCTGTCACCCAGGCTGGAGTCCAGTGCTGTGATCATGGCTCACTGAAGCCTCTGCCTCCCAGGCTCAAACAATCCTCCTGCCTCAGCCTCCCAAGTAGCAGGGACTACAGGTGCACACCACCACACAACCAGCTGATTTTTGTGTTTTGTGTATTCACTATGTTGTTCATGCTGGTCTTAAAGTTCTGGACTTAAGCAGGCTGTCTGCCTCAGCCTTTCAAAGGGCTTGGATTACAGGCATGAGCCACCACCACAACCAGCCCTCTGTAAGTTTTTTTTTAATTAGCTGGTCATGGTGGTGCACACCTGTAGTTCCAACTACTCCGGAGACTGAGGCAGAAAGATTGCCTGAGTCCAGGCTTCAGTGAGCTATGATTGAGACACTGCATTCCAGCCTGGGTGACCAAGTGAGACCCTGTCTTACAAAGGGAGGAGGAGGAGGAAGAGGAAGAAGAGGAGGAAGAGGAGAAGGAGGACTAAAACCACAAGATACCTCTTTTTTCCTGCTGAATTGGCAGAGATTAGAAAGATATAGTAATAGTGACAGCTGGACAGGGGAGAGTTTGAGTAAACAGACACTCATCCACTGCTGGGGCTGTAAACTGGAACAACTGCTCTGTAGGGCCAAAGCCCTAAAAATGCCCCGTCTGTTTGTACCAGAAATTTTATTTCTAGAAATAGATCCTAAAGAAATAATCAGATGTGCAAAATGAATGCGTCAATATGCATCACAGTCGCAATCAAACATGGAATATTGAAACTGCTTAAATGTATACCCATGAATCCAAACAACTTTCCCCTTGCTCACCCATCAGTCACCCAAGTCCTTCAGTCAAGTTTTAAAAACCAAAGCACCATGATTTAGCCTAAGGAGCTTTGCCCCCCTTGTGCTGCACGGGACAGGGCCAGACTGAGCTCTTCGCAGTGGAGTAGGAAGTCCCATCCAGCACTAGAGAAGTAAGTACCTGCTGAGGATTTAACTTGTGCTTTGTTTCTTGGTGTCCAGAAGGAATAGAAAGCATTTTCTATCTCCCTAGGGACCTGTTTTTGTCTCTAAAACTTGGCTTCTTATCAGTCTTGGGCCCTCAAAGTCTGACATGGTTGGATCTACCCCTCACCTCCTCCACCGCTCACCACCTAGGAAGCCTCTTCTTAGTTCCAGCCATGGAGTTGTTCTTTCAACTCTTCGAACTCATCATGCCCTCTCTGGCCACACAGTCTTTACACATGCTGTTCCCTTTGCCAAAAACTCCTCCCATTCTCTCCTGCCTGGTTGCTTCTGAGCTTGAACGTCCCTGTCTTAGGGGACTCTGCCTTGGCCTAAGTTTTTATAGGTTCCTTTGCACTCGGCATTCTAGCTGCAATTTTACATTAATTTATGCAACTGTTTGGTTTCTGTCTCTCTCTCCCAAGATTCTCAGTACCATGTGGCAGGAACGTGTGGCAGTTATATGTAGCTCCAGTATCCACAAGGTGCATGACACATGGCTGGGCTTCAACACGGTTAACTCATGGCTCTAGGAAATTTTCTTTTATTATTTCTTCGGTAACCCCTTGCCCTTTGTTGTCTCTGTTCTCTTTCTGGAGTGTCAACTGGTTGAATGTTGAACTTGAATAAGTCCTTGACGTATTTTATTTCTCGTCTTGTATTTTTTTGTCTTTTTGATGTTTTGTCTGCATTCCAGACATTCCATCAATTTTATTTTCCAAGCCATCTAGCAAGTTTTATTTTGTTAACCATATTTTCAATTGTAAAAAGTTACTTCTTTTTTGAGATGGAGTCTCACTCTGTTGCCCAGGCTGGAGTGCAGTGGCGTGATCTTGGCTCACTGCAACCTCCACCTCCCAGGTCCAAGCGATTCTTGTGCCTCAGCCTCCCATGTAGCTGGGATTATAGGCATGCGCCACTGCATCTGGCAAATTTTTGCATTTTTAGCAGAGACAGAGTTTCACCATGTTGGCCAGGCTGATCTCGAACTCCTGACCTCAGGTGATCTGCTTGCCTCGGTCTCCCAAAGTGCTGGGATTACAGGTGTGAGCCACTGTGCCCGGCCAAAAAATTACTTCTTTTATGTTTGCACACACATGTTCACAGCAGTATTATTCACAATAGCCAAAAGGTGGAAACAACTCAAGTGTCCACAGACAGATGAATGGATAAACAAAATTTGGCATATCCATACCAAATGGACTATTATTCAGCTTTAAAAAGGAAGGTAATTCTGACACATGCTACGTTAGTGAAACTTGAAGACATTATGCATGTGAAGTAAGCCAGTAACAAAGGACAATTATTGTGTGATTTCACTTATATGAGACACTTAGAGTAGTCAAATTCATGGAGACAGAAAGTAGAATGGTGGTTGCTAGGATCAGGGCCAGCTGAGGATGGGGAGTTATTGCTTCATGGGTACAGAGTTTCAGTTTTGCAAGATAAAAAGAGTGGAGATGGTTGTTGATGACAGTTTTAGAACAGTGTGAATATCCTTAATGCCACTGATGTGGTTAGACTTTGTGTCCCCACCTAATCTTATCTTGAATTGTAATACCCAGGTGTTTAGGAAAAGACCTGGTGGGAAGTGATTGGAGTATGGGGGCAGTTTTCCCCATGCTGTTCTCGTAATAGTGAATGACTTCTCATCTGATCTGATGGTTTTATAACTGGTAGTTTTTCCTGCACTGACGCATACTGTCTCCTGCCGTCATGTGAAGAAGGTTCTGGCTTCCCCTTCGCCTTCTGCCACGATTGTAAGTTTCTTGAGGCCTCCCCAGCCATGTGGAACTGTGAGTCAATTAAACCTCTTTCCTTTGCAAATTACCTAGTCTCGGGTAGTATCTTTTAGCAGTGTGAAAACAGACTAATACAGCCACTGAATTGTACATTTAAAAATCGTTAAAATGGTGAATTTTATATTATGTATTTGCCACAATCTTTGAAAAGATAATTGTTTCTCTAATTGTTCCTTTTTTTCTTAACATCTTGTGTGTGTGTTTTTTAAGTTGTATTTCCTTGAGTTTCCCTGAGAATACACATTTTCTTTATTTCTTTTTAATATTTTATTCTCTGAAGGTTCTCTAAGGACTTCTTTGGCTCTTTTTCCTTCACTTTGGAAGCTTTTCTAAAATATATGGGGCTACCTGGTGTCCTTCCATATGTAAAGGAATTTTGTGCACAGGCCAAAGGGGATTATGTGCATGTGGGCAGAGCTTAGAGTGGGAACCAGTCATTACACTTATGGACCCCTAAATGCCTTGGTAAGGAGGGCTTCCTCAAGGGTGCCGACCCCTATACTAGCAGCACCTATCTCACCAGGCAGTGTACACAGTTCTTATTTATTTATTTATTTTTTGAGAGGAAATCTCGCTGTGTCGCCCAGGCTGGAGTGCAGTGGCGCGATCTCGGCTCACTGCAAGCTCTGCCTCCTGGGTTTACTTACGCCATTCTCCTGCCTCAGCCTCCTGAGTAGCTGGGACTACAGGTGCCCGCCACCACACCGGGCTAATTTTTTGTGTTTTTAGTAGCAATGGGGTTTCACCATGTTAGCCAGGATGGTCTCGATCTCCTGACCTTGTGATCCACCCACCTCGGCCTCCCAAAGTGCTGGGATTACAGGCGTGAGCTGACGCGTCCAGCTGAGTCTGATTTTTTACCTTGGGGTAAGTGCTTGGTTGAACTCATGACTTGGGGGAAGGGGCATTAACTGTCCATACCTGGATCTTCATTTATTCTGCCTGTTCCAGCCCCATTTTCACTTTGCTCTCTGTGATACCTGCACTGGAGCCTAGAGGCTCCCTCAGGTTCTCACAGGCAGATAGCTCAGCCCTGCTGTGCTCCAGGCCCTCTAATTTACCCCACAGGTCTCTAACTCCTTTTCATCTTCCAGATGAAATCACTTGTCTGCTAATGACTAACGACATCCTTCCATCCTCTTTGTTTCTTTCTTTCTTTCTTTTTTTTTTTTTTGAGGCAGAGTCTCGCTGTGTCACCCAGGCTGGAGTGCAGTGGTGCAATCTCTGCTCACTGTAACCTCTGCCTCCCAGGTTCAAGCAATTCTCCTGTCTCAGCCTCCAGAGTAGATGGGATTACAGGCGCACACCACCATGCCCAGCTAATTCTTGTATTTTTAGTAGAGATGGAGTTTCGCCATGTTGGTCAGGCTGGTCTCAAACTCCTGACCTCAGGTGATTTGCTCACCTAGGCCTCCCAAAGTGCTGGGATTACAGGTGTGAGCCACCGCATTCAACCTGTCATGTTTGTTGTGGCTTAGCCTGTTTAAAACACTGGTCCATCAGTTGAAGGGAAGGAGAGGATATAAATGTGCCTTCTCAGTCACCATCTTGAATCCCATTCATTCCCACAGCTGCTGCCCTAACTCAGCCTCATTTTCCTGCCTGGGATCATTGTGGCTGTGCCACCTTCAGCCCCTTCATCCCCAGCACATGCTGCCACAGCCAGGGTGACCTTCCAAAAGCAGGAATCTGAGCATAGATCCCTGTTTGAACTCCTCAGTTGACCTTTAGAGTCAGCAGGATCAAATCTGCCATGATATTCAAGGCCTTTTGTGAGCTGGATTCTGCCTGTATCTCTAGCCTCATCTCTTTGTAGTTTCTCAGTGAGCTGTGCTCTTAGATGCCTCCTGGTGTTAGCTCATGCTGGCTCCTGGTCTGGAACACGTCTTTCCCCCTTCTGTTCTTAGATGGCTTGAATCCATCTGCTGGGGGAAGGATTACTTATGCCCCCACTCTTGTTTTTTCCTTCTCTGTAGAGGGAAATCATCAGGGTAACTCTCCTGGACTCCCATTTCCATACCACCCACCTCCCTGCAGGAGCTCCAGTATTGCCTCCTCCAGGCAGCCCTGTGTGATTGTCCAGTCTGGTGTAGGTTCCTCTTCTATCCTTTAGAGTCTCCGACACACTTATCACACTAATAATGGCCAGGGCCTGAAGAGAGGCAGAGCAGAACAAGCTCATGTTTGGTGGCTCCTGTCTGCATAGTCCACATCCACGTCTCTGGGCACACCAGGAATCTAAGCCCCTCTGGCCAAGCTGCTCCCATGCTATTCAGCATGGAGGCAGCAGTGCCTGTCACCAGGCAGGAGCTAAGTTCTGCATCCTCTTGGCTTACTCCCTCCCTCCTCTACTTGTTTTGGTTACCAGGATTCCTTCATAGCAGCCTCCCTCTCAGGTTAGCTTTTGTCCCCAATCCAGATGCCTATTGAGTCATATCACTATGGGAGGGGGCTCCCTGATTCCCCATAACTGACCCTGCCCTAGAAGCCAAGTGAATTGTGCAATATGAGTCCTGAAGCTCCTTTTGAGTTCACCCTCCAACTACATGTCTTTTTTAGAGAATGGTTTTTGTGACCTTGTCTGTGAGCTCTGGAGGTGTACACATGCCTGATAGAAAGTTGCACAGAACTCACTTGTATAGAAGCTTAAGAAGAAAAGAACCGGGCTGGGCACAGTGGCTCATGCCTGTAATCCCAGCACTCTGGGAGGCCAAGATGGGTGGATCACAGGAGTTCGAGACCAGCCTGGCCAACATGGCAAAACCCCGTCTCTACTAAAAATACAAAAATTAGCCAGGCATGGCAGTGGGCGCCTGTAGTCCCAGCTATTTGCGAGGCTGAGGCAGGAGAATCACCTGAACCCAGGAAGTGGAGGTTGCAGTGAGCCGAGATTGTGCCCCTGCACTGTAGTCTGGGTGACAGAGCAAGACTCCATCTCAAAAAAAAAAAAAGAAGAAAAGGACCTAAAAAATACATCAAGAGGTGGCCGGGCGCGGTGGCTCATGCCTGTAATCCCAGCACTTTGGGAGGCCCAGGCGGGTGGATCATGAGGTCAGGAGATTGAGACCATCCTGGCTAACGGTGAAACCCCATCTCTACTAAAAATAAAAAAATTAGCTGGGCGTGGTGGCGGGCGCCTGTAGTCCCAGCTACTTGGGAGGCTGAGCCAGGAGAATGGCGTGAACCCGAGAGGCGGAGCTTGCAGTAAGCCGAGATTGTGCCACTGCACTCCAGCCTGGGCAACAGAGTGAGACTCCATCTCTTAAAAAAAAAGAAAAAGATACCAAGAGGCATATTGAACAGCATGCCCCTGATTTTGGTGATCCATGTTTGAAATAAGTCTACCACAGACTGATAAATTTAAAGTGAAACAAAACTCAGTGTGCCAAGTGTGGTACAATGCAGTCCTACAGTTAAATTGGGTGGTCCCCACTTCCCCCTCCCCAGAGATGTAGATGAGGTATGAAGGGGAGCAGAGCTGGCCTGGGAGGGAGAGGGGAGGAGGAGGAGATGGGAGATAGTCTGCTCTGTTCCCTTAGGTAGTTGATTCATAAACTGTTACAGAAGTGGCTCAGAAAGCATGCTCTGAGGAACATTAACTTATAAGTCCCTGCTACCAGCCCTGAAAAAGCATTCTAAACCAAATAGGTTTGGGAACCCAGAGCACCCAATGCCTCTCCTGGGGAGTCCCATTTTACACTGGCATATTAAAGGCTCTGAGAAGTCCCACAGTAAATCAGCTTGTATAATTT
This sequence comes from Papio anubis, assembly GCF_008728515.1. Taxonomy (NCBI): domain Eukaryota; kingdom Metazoa; phylum Chordata; class Mammalia; order Primates; family Cercopithecidae; genus Papio; species Papio anubis. The sequence continues at coordinate 110,412,415 of NC_044982.1, read as the reverse complement.
TGATAATCCAATTCTTCCCAAATGTTTTTAAATTTGCTAACATTCTATGAAAATATTTTAAGAAATGTTGTGTACTTTAGGATCTTTCTACTCAAAATTTGGTTCCCAGCCAGGCACAGAGGCTCAGGCCTATAATCCTGGCACTTTGGGAGATTGAGGTGGATGGATCACTTGAGCCCAGGAGTTCAAGACCAGCCTAGGCAACATGGTGAAACCCCCTCTCTACAAAAAATAAAAAATATAAATGCAAAACAAAAAATTTGTTTGCTGGGCCTGCACCATCAGCATCACCTGCAAGCTTGTTAGAAATGCAGAATCATAGATCCCATCCCAGAACTACAGATTCAGAATTCTGGGGCTAGGGCCTAAGAATCGGCATATTAATCAGCCTTCCAGGTGACTTTTATGTATCCTGGGGTTGGATGATCCCTGCTTTAGGGCAGTGGTTTTCAAAGTGTGGCCCGTGAAATTCTGGAGGTCCCCGAAGTCTTTTTAGAGGATCTACAAGGTCAAAGTTATTTTCATAATAGATTATGATGTTAGCCTTTTGCATTGATCATGCAAAAGCAATGGGGAGTAAAACTGCCAGTGCCATAACCCACATCAAGGCAGTGGCACCAAACTATTCTGGTGGTCATAGTTTTCTTCACCATCACACACTTACAGCAAGTGGAACTTGGCATTTCATTCCTGACTGCCCTGGATAAAGCAAATATATATGTATTAATTTTGTTAAATCTCAACCTCTGGGTTCACATCTTTTAAATCATTTGTGTGAACAAATGAGAGGTAGACATAAAGCACTTCTGTTTTATAGCAAAATATAAATGTCTAGATGAAAAACATTTGTGCAGTCTTTGAGTTGCAAGTTGAACTAGTTGCATTTTTCATGAAACACCATTTTTGCTTGAATGGATGGTGGACAAACCAGTTATTCAGAGATGGATGTTGTCTAGAAAATGAACAAAGTAAGCTTGCCACTTCAAGGAAAACTGACAGTACTTATAGGCAATGATAACATTTGAGCTTTCAAGTGAAGATGAGAATTTTGGAAAACTTGTATTTGTTACCACAAGCTTAACATCTTCCCAATACTTACAGACTTTTCTTTTCTTTCTTTCTTTTTTTTTTGAGACAGAGTTTTGCTCTTGTTGCCCAGGCTGGAGTGCAGTGGCACAATCTCAGCTCACTGCAACCTCTGTCTTTTGGGTTCAAGTGATTCTCCTGCCTCAGCCTCCCGAGTAGCTGGGATTACAGCCACCTGCCACCATGCTTGTCTAATTTTTGTATCTTTACTAGAGATGGGGTTTCACCATGTTGGCCAGGCTGATCTCGAACTCCTGACCTTGTGATCCGCCTGCCTCAGCCTCCCAAAGTGCTGGGATTACAGGCGTGAGCCACCGTGCCCGGCCACTTACAGACTTTTCTAATGAGATTGTGGTAATAATAATATGATTTTTAAAAATACTATATGGTAAAATGCATCAACATCTGAAAGATCTGAGTAACTCAGAAAACCAATATTTTCCAAATGACCAATGCATGATGTTATAAAATCATGCTTAGGTAAAAAATCCATCTGAAGTGCAAGATAGATCAATGGATTTTAGAGTCACAAAGTACTGAAATTTCATCGATATGGTTTCCAAATCCACATTGCAATTAACCTTTAAGAAGTACCACTTGTTGAGTTTTGGTGTAGTATTTGAGAAAATTATCCACAATTTTCTGAAAAGACTGTTAAAATATTCCTCCCTTTTCCCACATGGGCATTTACTATATCTGAGCTTGCTTCTCTGGGCTCCGTAAAATAGGACTAAATGCTGAGGACCAGCAGTTGGGGGGTACAGTCTGCTCTCTGGAGTCAGCAGATAAAATGCAAGGTGTCTGGGGCACCCAGAGCTCTAATATTTAATACTCATCAGCTTCCACTGCAGCTGACATAAAGACGCACTTAGCAAGGGGTGTGTGCTGCTCCAGGGAGAAAATGAGGGTAATTGAAATTAACTTGGCTCCTGCCGTTTTTTCCTCCTTTCCTAATCACCAGGAAATCTGCTGCTAGCTGAGCAGGAGGGCCTGAGGGCCAATGCTCCAGGGAGTCCGGGGCTCAATTAAGCTTCGGTAAATTGGATTTCTGGCCGTGAGGCCATGGGGCTGGGGTTGGCATTGAGGCATGAGCTGCCAGACGGTATTAGGCCAAGGGCTGACCAGATGGGCCCAGCAGCTAATTCAATCTGGTTTCCCAGAAACAAGACTTGGAAGGCCAGAGCTATGGGCCTGGAGAGCTGCGACTCCAGCTGGGAGGGCGAGATCTTATGTGGCACTGGGCCCACCCTGTGGCTCATCTCAGGGAGTCCTGTGCCCGGCACCTGGCCTCGGCCAGCTGTGCACTAACAATCCTGATAACCAGTGATAGGTGGCAGTTTAGTGCTAGGGAAAAAGCCCAGCCTGGGGATTGGGGGCCAGGGCTGTGGGCCTCACACAGGTATCAGCTTGCTCTAGGAATGAATTTAGGTAAGTCTCATTCTCTCTCCAGGACTAACATTCTTACTTCTATGGGCTGCCATAGTCTTAAAAAGAAAAAAGAAAAAAAAAAGAAGAAGGAGTCAGAAAACTCAGAATGGGAGAGAGAAAGGCTGAAACAAAGAAAGGGATTGTAAGATACATGGATGGGCTTTGGTCTAGGAATAGGCCAAGGTGGATATCCAGGCCGGCATGACTCAGTGAGTTTGGTGCACAAGTGTTATATAACCCGTTTGCATAAGTTCATACTTGGCTCTAAGTTACTATTGTCTGTAAAAGGTGTAACTGTCTTGCTGATGTTGTGCATGGGGCTTGGCTTTTGGGGGCTCAGCTTGGCTCAACATGGCTGGACATGGCAGGTGTGCAGTTACCCAAAGAGAGGGAGTCAAAGCTGTCCGTCTTGCAGACGGACAGGAGGAGCCAGGACACAACTTGGCTTGCTTGTGCCCAGAGAGAGAAAGAGTTAAGCTGCTGACTCTGAAGGCAAGGGAGAGCTGGCTGCGCAGCTGTGCATGGGGGCAGCCAGCTCAAGCAGCCGAGACAGGGTGACCAGCGTGTGAGTAAGCTGTTGATGAGAAAACCAATTTAAATAAGCTGTGTAAGAGAGCTGCTGCTGAATAAACCATAGTCACCTGCCTGTGGCCCCCGAAGTGTTCTTTCTGCTCATCCACCCACTCCCCTTGGACTTCAGCATGGGCTGGACCCGGACCCCGGGATCTGACAGAGATCATAGGAGATAAAGATAGCATGAGATAGAGAGAGGCAGAGTGAGTCAGATACACAGAGAGAGGCAGAAAAAGATACAACAGGGAGAGGGAGAGACATCTAGACAGAGCAAGACAAAGAGAGATACAGTTGGCTTAGAGAGCAGAGAAAAAAAGGAAGAGAGAGACTGAAGCCAAAGTTTCACTACAAAATGAATGTTCTAAGTGGGGGTGGCAGGGCTCTTTTGTTTTTTTTTTTTTTTTCCTTAATCAAGAATAGTTCCTAACCTGGTCTTAAAATCCCAGTTTCCAAATGGTCAGAGAAGGCCGCATTCTCATTCTTGGAAAAGAGGAGAAGGAGGGCTTTTCTCTCTGCTTCTCCTGGTTGCTTTCTCCAACCAGGGCACAGAATCCCAGATTTGGGGCAGCCCCAGCAGCCTGAGCTATCTGGTCAGTTGGCCCCAGCCAAGTCTGCACCAAAAATCTTCCCAAACCTCACACAGAGTCCTCACACTAGCCCCTTTCTGGGCCTTAGACCACCCCAGCTGTCAGAGCTGCGATGGAAAGGTCAGGGCCAGGCCAGCACAGCGTCCCTGTGTTCTGATTGGCATGAATCCTCCATCATTTCCTGCCCAGTCCTTCTTCCCAGAAGTCACACCGTGGGAGTTTCTGTGTCCTGCTGTGTCCCATTTTCTGACACCCAAAACTCACCATGCGTCATTCCTTCAGGCCTTTTCTCTCTTGGACTGGGCCTGCCAGAGACTGAACTCACATCAGGGGGCTCTGGCAGGCTGGCCAGCCACTCCCACTCCCACCAGGGACTTGTTTCCCATTTTCTGTCCCACCCCAACCTGTGCTGCAGCCCCAGGTGTCCCTCATCTGCGCCAAGTCAGGCCCATCTCTTGGCTATCCAGTAACTACTGGGAGTCAGAGCCTCAGCTTCCCTACTGGACATGGTGAGCCAGGGAGAGAATAGACAGACTTGAGCAGCGGTTCTTGGCTTGGACCACACATTGGAGTCACCTGGGAGCTGTCAAAGCCACCCATGTGCCAGGATTCCACCCCCGAGAGACTGCTGTAGTTGGCCTGGGGAGTGGCCTGGACATTGGGATTTTGAAAAGCTCCCAGGGGATCCTGATACGCATCCAGAGTTAAGAACCAGTGTCATCAACCCAGGCCTGCGCGAAGAAGAGTCCACCCCAGACCTCACCTGACAGAGGCTCAGAGACAGCCAGACCCTGGCTCAGGGTAACACAGCTGGAAGGGGCAGAGTGGTGCTGGCCAGAGTTCCTCCATCACCTTCCTCAGCTCCTCACCCTCTTCAACTCCAGTGACAAGAGCTCTGTATCTTACTTTGGTCTCTGTCCACTCTGAACTCTGGGATCCCAAGAGTCGAGTTCTGTATTCATCTATTACCAACAATATGTTCCTCTATGACCCTCGTCTCCTCTACTGTAGTTTAGGGAGAACAGTAACCACTTCACAGGGTTGCGGTGACAATTAAATGAGTTAATATGTTAAGGGCTTATCATGGTGCCTGGCACTTAGTAAGAACTAAATATATGTTATCTGTTAGTATTGTTGTTGCTGTTATTGTTACCACAAAGCATGAACAAACGGCAGAGTCTGGCTGGCAATTTGGGGGAGCGGGGCAATCCAATGGTATATGTTATGAGTTGAACAGTGGCCTCCCAAAAAGATATGTCCATTTCTTAACCCCCATACCCTGTGAATGTGGCGTTATTGGGAAACAGGGTCTTTGTAGGTATAATAAAGGATTTCAAGATGAGATCATCTGAGCAGGGCCTAAATCCAGTAAGTGTCCTTATAGGAGACAGAAAAGGAAAGGCACAAAAAAGACCATGGAAAGACAGAGGCAGAGGCTGGAGTGATGCAGCCATGAGTTAAAGAATGTCTGGGTCCTCCAGGAGCTGGAAGAGGCAAGGAGGGACTCTGCCATAGCACATTCCAAGGGAACGTGGCCCTGCCAGCACCTTGATGTCAGACTTCTGGCCTCTAGAACTGTGAGCAAATTTCTGGGATTTTAAGCCAACCATTTTGTTTTAATTTGTTACAGCAGCTGCAGGAAAGCCACCTTCAGAGTGAAATGTTGCTGGCTAGAAACATCCCTGGACCAGGCCAGTTGACCCATTAGCCCCACCTTATGGAGGTGGGATAGGGGGGTAGTGGTTCAACACTGCCCTGTGTTGGTGCTACAGGGGGCTCAGGCCTGAGGACCTTCTGATGCAAGCACTGGAGGTGCCCCCTTCACAGTGGAGGCCTCAGCAAGTTCCTTCCCCTCTGTAGGCCTCACCTACCCCCCTTCCTGGCGTTTGGCGTGTCTCCGTGAGTCTCGGGGAGAAAACACCCCCATGTGATCAACTCCTCTGAGGTCAGGCCTGGCAAGGCCAGGAGCAGCCTCTGGGGTGAAGTAGATGCCCACCTGCCTCTCCCTGCACTGCCCAGGACTTCAGGGCCCAGACCTCCAGAGCTAATGGCTAATGCAACCAGAAAATGAGCCCTCTCACTCTACGGCCCCCTCTCCCCAAATGGACTTGAGGAGAGTGAGCTCTAATGAAGTCTTTTCTATGGGATAGTTCCAAAGCTTCCCTGTGGTCAGCCGAGGGGCACCATGAGGAAGCATGTGTCTGGGCAACAGGCCCCTGTGTGTTGCCAGGCAAGCCTAAGGGGGTCCTTGGAGGGCTTTGTGTCCAGGGGCTCTTGGTGGTGACACCAGCAGGGCCAGCAGTTTCTGAGGGGGCTACCCACCCACACCTCCTCATTCCCACTCTAACCATGAGGTGTGTGTGTGGATGGGGCTGGGGGAGGCAGGAGCAGCTGCTTGAGGGACACCAAGGACAACTTGGTGAACACTGACACTAAAAGGAAAGCCAAGTGCGTTGGAGTCCAGTGGTCTCATCATACAGCTGGGAATACCGAGGCCCAGAGAGAGGAGGGACTAAGGGTTATACCTTGATCAGCAGCTAAGCTGATATGGGAGCCCAGATTCCCTGTCTGCCCCTGAGAAGTGTGTGTTTACAAAGCACATGCTTGGGATAAGGCTGCTCTATGTGTGAGTTGAAGGGTTGGGGTGAGCACATTCATGCAGCAGTCTGTGGCTGATAGGCCTAGGTGCCCATTTAGATTGCGCCCTGTGGGAAGATGTTCAACTTGATGGCTTCCTTGAGCACTCCATGCAAGGGGGAAAGTCAAACACCAGAGGCAGGGGCCCAGCACAGTGCTCAGGCCCTTATGGAAGGAGGAGGTGGAGGAAGAGAAACAGGAGGGATGGGCAAGGAGAAGTTTGCAGCTGAGCAGGGTCAGAAAAGGACCGCGGAGCACTGTTCCTCAGTGGATGGGCAAGCTCTGTTCTCTTGTGGGGACTTTTATTTCTTCCCCTTGGGAAACCATTCTGGGCTCCTGACATGCCTCAGACCACAGATCTAACACACACTTGCAAGAGCACTCCAAGGAGAGTGGGCATCAACTCCCTCCCACCCCAGTGAGCACTGCCAGCTCGGCACTGTGGGGCAAGTGCTCCGAGTGCAACACCAGGTGAAGAACCAGCGTCTGCCGGACGATGGACTCACTGTGTGCAGAACACGGTGCTAGGCCCTGTGGGAGTTCAGTGAGAGGATTAAGGAAGAAATAACTTACTATTTCAATGTGTTGAGATTCCAACCCTGTGGGAAACTGCCTGATAGGAAAATCTTTACAGAAAGCAGGTAAATGTATGCAGATCTTCACGGCCTAAGTAATTTTCTAATAAGGTGTGAAAATATAGTGAGTGGTTTGGGTGAGGAAGGAGGAGGCAGGCTTGAAGTAGGGCTTTCAGGGAGGGGAGGGGCAATGCCTGACATTAAAGACAGGGAGGGTTGTGGCTGGGAAGTACAGTGGTGAGTGCAAGAGGCCCAGGCCCTGGAGCCCCCAGCCTGCTTCACAGTCTGTGATCTCCCTTGGAGCTGAGAAAGGCTTTTTTGGTCTCCACAGTGAGCCAGCTTTTTAGAAATGGGCACATTGTAATTGTACATATTTATGGGTACAATTTGATGTGTCAGTACAGATATGTGCCATAATGATCAACTCAGAGAGGTAGCACAACTATCCCCTCATGCATGTATCATTTCTTATATGCAATGGAGTACTATTCAGCCATAAAAAGAATAAAATCCTGTCATTTGGAATAACACGGATGAACCTGGAGGATACCATGTTAAGTGAAAAAAGCCAGGCACAGACAGGCAAATAGCACTTGATCTCACTCACATGTGGAATCTAAAAATAAGTGGATTCAGGGTCTGGCCCAGTGACCTGTAATCCCAGTACTTTGGGAGACCAAAGTGGGCAGATCACCCGAGGTCAGGAGTTTGAGACTAGCCTGGCCAACATGGGCAAACCCCATCTCTATGAAAAATACAAAAATTAGCCGGGTGTGGTGGTGGGCACCTGTAATCCCAGCTACTCTGGAGGCTAAGAGAGGAGAATCGCTTGAACCAGGAGGTACAGGTTGCAGTGAGTGGAGATTGTGCCATTGCACTCCAGCCTGGTCCACAGACTCCATCTAAAAAAAAAATAAAATTAATTTTAAAATGTGCACTCAGGAACCACCCAAGCATTCGGTGGTGTCCAGTGGAGTCATGTGTCTGTCACAGATCCCTTCTCCTGTGGCTTGATCTTTGCTACCTCCCCCCATTCCTAGATGTGTTGGCAGGAACAACTCCTTTTATCGTTTGGTTCTGTCTTGTTTCTCAGTATGGTGTCCTTGAGTGGAGTCTCAGTCACTCTCTCCACTGTGTGTCACTCCCCTCTTAGACTGGGAATGCTCTCAGCAAGGGTCTGCTGAGAGAGGGACAGAAGAGACAAGGGAAGAAGCAAAACAAACTCCCAGTGGTGAGACCTTTCCTCAATACAGGTCTTATGGATTTGAGTCAAGGAGATACATGAAACAAAACACCGCTTCAACCATTTTCAAGTGTATGATTCGGCGGCATTAAGTACACTCACAGTGCTGTGTAACTGCAGAACCTTTTCATCACTCTAGAAGGAATCCTGTACCCATGAAGCAGTCACTTCCAATTCTGCCCCTTCCCCTAGGCGCTGGTTGCCACTAATCTGCTTTCTGTCTCTGTGGATTTGCCTCTGTGTCAAGGAGATGTTTTGATATTTGTGTTCCACTTATAATGCAAATAACCACAGGAGAACCCATAATCTACACTTTCAATTCCATTAATTTCAACAATACCCACCCTCCACCCACCTCCATAGTTTAGAAATTATTGTTTTAGAGACAGGGTCTTGCTCTGTCACCCAGGCTGGAGTGCAGTGGCTCAATCACAGCTCCTTGAATCACAGCAGCCTTGAAGTCCTGGGCTCAAACAATCCTCCTGACTCAGCCTCCCAAGTATCTGGGACTACAGATGCACATCACCATGCCTGGCTATTTTTTTAATTTTTTATAGAGACAGGGTCTCAAATTGCTACCAGGCTGGTCTCAAGCTCCTGGTCTCAAGCAATCCTCCCACCTCAGCCTCTGAAAGTGTTTGGATTACAGGCATGAACCAATAAGCCCAGCTAGGAATGATGTAATCCCTATATACTATGGGGAAAACACTAGCCTAGAGGTTCAGAGACCAGGGTTCTAGCTCATTCTGTCCAAAGTTATGTGATCTCTTATGGATGAGGGTCCCTGATTGTCTTTAGGCCTTAACAATCCCCATCCTGAGGCGTGGGAGGTGGACTCGGCTAATAAATTCCAGGGCCCTCTGTACCTTTGACCCTCCAGTGCCATAGCAGAAGTCCATTGACCTGGCAGAGCACAGGGTGGGTGGGACCTGGGTGACTGGGTGCCAGGAGGAAGCCAGGCCTGGGGATAGGGAGAACACTGGTGAGGGCTCAGACTTGGCCTGCCTTACCCACCACTGGGCTCGGGGCAGCCCTGTCCACATTAGCTTCCTGGCTGGTCCAAAGCCGCAGGCAGAGTCTGCAGGTGGGATATGCCAGTCCCCGTCATAATGCCTGCTCTGGGGTGAGCCTCCCGGAGGCCTCAAGCAGTGGCCTTCCTGGGCAGGCTGAGGCAGGACAGGGCAGGGCAGGCCTTGGGGACCGGGAAGGGGCAGAGGTCAGAGGTCAAGGCAGGGTGGCTGCAGAGTGGGATGCAAGGTCCTCAACCCAGAGGCTCCCTGGGCCCTACTTTCCCCGGCTCATGAGAGCCTGGATTCTGAGATCTGCCAGGACTGGGGCTCGGCACTGCCCATGGAAACAGGTGTGGCAGGGAAAAAAATTATAACCAAATATTTATAGTCACCTCTCTTCTCCCTTCTGAAAAGGGAGACTCTTGGCCTCCTGGACATTATTGCATAGTGAAGGGAGAAAGGTTGAGATACAGAGTTAAAGAAACTAAGAGAGGCCAAACTGGTCCACTTGAGGAAAGATGGGGGAACCCCAGGAGGGGAGGAGGGGATGCCCTGGGGAAGTAGGGGGCTTTCCAGAGGGGCCAAGAAGGGAGGGTAGGATGCAGAAAGTCAGAGCACAGTTCTGAGTTTTGGAGACAGCAAGAGAAGAGATTTAGATAACTAAAGGACAGGGCTTGTGGAGAGAAGTGTTTGGAGATTTGGGAGATAGTGTATCGTGCGATGTATTGTGAAAACCCCTTCTTCATATCCCCAGAAAACTACCACTGACGATTTATGGTACAATTCGGTGCTTTTGCAGAGAGATTGGTATCTCTTTTTTTTGTTTGTTTTTTTAATAATGCATTGGCTTGGCTCCATTTGAATTAGACATCTTCAGCAGGTTTTATTCATGTTCCATTAGCTAAATATTGGGTTTCCTATATTGTGGGTTGCCTGAAACCACTTTGTAGGCCCTTCCACAGTGGGAGGCACCTCAGAAATCACCTCTTTGGCCTGCAGCTCCATCTCCCCAAGCTCTGGGGTTTCTTGAATGAGTGGCCTCGTTTAGAAGATAATACAGCATCCCTAATCTGAAAATCAAAAATTGGAAATGGTTCAAAATCCCAAACTGTTTGAGTGCCGACATGATGCTCAAAGGCCAGGTTCAAAGGAAATGCTCATTGGAGCATTCTGGATTTCAGATTTTTGAATTTCAAAATCTGAAAAAAAAAAAAAATCTAAAATCCAAAATACTTCTCTAATTGTAACCTGGAATTGCAATTGGGTCCTGACCTGCCAGCTAAGGCAGTGAGCAGTCAACAGGTTCTCCACGCACTCCTTCCGCCCCTCACCCTCCCATGGGCTCCCTGCTGGCTGGACTTGTGCATCAGCCCCCAGCCTCCCCTTGCACCTGCTGGAAAGCGGGCATGATGCTCCTGCCCTGTCTTCCTGGATCTTGGACCACTGTGACAATTGCAGGATTCCAGCCAGGGAAAGTGCTAGAGGGTAGAAGTAGTTGGTACACAAAGTTCCTCCAAAGAGGAGGTTCCAACAATGGCACAGCAGCCCCGGGAGGGTCTGTGACTGTGTCTACGCCTCCAGCTCTGGCCCCTGCCTCTTGGGGCGCTGCTCAACATCACCCTCAGAGTGAGAGGAAGTGGGTATCAAGCTCAGACCTGCTCCTCCTTCCTCATGGCCTTCCTGTGGCCTCTGACCCCTCTGTGAAATGAGGGCAGTAGTGTCTTCTTCAGTGCACTGCTGGGAGGTCAAAGAGAATGGATGCAAAGTGCTGAACATAAAACCCCAGCACTGGGAGGTGCTCCCTCAATGGCACCTTGAATCCCAGTCCAGAATGCAGTGCACAAGAAATTTGATCTTAAATTTCTTGATCTTAAATGCAACACTTGTGTTTCTGAAGTCAAGCTCCCTTTCCTGGGCAGTCAGGTATGCCTTAGCGCTCTGGTCCTATGTGAGGTCAGGGGGCTTGGTGTGCAGAGAGATACCTGTCCTCTGTCATCCTTCCACCTTGGTTGCCACTGAGACATCCATTTTTCTCTCCATCGTTTCTGTTCTGTGGCAGGCCTAGGATCACCCCAGACACACCACACTATTGCTGGGGGTAGCAGGAAATGCTATGCAAGAGGGTCAGGGGTCCCCCTGCCTCCTGCCTCCCTCCCTTCCTCTCTCCACTCTACCACATCCTCCCCCACAGCAGTGAAGTTTAGAGCTGCCGCTGGCTAGAATGAGGGGGAAGGCAGGGAGGAGAAAACCTGTTAATATCTCAAAATTTGCTTCCATCCTAGTGACCTATATGTCTGAATATAAATGTTTCTTTGAGCCATCCTCCTGCCCCACCACAGCAGCGAGGCCACGGGAGAGAGGGAAGACATTTAGGAACAGATGAGTTCACAGAGGGGAGCGAAAGATGAGGGAGCTCTCAGAGGCTGTCTGATGGTGTACTTCCCATTCCCCCATAAGAACACATGTATGGTCTCCTTCCTAATAACTTTGCATGCTTTAAAGCCAATTAGCTGAGAGCACTAATGAGATTTCACAGAGGGGCTCCCTGGCCATATGGCTCAGGGCCTCCCTGGGTGCACCTGGGATGGCATTTGGGAAGCTCAGGGAGTGACAGATGGGTTTGGTGACATTCAGGAAATTATGCAGACCTGCTCAGTCCTGGGCCTGGGGCCCTGATTCATCATAGGCCTTGGGAAGTCAGGGGCCGGGGAGGGAGCACAAATGTGAATTAGTGATCACAGGAGTGTGTTCCGCCAGCCCCCTTTGGAACTCAAGGGCCGTTTAAATAAAGCAGAGTACAGATGGGTTTCCCGAGGGTTCTCCCACCCCGGGGCTGCCTTGTTCAGGGAGGTGGAGGAGGAACTTCCCCAGACTCCATAGAGGATATGCAGAGTGGAACCTGCTCTGTCACTTGCTTGGGCAAATCACTTCTGCTTTCTGAGCCTTAGATTCCTGTCTGTGAAACAGGATAAACCACCTCTCCTAAAAGTGTGGATTCAATGAGATCATGGGTGGAAATTAACCTGGCCATGCTTGATACAATATAAATGCTGAATACAGCTAGCAGGCCACTGTCCTCGCTGCCCTGGGCCAAATGAAAAGCATGCTGAAATAGAGACCCCAGCGTAGGGGCAGTGGCAGGAAGGAGAAAACAGTCACCCACCCCTGACCCCACACACCCAGGGAGGTGCCTGCAGGAGGAGGCATTGAAACAGGAGTGTGGAAAATAAGAAAGACTTCAGGAGGAAGAGAAAGGGAGAAGGCAGGCCCCGTGTCCAGAGGGGCACAAGCAAAGGCTCTGAGACAGGAAAGCATCCCCTGGTTCTGAGGACAAGGCTCCTTATGCATTGGAAATGACAATAGAATGACAAGTGGTGGGTCTTGGGTGTTCCATGAAAACATAGGCTTTATTTTGTAGGCCATGGGGAGCCCTGAAAATTTTTGAGGAAGTGAATAGCAGGATATGACCTGTGTATTGGAAGCACAGACTGGAGGGGCAAGACTGGAGCCAGAAAGGCCAATTCAGGCGAGAGGGGATGGGAAGGGCTGGGAGTCAAGAGAGGCCATGGGTGTTGTGATGATGGACTCAACAGGTCTTGGTAAGTAATGGCCATGCAGGTGGGGGTGGGGGGTCTAGGACGATACGCAGCAGCTTGATAGGAAGTCTTGGGGGCTGAAGGGGCTGTTACAGAGATTGGAGTCAGGATTAGGGGAGCAGCAGGCGTGAGCCCGGTGATGAGTTTCTGTTTGGATGTGGTGAATTGGAGGAGGCCATCCAGGCCATTACCAGCAACTGTGTGGGACTGAATCCCAGGGATCTGTTAGAGTTATTTGCTTGCAGTTCCCTATCCTCCCCAAGATTGCAGCACTGTTGAGTGGGCATCCCATACCTGGGTGTTGGCCGTGGAGGTTCTGGGCAGACCCGGCTGAATGCTGTGTGACCCGGCTTCATTGCCTTCCTCACCTCCCATGCTGTGTGCTCCAGTGGGCCCAGGACAGGGGTTCTCTGAAGTGTGGGGCTCAGCTGTTCCACCTCCTCTGCCACACCCCAGGGGTCTGTGTCCCTCTTCATGGGCACCATGGCTCTGCTCCCCCTAGACTTTGGGTTTTTTTGGAGACAGTCTCACTGTTGCCCAGGCTGGAGTGCAGTGGTGGGATCTCGGCTCTCTGCGACCTCCGCCTTCCAGGTTCAAGGGATTCCCGTGCCTCTACCTCCCAAGTGGCTGGAATTGCAGGCATGTGCCACCACATCCAGCTAAGTTTTGTATTTTTAGTAGAGACAGGGTTTTGCCATGTTGGCCAGGCTAGTCTCAAACTCCTGGCCTCAAGTGATCTGCCTGCCCTGGCCTCCCAAAGTGCTAGGATTACAGGCAGGAGCCACTGCACCTGGCCAACTACCCCAGATTTTGTAGCATCACCTTGTCAAGATCTCCAGGTCAGCTGCAGAGAACATCCCTCAGATGGCTACCTGGGGATTGCCTCCCCACATACTCTGATTAAAAAAAAAAAAAGGCCCAGCACGGTGGCTCACACCTGTAATCCCAGCACTTTGGGAGGCCGAGGCAGGTGGATCACCTTGAGCCTAGGAGTCGAGCCCGCCCGCCCACAGTGAAACCCCGTCTCTACTAAAATACAAAATTGGGGCCAGGCTGTGAGTGGCAGGCACCACCCTGTAATCCCAGCTACTCGGTAGGCTGAGGTGCAGGAGAATCACTTGAACCTGGAAGGTGGAGGCTGTGCAGTGAGCTGGAGATTGGAGCCAGGCTGCACCTCCAGCCTGGTGACAAGAGCAAACCTGGCCTCCCAAAAAAAAAAAAAAAAAAAAGATAAATTTAATCTCCCTTATTGGACTCAGTAATTAAAAATGGAATTGGAATTTTGACTTATGCTTCCTGGCTTGAGTGAGCTCTGCAGAGGCAGCAGGGGCAGCAGCAGCAGCTTTCAGACAGCCCACGAGGCCTGGCAAGGGGATGTATTTAGGCTTTCCCGGGTGTTACCAGGAGAAGCAAGCTGCTGTCTGAGAAAGGGCAAAGGTCAACATTTGCAACCTGGGATTTCATTGAAAAGAATATCTGGGAAATTACCACTAACTAAGCAACTGATTGAGAGAATGATGAGATGTTCTAACCACACACACGCTTATTCTCTCCTTAGATTTTTATAATCCTCATTCGATGAGCATCATTCATCCAATAAGCTCTTACTGAGCATCTTCTTGTGTGTCAAATGTTGTGTCAGGCTTTGGGGACACAGATGTGAAGACAGGATTGTACATGGAGTAGCCTGGACTTTGGGGTACCTCAGGGTACAGAGTAATCCCACCCCTTTATCACCTATGCCAAGCCAGTCATGGAATGGTATGCCCCCAGCCTCAATGATGGCTTCCAAAGTGGGAACTTGACCTTAAGTGTTCTGATCAGAGAAAAATCCAGGACTTTTGTCCCATGGCAAAGGAAAAACAGCTTTCTTCTTCTAGATGCTGCAGAAGGTAGATGTGATACCTGGCACAGCTGCAGTCATTTTATGACGATGAGGAAGCCTGGAGGACAGAAAAGGAAACAATTAGAAGAGAGAAGAGTCCTGATCCAATTCTGCCTACACATGGCAGGTTGCCAGACTCTACAGTTTGGCCAGCCTACATGTTCCTTTTAAAGAAAAGGAAGTGATTTAAATAAATCAATCTGTAGCCAAGAGCTCTAACTGAAATGGGCATGTATTATGTGCCTGCCATTTACATGACAAATTTAATTGAGTCCTCACAACAGCTTTTTAATGTAGAGATTGACAACCTCATTTTACAAATGAAAATATCAAACCCGGTGGTGAAGTGACTTTCTGAGGTCGCCCCATTACATAAGTAAAGGATTTGGGTTCTAGAAGTTCGACTCCGACACCTGTTTGCTGCAATACAAAGTTGCTTACTGTGTTGGCATTGGAAACTTCATCAGATTCTCTCTCTCTCTCTCTCTGTCTCTCTTCTCAATCCTCCTGGGATTGTTTTTCCTGTTTTTATTTTTGAAACTAGAGAATGGATCAAGTTTCATTGCTGGGTTGACAAGGGCATGCAGGGACACAGTCCATGTGAGGCATGATGCCAGTCCCCAGGCCCTTGCAGAAAGTTTGGGGAAGCCTTCAGGAGGTGTGGAATTGCAGAGGCAGGACCACAATTAGCTAGATCTGAAGAGGCAGGGGACCCAACTGTCATCTGGACTCTGAGTAGAAAAAGAGAAATCAGAGCCTTATAGAAAAGACATCTGTACCTTGTTCTGCAGACAGACTTCCTGCTATGATGCACCTTATTTTTTGCGTACAGAACAGGCTTGACATTTATGTAGATTGATTCCAACTTAGCATTTTGACCAAAGGAGCTATTAACCCTTTCCCTCCTGTCCTGGGGGAAAAACGGCTTGTGGGGCCTGACCCACAAGTGGCCCCATCAGGCTGTTCCGGCCTTTTTCCGGCTTAGTCTCTGGCTGGAAATGGATGGCTTCTTTATGACCCTGAGGAGGCATGGCCAACAGGAAGCACATTTGCTCTCTCCTGAGCTCATTTTTCACCCGGGCTCCTTTTGCTGGAGAAGCAATCAAAGCTAAATCTCAATTTTGGGGGCAGGAGGGGCAGCTGGTGGCAGTCATCTGCACCTGGGCTGTTAGATAAAACCTCCACGCAGCCTTTGGAAGCCATGCTCGAGATTTAAAGGGGAAGAGCTTTCCTGTGTTGACAATTGCTTTACAATTCACTTAATAACACTCCAGGTCTTTGTACAGAGGTATGCACCTTCACTCTGCTGCTCCATCTGAACCTAGTTACATCCCTAGGGGACAGGCGTGTGTCAGGATCCTCTTTTCACTCTAAGGATACTGAAGCCCAGAGAGGTCAAGCCAGTTGCCCTACTTTGCCCAGCTGTTCAGTGGTCAAGTCGGTGGTTTTAGTCTCTGACAATTCAGTGCCCTTTCTATTACACTGCACTGCCTTTCATGCAGGTTTAAAGGGAACAGGAAGAATCTGTGCTCCAGTGCACTGTCTCCCCATAGGACTGTGAGCTGCTCAAGGCAGGGTGGTAATGGAGTCACATCTGGGCAGCATGATGTGGAGCACCACTGATATTTGGGAGTCCATTTGGGACTGGATAATTTTTTGCTTTACAGACATTTCAATGAGTCTGCATTTAGCATTCCTGGACCCTGGCCGCTAAACTCCAGCAGTGCCTCCTCATTCTTATAAAACCCTCCTCCCCATAAAAAAAAAAAAAAAGAGCCCCAGACATTTCCAAATCTCCCAGGATGGAGGGAACAGGGTGGAGTAGAAGTGGGCAGTACCACCCTTGGTTGAGAACCCAGTCTTTGGAATAAGATGGCTGAGGTTTCAAACCTTGTCTCTGCTTTCCCTAGCAGGGTGACCTCGGAGGTCTGGCTTCCTGATTCAGAACATTTACCCCAGAGAGTAATCAGGAAGATGAAACGAGCTAATGGACCCAAAGCACAAAGCTCCTTGCCAACATGAGATGTTTTGATTAAGTAACTAATAAAAATAACAAATGAAATCCTGTCGCATTAAGAGTTGGCGCTACTGTGTTTACAGTAGGTGCTCCATAAATGTGGCTTCCTTCTTCTGCATTCTCTGCATCTACCTCAACAACCACATCAACAAAAATAAACATTTATTGGCTTACTTTTTACACATAAAGCATTTAGCAAAGAATTTGACACATTGCCCCATTTATTCCCACAAGAGCCCTATGAGGTAGTTATATTATTGTCCCTATCTTACAAATGTGGGAACTGAGAGCAGAGATTGACTAACCGTAGCCTGTGGGCCAAATCCAGCCACTGCCCGTTGTTACTGGAACACAGCCTCGTTCATTCATTCATGTGTTGTCTATGGTTGCTGCTTTTACACTGAGTAGTTGCTTGCAGCAGAAACCATATATGGCCTGCATAACCTAAAATATTCAGTGTCTAACCCTTTATAAGAAGAGTTTACTGACCTCTACTCCAGAAGGTTAATTTAGAAGGTGACAAAACTAGTTATGGTGGAGGCATGAGTCCAACTCAGTTCAGTTTGATTCCAAAGCTCAGGCTCTTAGACACACACTCCCACTGGAGGTGGTGGATTTTCATTAAGTGGTTGTTAGACACTGAAATTGTAAAACATTTATTTTAAAATAGACTATATTATATATTTGGTTTTTATTGCGGTAAAATATCTGTAATGTAAAACATACCATTTAACCACTTTTAAATGTACAGTTCATTGCCATTAAGTGCATTCACAATGCTGTACAACCATCACCATTATCCATTTCCAGAACTTTTTCATCATCCCAGACAGAAACACTGTACCCATTCAACAGTAACTCCCCATTCCCTCTCTCCCAGCCCCTAATAGTCACTATTCTACTTTTTGTCTCTATGAATTTGCCTATTTTAGGTACCGCATATAAGTGAAATCATACAGATTTGTCTTTTTGTCTCTTATTCCATTTAGCATGTTTTCCAGGTTCATCCATGTTGTAAGATGTATCAGAATTTTATTCCTTTTTAAGGCAAAATAATGTCCCATTGTGTGTACTCTCAGATGTTCCTCCATTTACAATGGAGTTACATCCAATAAACCCACTGTAAATGAAAAATATTGTAAGTCACAAATGCAATTAATACACCCAACTTACTGAACATCATGGCTTAGCCCAGCCCATGTTAAACATGCTCAGAACACTTACATTAGCCTACAGCTGGGCAATATCATCTAACACAAAGCCTATTTTATAATCAAATGTTGACTATCTCTTGTAATTTATTGAATACTGAAAGTGAAAATCAGAATGGTTATATGGGTACTTGAAGTACAGTTCCTGTTGAATGTGTATCACTTTTGCACCATTGTAAAGTCAAAAAATATTAATTCAAACCATTGTGGGGCCAGGCACGTTGGCTCACGCCTGTAATCCCAGCACTTTGGGAGGCCAAGGCAGGTGGGTCACCTGAGGTCAGGAGTTCAAGACCAGCCTGACCAATGTGGTGAAACCCCGTCTCTACTAAATACAAAAAATTAGCCATGGGTGGTGGCACATGCCTGTAATCCCAACTACTTGGGAGGCTGAGGCAGGAGAATCACTTGAACCTGGGAGGCAGAGATTGCATTGAGCCAAGATTGTGCCATTTACTCCAGCCTGAGCAACAAGAGCAAAACTGCGTCTCAAAAAATTATAATAAAAAAATAAAAATACAACATCATAAACTGGGGACCATCTGTGTTTGTTTTTGAATAGATAGTACATGCATAGAGTACAAAATTCAAAAGATACAAAGGACCTAGAGTGAAGAGTGAATCTCTCTCCTGTCCCTTCCCCCTGCAGGCCCCAGCTCCCCTCCCAAGAGACAACCAGTGTTACTGCATTCTTGGGTATCTTTTCTGAGAGGATTTTATGCACACTCAGCATCTAGGTTTCAATAGTATTTTTAAATTTATTTTCACACAAGTATTACTACACCTGGCATATTGTTCCTGCATCTTTCTGATAACCTTTTTCTTTCTTGAGACAGGGTCTTGCTCTGTCACCAAGGCTGGAGGGTAGTGACACAGTAATATCTCACTGCAGCCTCTACCTCACCTACTCAAGCAATCCTCCCACCTCGGCCTCCCAAGTAGCTGAGAACACAAGCGTGTGCCATCACACCCGACTATTTTTTTGTTTTTGTAGAGATGTGGTCTCACTATTGCCCAGGCTGGTTTCAAACTCCTGAGCTCAAGCCATCTTTCTGTCTGAGCTTCCCTAAGTGCTGCGATTGCAGGTGCCTGGTGGCTCACACATTAAGTATTCTTAATAATATGTCTTGTGGATTGTTTCATATCATTATATCTAGAGCTATCTCACTCTTTCAACAACTGCATATAATCCCACTGCATGAATGTATCATGATTTATTTATCTGGTCATTATAAATAGACATTTAGGTTTTTTAAAAAATCTTTTTCAGTTATGAACAGTTCTACAGTGAATGTTCTTTTCATTTTTTTGTTGTTTGTTTTTGAGACAGAGTCTCACTCTGTCGCCCAGGCTGGGGTGCAGTGGCGCGATCTCAGCTCACTGCAACCTCCGCCTCCCGGGTTCAAGTGATTCTCCTGCCTCAGCCTCCTGAGTAGCTGGGACTACAGGTGCATGCCACCACTCCCAGCTAATTTTTTATCTTTAGTAGAGATGGGGTTTCACCATGTTGGCCAGGCTGGTCTGGAACTTCTGACCGCAGGTGATCCGCCCACCTCGGCCTCCCAAAGTGCTGGGATTACAGTCGTGAGTCACTGTGCCTGGCCTCTTGTCATGTTTTTAAGATGAGTTTTAAAAGCCAATGTAGTAGAAGATGAAGCATGTTTCTCACCCACTCCATGTTGGACTGCATTTTTTAGGGAAATTGTGCTATCTGGAGAACCATATTTGGCTCAGAGGTTCAGGAGTGCTTGGATCCTACCCTGGTCTAACTCCTCCCTCCCCCACATCTGGGCCAATGAGAGATGGAGAAAAAAAGCAAGGAACAACTCATTCTTACAGGAGCTGAAAGCCTAAGGCCATACTCACTGGAGGACAACCCTTCCTCTAACCCAGGGTTTCTCTTTGACTTTTTTTGTTTTGTTTTGTTTTCTTTTCTTTTTTGAGACTTAACTCTTGCTCTGTCACCCAGGCTGGAGTGCAGTGGTGCAATCTCAGCTCACTGCAATCTCCAGCTCTCGGAGTCAAGTGATTCTTGTGCCTCAGCTTCCTAAGTAGCTGGGACTACAGGCACCTGCCACCACACTTGGCTAATTTTTGTATTTTTAGTAGAGACAGGGTTTTATCATGTTGGCCTGGCTGGTCTCAAACTCTTGACCTCAGGTGATCTGCCTGCCTCAGCCTCCCAAAGTGCTGGGATTACAGGCATGAGCCACCGCACCCAGCCTCTCTGACATTTTGGACTAGATAGACCTTTTTTCTATCTAGTTATTTACCTCAATGTAAAGGTCACAATGTCAGGCTAAGGCTTTCTAATAAAGCTCCTGGTTTTCATGTCGTGGGAGAGAGGAGAGCTGAAATCAGTATTGTGAGAAGTGGCTGAAATGTCTGCTGTAGCTCCAGGTGAGAGAGGCCCAAGACCTAGCATGGGAATAAAACCTCCCAAGATCTGGCAAGCTAAGCAAGCTTCTGCTTTCTTGATGTTCTTCTCTGATGCATTAAGATCACAGCTTTTGCCAGCCAAGGTGGCTCGTGCCTGTAATCCCAGTACTTTGGGAGGCCGAGGCAGGAGGATTGCTTGAGCCCAGGAGTTTTGGACCAACCTGGGCAACACGGCGAGACCCCATCTCTACAATAAAAAATACAAAAATTAGCCAGGCATGATGGCATGGCATGAGGCTGAGGTGGAAGGATTGCTTGATCCTGGGAGGCAGAAGTTGCGGTGAGCTGAGATCACACCACCGCACTCCAGCCTGGGAGACAGAGTGAGACCCTGTCTCAACAAAACAAAACAAAACAAAACAAAATCAGCTTTGAAAAGAGATGAGGTAACAAAGATCACAGAACAAAGAGTTAAAAAAAAAAACCAGATTGTTTTTTAATTAAAAACAACCAGGGCTGGGCAGAATTGAAGCTGTTTCCCCTGCCAGATGATTGGATGCCTCACCTTTTAGGGGAAGGGTCTGGGTGGGAGTGGGGGAAAAGCTTCCTTCAAAACCAACTTTCAGAGAGTTGGATACTTTTTGGAGAGGACTGAATTTGGATTAGGCATTCACATTTATTTCTGCCCTTTGCAGTCATGTCGTGGAAGCTAAATCGTTTCTCAAAACCAATATTATTTTCACCCCTTCCAAAAGGAGATTTATCATGTAAACTGAGCGCCTGCAATCCAATCCTGTAATGACTTGATTAGTCCTGGGAAAGCTCCTACCTTTAATCCTTTTCTCCCTCATCTCCTGGTGACAGGAAGGGCCCCCACAGGACCCTCCCAGGTCTGGAGGTGTTCCCCACTGTCACTCTCTCCTCCCCCCGTCACCTGCTGGCCCCTGAGGCCTTCTGAGTGATGGGGAGGGTTTGACGAGATCCTTATGGGGAGGAAGCCAGGAGATGCTTCCCTAGGTCAATCCCTGGGCAGGCCCCACTTCCTTCATTTCCTCATTTGTTCATCCCGTTAACACATGCTTAGTGCTTCTCGTATGCCAGACACAGTGCTCTGCACTTCACTCTGTGAGCTCTGATAATAGAGACTGGTATTAGTTTTCATTTATAGATGAGGAAATTAAGGCTCAGAGGGGTTAAGTCACTTGCCTGAGACCACAAGGCTAATGCGTGGCTTTGCTGTACTGGGACCTAGGTCTGAATCCAGCCAAGTGACTTCCAATACCAAGCTCACACCAGATCCACACTCAGAGCAGAGGAGGCCACACTGCAGTGGAAAAGCAGGTCTTCCTGGAAGTGGTATGTCGCCTGAGGCCAGGAAGGACCAGGCTGGGAGAGGGCTACTGACTGCTTACTGTAATCAGCTTCAGATTTTCAGCATCAGCAAGACAGAACCCCAGTGAGACAGGCCAGGGTGGCAGGAGGCTCTTTGGTGACCCTGGATGGGCTCTGCTCGTGGGAATTTGATCCCACCATTAGTTTTTGAGCTCTTGCCACATGCCAGGCACAGGCCCTGCCCCAGGAATCCCACATATTATCATGTGCCATGGCCTAGGTCTCTGCTATGGCTTCAGTAGCTCACGTACCCCTCTTCCTGGACACCCATCTTGGATGATCCTAGAGCCTCAAGGCAAGGCATCCCTAGAATTCCCCCCAAGCTTCTGGGCCTCTGCCTGGCAAGACTGATGCTGATCACAGTCCTGCCCCCTCCCCCTGCTTCCAGTCCAGGCCAGGGATGGCTTCTATTTATCTGGGTCTCCCCAGAGCTCAGCTGAGCTCCAGCTCATGGTGAGTCACATGTTGGGAATCAGCGGAGAGCTGGCCCTGAAGATCCCTGAATAATGCATTAAAGCCCTTCTCCCCTGCAGAACCGTTAGGGTAGGGGTGAGGGGGATAATGCAGAGGAGTCAGTGTGTTCCCCACCCCAGGAAGAATACTAGGGCTCCAAAGGCCTTTGCCCTGGTGTGCATGGGCTTGAGACTCAAAGGTCCACAGGGCTGGGTGACCCAGTACATAAGTAAACAAAGGCAGGTTTCGGATGACTACAAAACCAGTACATCCTCCAAAAGAGGGCAAAGGAGGTTCAGCTTCCAAATACTCAGACTTTTGCCATTGGAAACTTTAAGAAAAAAAAAAAAAACATTTTATTTTAACATCCATATAAAAGTTGTGTTGTATGGTTTATGGTTTTGTCTTTATTTTGAATTTTCTCCCCTGTGGAGAAGCACCAAAGCATGTTCAGTGCTAAGACCTGGAAAAGTCGAAGTCCCTCCTGGAGATCCAGTCACAACCACAGGAAAGCAGAGCTGGGGGTGCCTGCTGAGGTCACTCCATCCACCCCACCCCACTCCCAGAACCATACAGGCTGAGCAGTCCAGGCCAGTTCAGACACCCCCTTCTGGCTCTATGAAGAAAGTCTAGGCAGGGA
Source organism: Papio anubis (assembly GCF_008728515.1). Classification (NCBI taxonomy): domain Eukaryota; kingdom Metazoa; phylum Chordata; class Mammalia; order Primates; family Cercopithecidae; genus Papio; species Papio anubis. The sequence goes on along the minus strand of NC_044982.1, from coordinate 110,389,703 downwards.
GTGGAGAGCTGCAGAGGAGAAAGAGGGAGGGGATCAGAAGGAGGAGGAGGATGAGGAGGAAGGAGAGTGGGAGGGGGAAGAGAGTGCCAGATTCACAGAAATTTTTGCTCCTCCTGGCACCCTGTCCCCACCTTGGACCTAACTGAGCCTTCCCAGGTGCTATGCACTGAATGTTTGTATCCTGCATGATGAAATTAATGCTCTTATAGGAAGAAACATGAGCAAGCAGGTCTTCTCTCCCTCTCTTTGCCATGTGAGGATATAGCAAGGAGGTTCCATAGGAGAAACCAAGGAAAGAGTCCTCACCGAACCCAAACCATGCTGGCAGCCTGATCTCCGACTTCCCGGCCTCTAGAACTATGAAAAATAAATGACTGTCTAAGCCACCTAGTAATTTGTTATAGTAGCCCAAGCTGACTAAGGCACCAGGTCACTATGTGACTTGAAGGCCTACTCTCTTCTCTCTCTTTGCTGTCCAGACTCTGGGGACCCTGGTTCCCTGCCCTTTCTCTGGCCACTCCTTCTCTGTGTGCCTTCTTTCCCACAGTCTGCAGCCTTTGCTGATCCTTAGTCCACTGCTCTTGGCCATCTCTTCTACCTGTGACCACTCTCTCCTTATTCCCTGTGGAATGAGCTCACTCCCTCCTTTGGTACCAATTACTATCTATGGCAGTGGGTCTTGACCTTGGATAGACCCTCCAGAGACTCTGAGTGATTGGTCTGGGTGCAGCCTGGCCATAGAGCATTCTGAAAGCTCCCCAGGCCATTCTAATATAGACCACTGGACAGTAAAGGGTTAGTTTGCTCAGCAGCCTTGGGTCACTCCAACCCTGCACATTCCAAAAAAAGGACTGGCCCTTGACCACTCTGGGGAGATAACCTTAGAATATTCTGCCTTTTTTTTTTTTTTTTTGAGGCAGAGTCCCACTCTGTTGCCCAGGCTGGAGTGCAATGGCGCCATCTCAGCTCACTGCAACCTCCACCTCCTGGGTTCAAGCAATTCTCCTGTCTCAGGCTCCCGAGTAGCTGGGATTACAGGCACCCGCCACCAGGCCTGGCTAATTTTTTTCTATTTTTAGTAGAGATGGGGTTTTGCCATGTTGCCCAGGCTAGTCTCAAACTCCTGACCTCAGTTGATCCACCCGCCTCGGCCTCCCAAAGTGTTGGGATTACAGGCGTGAGCCACTGCGCCTGGCTGAATATCCTGCCTTCTAATAATGTTTTTGTATGCCTGAGACTTTGAGCCTTGGTGTGTCAATATGACTTCTCTAGGGACCGAAGCCTGAGTAGCTGGGGTCCATCACCCAGGAGCTGCATGCCTGCGTGACTGACCCCCAAGAAAAACCCTGAACACTAAGCCTTGCCTGGGTGGGTTTCCCTGGTAGACAACACTTAGCATGTGCTGTCACACATCATTGCTGGGAGAATGAACCACTGTCTGTGCAACTCCACTGGAAAGGATAACTGGAAACTGGTGCCTGGTTTCTCCTAGACTTTGTCCCTTGTCCCTTTGCTGATTCTAATCTGTATCTTTTCCCTGTAATGAACCATGACGAAGGGTATAATAGCTTTTCTAAGTCCTTTGAGTCCTTATAACATATCATTGAGCCCATGGCTGGTCTTAGGGATTCTCTACACAACCGCCAAGACCAGGAACACTGAGCTACAGTATGTACATTGCTGGGTCCCTCTCCAGAGATTCTGATTCAGTGCACCTCGGGTGGGCTTAGGAACCTGTGTGGTTAGCAAGTTCTCCAACACTCTGCTCTGCTCCCATTCAGTGAATACAGGCTGCATGGCTGCCTGTCCCCTCTCCCTACCCTCTAAAGGCCAGTCGCCCAGTCCTCTTAACCATCTCCAGAGTCTCATCTCTTCCTTCTTCCCCTCCTCGTTGCTTCATCCCCCAGTTTCATTCCACTAGGCCACACTGTAGCCAAATTAAAATCTGAGTCTGGCATTTCCCTTTGGGAAGGTGCTCAGTGGCTTTCTATGTACATGTGGTCCAAACTCTTGGTAGCATTCAGGGTCTTTCTTGGCCTTTCCAGCCTCCCCTCTAACCACAACACATACTGTCCCTTCTAGCCTTGGGAAATTCCTTGCAGCCACAGAATAGGAGGCCTCCCTCCATCTGCAATGCCCTTTGCCCCGCTCTCTACATCCTCTCTTAGGCTACTCACCAGCCTGCATTTCAATTGCTCATTTCCTGACTCTCTCTCTATGCCAGAACCTGGCAGCTTCATACAAGTCCCTTAATAACTGTATGTTCAATGAATGAATGACTGAATGAATGAATGAGAGTCTTGTTCATCTGAGTTCCCAGGACCCAGCATGGTGCTTGCCACATGGTAGGTTCAAATAAGATGAATGAACAGCTTTTGCACCCCACCCCCAAGCCCACCTCCCTTCCTTTGTCTCCCCTCCTTTCTGTCATTCTCCTTTATCACTGAGGATCCTTTTTTGGTTAGACTCTGATTCTGCTACCCAGGGGCACTTCTGTGGAAAGCCTCAGCTGCCTCCTGGTTGGTACTTTTACCTCCAGCCCCAGAAGATAAGGATTACAGGCGTGTAATCCCCCCTGAGAGCTTGCAGGGGGCAGTTGAGGAAGACTGCAAATCTGTGTCAAATATCTATGCAGAACTGAACTTGATTTGAACCTCCCATAAGCCCAGGGAGGGTGGTGATATTCTCCTCAATTTACAGATGAGGAAACTGAGGTTCAGAGAGGGTGAGTGTTTGCACGTAGTAGCTTGATAGCAGAGATGGGATGGGAGCACGGACCTTCAGCCACACATCTTTGTGCTCTCCCTTTTAGCCAGACACCAGGGGCCTTGAAGGCCACAAAAAAGTATTTTGGCCTTTGGATAGTTCAGGGCTACATTCCCTTTGCCAGCCTTTTCTTCTTAAATTGCTGCTCTTGATGCTGACTGATCTCCAGCTCCAGGTAAAATACACACAATTTTGTCACTATGTCAAGCAGAAACAAGTTCAGTGCTGGGGAAGGAAATCAAACTCTCCTTGGAAAAAGTCAGATGGGATGTACCACTTTTAGGCCCAGCTGGGTGTGCAAGGAGAGAGCCCCCAGACCCCTGTCACAGGCGCCAGCTTCCTCACCAGCAGGGTGCACCAATGTTTCTCCTTCTTCCCAGAGACCTTCCTCGGCCTGATAAAGCTCCAGCTCTTGGCAGGCACTCAAGGCCTTCTCTGATCTCACTGTGACTGTAGGTCTGACACATTCTAGATTGACAGAATACTGCCCATGGGGCTGAAACTCACAAAATACCTTCAGTGTTTGCCAGAGGAACTATGGGGTTTGGGTTGGCCCATCTCATTGGGAACAGCTGAACTGAGAAATGCAAACCACCTTCTTGGCTGCCCCGGGTAGGAGGAATCAGCAGGGTTGCACGGGCAGCACATCTCGCAGGACTCCAGATTCAAGTGCTGCCTTTGCCTCTGTCTGACAGCCTTCCTTTCTCTTGATCTCTGTTTCTCCTTCTGCCAAATAAGAGAGTTTGACCAGATCATTTTTAAGAGCCCTTCCTTCTCCAGCATGCACAAGTGAGTACACATCTCTCTTAGACACTGTTCTATTAGTTACAGTGGCTCGGCACCATCACTTTTCAACCCAAGGCTTTACCTTTAAGGGGCCAGCCCTGGACCATTCATTGTAAAAACCTGACATTTACCATTTGGTTTTGAACCATTTTGAAAGGTCATCAAGTCCATCCCCCTCCCTTTAGGACCAGCAGTACCAAATCTTTCTCTCCAGTTTGCAAATATGACCATTTCCTGTCTCTCTGGGAGAACCTCTGCTCTGACCAGACTGCATCTTCATTGTCCCCAATAGGCCTTTATGGTCCCACTTCTGAGATCTTTCTGTCTCCCTCCTCTGCCTGTCCAGATCCTCCCTGTCCTTCAAAGACCTCTCATAAAAGCCATCCCTGATGATGACTTCCAGGAGTAAGTCCTCTCCTCGGATTTCCCATAGTGTTTATTATCTGTTTTACTTCATTTATTCATTCCTGTATCTACTCAAGTTATTGAGTACCTGTATTAGTCTGTTCTGACACTGCTATAAAGAAATACCTGAAACTGGGTAATTTTTAAAGAAAAGAGGTTTAATTGGATCATGATTCTGCAGGCTGTACAGGAAGCATGGCTGGGGAGGCCTAAGGAAACTTAACAATCACAGCAGAAGGGGAAGAAGAAGCCAGCATGTCTTACATGGCTGGAGCAAAAGGAAGAGAGAGCAAAGGGGCAGGTGCCACACACTTTACAACAACCAGATCTCATGAGAACCCTGTCACAAGTACAGCAAGGAAGTCTGCCTCCATGATTCAATCACCTCCCATCAGGCCCCTCCTCCAATGCTGGGAATTACAATTCAACATGAGATTTGGGTGGGGGCACAGAGCCAAAACATATCACTCCACCCCTGGCCCCTCCCAAATCTCATGTCCTTCTCACCTTTTAAAACACAATCATCCCTTCCCAACAGTCCCCCAAAGTCTTAACTCATTCCAGCATTAACTCAAAAGTCCAGGTTCAAAGTCTCATCAGAGACAAGGCAAGTCCCTTCCACCTATGAGCCTGTAATATAAAAAACAAGTTAGTTACTTCCAAGATACAATAGGGGTACAGGCATTGGGTAAATACTGTCTTTCCAAAAGGGAGAAATTGCCCAAAACAAAAGGGCTGCAGGCCACACACAAGTCTGAAACTCAACAGGGCAGTCATTAAGTCTTAAAACTCCAAAATAATCTCCTTTGACTTCATGTCTTACATCCAAGACATGCTGATGCAAGGGGTGGGCTCCCAAGGCCTTGGGCAGCTCTACTCCTATGGCTCTGCAGGATACAGCCCCCTCAGCTGCTTGTGTGGACTGACATTGAGTGTCTGCAGCTTTCCTGGGTGCACAGCACAAGCTGTCAGTGGATATACCGTTCTGGGGTCTGGAGGATGTTGGCCCTCTTCTCACAGCTCCACTAGAGAGTGCCTCAGTGGGGACTCTGTGTGGGGCCTTCTACCTCACATTTCCTCTCCGCACTGCGCTAGTAGAGATTCTTCATAAGGGCTTTATCCCTGAAGTGGGCTTCTGCCTGAACATCCAGGCATTTCCATACATTCTCTGAAATCTAGGCAGAGGCTCCCAAGCCTAAACTCTTGCCCTCTGCATACCTGCAGATGACACCACATGGGAGCCTTGATGGCTTCCAGCTTACACCCTCTGGTGCAGTGGTCTGAAATATATCTAGATCCCTTTTAGCCATAGCTGGTGCTGGAGTGACTGGGATGCAGGGAGCCATGTTCCAAGGCTACACAAAGCAGCAGGTCCCTGGGTCTGACCTATGAAACCACTGTTCCCTCCTAGATCTCCAGGCTTGTGATGGGAGGGGCTGCCAAGGGAGGTCTCTGAAATACCTTGGAGGTATTTTCCCTATTGTCTTGGCTATTATCATTCAGCTCCTCTTTATTTATGGAAATTTCTGCAGTCTTGAATTTCTCCCCAGAAAATGGGTTTTTCTTTTCTATCACATGATCAGGTTGCAAATTTTCTACGTTTCTATGCTCTGTTTCCCTTTAAATATAAGCTCCAGGTTCAGATAATCTCTTCACTCATCTATATGAGCATATGCTGTTAGAAGCAGCCAGGTCACACCTTGACCACTTTGCTACTTAAAAATTTCTTCTGCCAGAAACCCTAAATCAAGTTTGATGTTCAACAGATCCCTAGAGCAGGGGCACAATGCCACTAGACTCTTTGTTAAAGCATAGCAAGAGTGACCTTTACTCTAGTTCTTAATAAGTTCCTCATCTCCATCTGAGACCTCATCAGCCTGGATTTCATTGTCCATATCACTATCAACATTTTGGTCATAACCATTCAACAAGTGTCTAGGAAGTTCCAAACTTTCCCTCATCTTCCTGTCTGCTTCTGAGCCCTCCAAACTGTTCCAACCTCTGCCTGTTACCCACTATCAATGTCACTTCCACATTTTCAGGTATCTTTATAGCAATGCCCCACTCCAAGTACAAAAATCTGTATTAGTCAGGGTTTTCCAGAAGGACAGAACTAATAAGATATATGTATATATAAAATGGAGTTTATTAAAGATAATTGGCTCACATGATCACAAGGCAAAGTCCCACAATAGGCCTTCTGCAAGCTGGGGAAGAAAGAAGCCAGTAGTGGCTCAGTCCAAGTCTAAAGTGTCAAAAGCGGGGAAGCCAACAGTGCAGCCTTCAACCTGTGGGCAAAGGCCTGAGAGCCCCTGGCAAACCACTGGTGTAAGTCCAAGAGTGCAGAGTTAAAGAATCTGGAGTCTAATGTCCAAGGGCAGGAAGAATGGAAGGAAGCATCCAGTCCTGGAGGAAGATGAAAGCCAGAAGACTCAGCAAGCCATCTTATCCCACCTTCTTCCACCTGCTTTGTTCTAGCCATGCTGGTGGCCAGTTGGATAGTGGCCACCCACACTGAGGGTGGGTCTTCCTCTCTCAGTCTACTGACTCACATGTCAACCTCCTCTGGCAACGCCCTCTCAGACACACCCAGAAACAATACCAGCTATCTAGGCATCCTTCAATTCAATCAAGTTGACACCTAATATTAACCATCACAGTACCTATGGTGTGCTGGGTGGTGTAAGGTTACACAGCCAAACAGACAAGGTCCTGGCCTGAAGGAACTTCCAGTTTAGTTGATTGGAACTCTAATGCAAAGTTTATTATAAAAAGTGTTCAAGGTAAGTCACATAAAGGACCAGTATGGATGGTGGGGGGTGATAGGGAAGAGAGAAAGAATCTTCTTTCTGGGAACCTAGTATTTAAGCAAGGTCCTTGAAGGATAGATATAGTTTGGTGTATCAGTCAGCTCAGGCTGCCATAACAAAATACCATAGACTGGGTGGCTGAAACAACAGAAATTTATTTTCTTACAGTTCTGAAAGCTGGAAAGTCCAAGACGAAGAAGCCAGCAGGGTCAGTGTCTCATGAGGGCTCTTTTCTTGGGTTGCAGGTGGCCACCTTCTCATTTTATGCTCACATGACCTTTCCTTGGTACATGGACCTTCTTATGAGGCCACTTATCCTATTAGATTTGGAGCCCATACTTATGACCTGACTTATTTTTTTTAATTTTTAAGTTTTGTGGATACACAGTAGGTACATATACTTATGGGTTATATGAGGTATTTTGATACAGGCATGCAATGCATAATAATTACATCTGGTAAATGGGGTATCCATCACCTTAAGCATTTATCCTTTGTATACAAACAATCCACTTGCATTCTTTTAGTTATTTTGAAATGTCTAAGTAAATTATTATTGACTGTAGTCACCGTGTTGTGCTATTAAATACTGGATCCTATTCTTTCTAACTAATTTTTTTGTACCATTAACAACCCCCACTTCCTTACCATCTCCCCACTACCCTTCCCAGCCTTTTACTCTTTATCTCCATGAGTTCAATTATTTTAACTTAGCTTCTGCAAATAAGTGAGAACATGTGAAGTTTGTTTTTCTGTGCCTGGCTTAGTTCACTTAACATAATGACCTCCAGTTCCATCCATGTTGTTTCAGTTGACACACAGACCAATGAAATAGAATAGAGAACCCAGAAATAAATTCATACATCTACAGTGAACTTATTTTTGACAAAAGTGCCAAGAATACACATTGTGGAAAGGGCAGTCTCTTCAATAAATTGTTCTGGGAAAATTGGATATCCATATGCAGAAGAATGAATTCAAGCCCCTATCTCTTGCCATATTAAAAAATCCAATTTTCTCAGCATCATTTATTGAAGAGACTGTTCTTTCCACAATGTGTATTCTTGGCATGTGTTTTTATGCCAGTACCGTGTCATTTTGACTACTTAGCTCTCTAGTATAATTTGAAGTCAGGTAATGTGATTACTCTAGTTTTGTTCTCTTTGTTTAGGATAGCTTTGGCTATGCTGGGTCTGTTGTAGTTACTTATAAATTTTAGGATTTTTTTCTATTTCTGTGAAGAATGTCATTGATGTTTTGATAGACATTGCATTGAATCTGTAGATTGCTTTGGGTAGTACGGACATTTTAACAATATTGATTCTTCCAATCCATGAACATAGAATATCTTTTCATTTCATTGGTGTCCTCTTCAATATCTTGTATCAGTGTATAGTTTTCATTGTAGAGAACTTTTACTTCTTTGGTTAAGTTAATTCCTATGTATTTTATTTTATTTGTAGCTATTGTAAATGGAATTACTTTCTTGAACTCTCTTTCAGATTGTTCTCTGTTGACATATAGAAATGCCACCGAATTTTGTATGTTGATTTTGTATCCTGCAGCTTTACTGAATTGGTTTATCAGTTCTAACAGTTTTTTTTGTGTGTGGGTCTTTAGGGTTTTCCAAATAAAAGATTATGACATCTGCAAATAAGAATAATTTGACTTCTTCCTTTCCAATTTGGATGCCCTTTATTTCTTTCTCTTGTCTGTTTGCTCTAGCTAGGATTTCCAAAACTATATTCATTAACAGTGATGAAAATGGGTATCCTTGTTATGTTCCGATCTTAGAGAAGAGGCTCTCAGTTTTCTCCCATTCAGTATGAAACTAGCTGTGGGTCTGTTGTATATGGCTTTTATTATGTTGAGGCATGTACCTTCTATACTCAATTTTTCAAGGGTTTTTAAAATCATGAATGGATGTGAAATTTTATCAAATGCTTTTCCAGCATTCATTGAAATGATCATGTAGTTTTGTCATTCATTCTGTTGACATGATGTATCACACTGATTGATTTGCATATGTTGAACTATCCTTCCAGGATGAATCCCACTTGGTCGTGATGAATGATCTTTTTAATGTGTCTTGGAATTCAATTTGCTAATGTTTTGTTGAGGATTTTTGCATCTAGATTCTTCAGTGATATTGGTCTGTAGTTTAATTTATTTAATGTATCTTCAGTTTTGGTATCAGGGTAATACTAGCATTATAGAATGAGTTTGGAAGTATTCCCTCCTCTATTTTTGGAATAGTTTGGGTAAGGTTGGTATTAGTTCTTTAGATGTTTGATAGAATTCAGCATTGAAGCCATCAGTTCCCAGGCTTTTCTTTGCTGGGATAATTTTTATTACTGCTTCGATCTCATTCTTTGTTATTGGTCTGTTCAGGTTTTGGATTTCATCATGGTTCAATCTTGGCAGGCTGGATGTGTCTAGAAATTTATCCATTTTAGTAGGTTTTCCTATTTCTTTGCATATAGTTGCTTATAATAGCCACTAGTTATCCTTTGAATTTTTGCGGTATCAGTTGTAACGCTTCCTTTTTCCTCTTTGATTTTATTTTCTTGGGTCTTTTTTCTTTTTTTCTTAGTTTTAGTTAGGCTAAAAGTTTGTCAATGTTGTTTATCTTTTCAAAAAACCAACTTTTCATTTCACTGATGCTTTGTATAGTTTTCTTCATTTCAATTTCATTTATTTTTGCTCTGATCTTTATTATTTGTTTTCTTCTACTAATTTTGGGTTTGATTTGCCCTCACTTTTCTATTTCTTTAAAATGCATTGTTAGGTGATTTATTTGATGTTTTCTACTTTTTAGAAGTAGATGTTTATAGCTGTAAACTTTCCTCTTAGTACTGCTTTTGTAATATCCCATAAGTTTTGGCGTGTTGTGTTTCCATTCTCATTTGTTTCAAGAAGTCTTTCAATTTCCTTCTTAATTTCTTCATTGACCCATAGCATATTATTTAATCTTCATATATTTGTATAGTTTCCAAATTTTATCTTGTTATTAATTTCTAGTTTTATTCCATTGTGGCTAGAGAAGATGCTTGATATTATTTTAGTTATTTTTTTGAGTGTTTTAAGACTCATTGTGTGACCTAAGATATGGTCTACCTTGAGAATGATCCATGTGCTGAGGAAAAGAATGTGTATTCTGTAGCCATTGGATGAAATGTTCTGTAAATATCTATTAAGTCCATTTATCTACAGTGAAGATGAAATTCAATGTTTCTGTGTTGATTTTCTATCCAGAAGATCTGTCCAGTGCTGAAAGTAGGGTGTTAAAGTCTCCAGCTGTTATTGTATTGGATCTGTCTCTCTCTTTAGCTCTAATAGACTTTGCTTTACATATGTGGGTGCTCTAGTGTTGGGTGCATATCTATTTAAAATTGTTATATCCTCTTGCTGAATTGATCTCTCTCTCTCTCTCTCTTTTTTTAATGGAGTCTCACTCGCCCAGGCTAGAGTGTAGTGTTGTGATCTCAGCGTACTGCAACCTCCACCTCCCGGATTCAAGTGATTCTCCTGCCTCAGCCTCCTGAGTAGCTGGGACTACAGGCGCACGTCACCGCACCCAGGTAATTGTTTTTGTATTTTTAGTAGAGACGAGGGTTCACCATGTTGGCTAGGATGGTCTCGATCTCCTGACCTCGTGATCCAGTCACCTCGGCCTCCCAAAGTACTGGGTTTACAGGCATAAGTCACCGCGCCCAGCCCTGAATCAATCCCTTTATCATTATATAATGACCTTCTTTGTTTCTTCTTATAGTTTTTGTCTTGAAATTTATTTAGTCTGTTATAAGTATAGCCACTCCTGCTCTTTATCAGTTTCATTGGCATGTAATATCTTTTTCCATCCCTTTATTTTCAGTCTATGTGTGTCTTTGTAGGTGTAGTGTGTTTCTTGCAGGCAATAAATCATTGGGTCTTTTTTTAAAAAAAATCCATTCAGCTACTCTGTCTTTGATTGGAGAGTTTAGTCCATTAACATTCAATATTATTATTGATCAGGATTTTGTTATTTGTTTTCTAGTTGTTATGGTCTTCTCTTCTTTCCTTCCTTCCTTTCTTCCTTTTGGTGAAGGTGATTTTCTCTGGATGTAAAATTTAATTTCTTGTTTTTGGTGTGTGTGTGTATTCATTGTATGTCTTTTGATTTGAGGTTACCAGGAGGCTTGCAAATACTATCTTATAACCCATTATTTTAAACTGATGACACCTTTATATTGCTTGCATAAAGAAGCAAACAAGCAAAAAGAAAACACAAAAACATTACACTTTCACTTTGTCCCTCAGCCTTTTAACTTTTTGTTGTTTCTATTTACATCTTATTGAGCTGTATATGTCTTGAAAATTTGTTGTAGTTATTATTTTTGTTTGGTTTATCTTTTAGTCTTTCTACTTAAGAATCATTTATACACAATAATTACAGTGTTATCATACTCTGTGTTTTTCTGTGTACTTACTACTACCAGTGAGTTTTGTACCTTCAGATGATGTCTTATTGCTCACTAATATCCTTTTGTTTCTGATTGAAGACCTTCCTTTAGCATTTCTTGTAGGATAGATGTGATGTTGATGAAATCCTGCAACTTTTGTTTGTCTGGGAAAGTCTTTCTTTCTCTTTCAGGTTTGAAGGATATTTTCGCTGGATATATTATTCTAGGGTAAAATATTTTTTTCTTCAGCACTTAAAATATGTCATGCCAGCCAGGCACAGTGGCTCAAACCTGTAATCCCAGCACTTTGAGAGGCCGAGGCGGGCAGATCATGAGGTCAGGAGTTCAAGACCAGCCTGGCCAACATGGTGAAACCTCATCTCTACTAAAAATAGAAGCATTAGCCGGGTGTGGTGGTGGGTACCTGTAATCCCAGCTATTCAGGAGGCTGAGGCAGGAGAATTGCTTGAACCCAGGAGGCGGAGGTTGCAGTTAGCTGAGATTGTGCCACTGTACTCCAGACTGGGTAACAGAGCAAAACTCCGTCTTGAAAAAAAAAAAAAAAAATCTATCTATCTATCTATCTATCTATCTATCTATCTATCTATCTATCTATTTATCTATCTATATCTCATGCCACATTCTCCTGGCCTGTAAGGTTTCCACTGAAAGTCTGCTGCCAGATGTATTAGAGCTCCGTTGTATGTTATTTGTTTCTTTTCTCTTGCTGCTTTACGATTCTTTCTTTATCCTTGACCTTTGGGAGTTTGAGTATTAAATGCCTTGAAGTAGTTTTCTTTAGGTTAAATCTGCTTGGTGTCTATAACCTTTTTGTACTTGATTATTTATATCTTTCTCTAGGTTTTGAAAGTTCTCTGTTATTATCCTTTTGAATAAACTTTCTACCTCTATGTATTTTTCTACTTCCTCTTTAAGGCCAATAACTCAGTTTTGCCCTTTTGAGGCTATTTTCTAGATCTTGTAGGCATGCTTCTTTTTTTTTTGTTTGTTTCCTCTGTGTATTGTCAAACAGCTTGTCTTCAAGCTCACTAACGTTTTCTTCTGCTTGATCAACTTTACTATTAAGAGACTCTGATGCATTCTTCATTATGTCATTTGCATTTTTCAACTACAGAATTTCTGCTTCTTTTTAATTATTTAATCTTGTTATTAAATTTATCTGATAGAATTTTGAATCCTTTCTCTGTGTTATCTTGAATTTAAGTTTCCTTAAAACCACTTTTTTTTTTTTTTTTCTCGAGACAGAGTCTTGCTCTGTCACCCAGGCTAGAGTGCAGTGGTGAGATCTCGGCTCACTGCAAGCTCCACCTCCTGGGTTCACGCCATTCTCCTACCTCAGCCTCCTGAGTTGCTGGGACTACAGGCTCCCGCTACCACACCTAGCTAATTTTTTGTATTTTTAGTAGAGATGGGGTTCCACCGTGTTAGCCAGGATGGTCCCGATCTCCTGACCTCATGATCAGCCTGCCTCGGCCTCCTAAAGTGCTGGGATTACAGTATTTTGAATTATCTGTCTGGAAGGTTACATATCTCTGTTTCTCTAGGATTGGTCCCTGGTGCCTTAATTAGTTTGTTTGATGAGGTCATGTTTTCCTGGATGGTCCTGATGCTTGTGGATGTTCATCAGTGCCTGGGCATTGAAGAGTTAGGTATTTACTATAGTCTTCTCAGTCTGGGCTTGTTTGTGCTCATCCTTGGGAAGACTTTCCAGGTATTTGAAAGGATGTGGGTGTTATGATCTAAACTGTATCTGTATTAGGGGACACTCCAAACCCAGTTATGCTATGGTGCTTGAAGACTCATAGAGGTACTGCCTTGGTGGTCTTGGATAAGATCTGAAAGAATTCTCTGGATTACCAGGCAGAGACTCTTATTCTCTGTCTGTAATTTCTCCCAAACAGTCTCAGTCTCTCTTTCTCTCTCTCTCCCTCTCACTCTCTCGCTCTCTGCTGAGCCACTTGGAGCTGGGGGTGGGCTGACACAACATCCCTATGGCTACCACCACTGGGACTGCCCTGGGTCAGACCTAAAGCCAGCAAAGCACTAGGTTTCACTCATGGCCTGCTGTCAACACTACCTGGCTATCGCCTGTGTTCACTCGAGGCCCTGGGGCTCTACAGTCAGCAGGTGGCAAAGCCAGCCAGGCTTGTGTCCTTCCCTGCAGGGCAATGAGTTCCCTCAGGCCCTGGTGGGTCCAGAGATGCTTTCTGGGAGTCAGGGACTAGAGTCAAAAACCTTAGAAATTTACCTGGTGCTTTATTCTATGATCCCTGAGCTGGCTCTGAAAACCATGAGACAAAGTCCTTGCCGTTCTTCCTTCCCCATTCCATAGGCAGAGGAGCCTTGCCCTGTGGCCACCTCCACAGGCCCACAGGAGTACTACCAGGCTACTGCCAATGTTCACTTAGGGCCCAAGGGCTCTTCAGTCAGCTTGTGGAGAAAGCTTCTAGGCCTGGGACTCACCTTTCAGAGCAGTGGCCTTCCCTCTGGCCCAGGGCAGGTCCAATAGCTTGTCTGGTCCAGGGCTTGTCTAATAGCCAAGGCCTAGAATCAGTAACCACAAGAGCCTGTTTAGTGCTGTATCCCACTGTGGCCAGGGAGGTACCTAAGCTGCAAGGCAAAGTCTCTTTTACCTTTCCTTCTGCTTTTCTCAAGCGGAAGTTTCTCACCACAGCCGCCATAGCCGGGAATATGCTGGGTCTCACCTGAAGCCAGCATGTCTCAGAGCCTTACTCCAGGCCCATACTGTACTACCTGGGTATCACTGTTGCCTCTGCAGGGCCCAAGGGCTCTTAAGTCAGCAGGTGATGAACCCTGCCAGGACTGGGTTCTTTCCTTCAAGGCAGCAGATTCCCTTTTGACCCAGGGTGTGTCTAGAAATGTCACTTCAAGAGCTAGGTCCTGGAATGGGGGCCTCTCTACTCTGACTGGTTCTCTATCCTGCTGTGGCTGAGCTGGTATCCAAGATGTAAGACAAAGTCCTCTTTACTCTTCCCCCTCCTCTCCTCAAGCAAAAGGAAGAAGTCACTTTTGTTGCTGCAAGATGCGCTGCCTGGGATTGGGGGAGGGGTGGTGCAAGCACTCCCTTGGCTGCCCTGGCTGGTGTCTCTTTAGGTCGTGTGCCCCCTGAGTCCACTGGCTCTGAGTAGCATGGCATTGAGACTTGACTAGGGGTTGAAGTCCTTATGGTCTAGACTGCCTTTCAAGTTTATTTAGGGCCCCAGGCATAATAGCCTGCCATGCCAAGGCTTGTCAAAACCCAAGCCTCAAGCCTTCTAACTACTTGGGATGGGTGAACCCCTATGGGTAGGGCTGGTCTGAATGCTCCCTCCATGGGCAGGTGTCACGTGAGTTCCACCTGGTTTCGCTTTCTGCTGTGACAGGGCAGCACTGAGTTCAAGGCAAAGTCCCACAGTTGCTGCCTTCTCCCTCCCCCAGGTGCACAGATTCTCTCTCAGCACGACAGCGGCCACTGCTGGGAGATGGGAGAGGATGGCCTCAGTGTTTCAAGACTGTCTATTCTACCCTCCTCAGTGCCTCTTTCAGTGTTATGAAGTTAAACCCAGGTACTGTGAGTCCCCTCCTGATTTTTGGTTGTTATGAAGATGCTTTTTTGGTGTAGACAATTGTTAAATTTGATTTTCCTGCAAGAAGAATCATTGGTGGAGACTGCTATTCAGCCATCTTGCTCTGCCCCTCCTCCCTCACTTAACTTTACCTCATAAGAGCCCTGTTTCCAAATACAATCACTTAGGGGGTTAGGGCTCCAAGTATGAATTTTGGGGAGACACAATTCAGTCTATAGCATTTGGACTTGGGGAGAGGGAGGGAAAGAACATGCACAGGAAGGTCACAGTGTAAGCAGCAGTATGGAGATGGGAAAGTTCAGCTCATGGACAGGAAAAATTGATCCAAGTTGGCAGGGCCCACAGGGAGATGTGGTGGGGTGGTGAGAGGTGGGCTGGTGAGAGGTGGGCCACATCAGAAAAAACCTTGAATGCCAGGCTGAGGTGGGAGGCATTTCCTGTTGTGTAGAGGTGCCATGAGGTGGTGGGGAGGGTAACATGATGAAAGGATATTTGGGAGGATGGAACTGGCATCAGTGATCAGTAGGGGTAAGGAGTGAGCAAAGCTGGAGGCCAGGAAACTGGGCACATGGCCCAGGGTTCAGGCTTAGGCTCTTCAAAGGCAGTTTCCACACTGAGTTCCCATGTGGACCAAAGCATGCAGGAGGTAGATGATTTGGAAAAGCAAAACCATTCTCTTCCCAATACCACACAGTTTCCCAGATGAGCTCATCACCAGAGTCCTACAAATCAGACAGTCAACCAGCCCCAAATTCTGCCCCTAGAAGCTGTGAGCCAGAAGGAGTCCTTGTCCAGCTGTAGCCCAGGGACACTGCAGCCTGAGCAGGACTGCACCTGTTCCCTCCCAGGAGCCTCATCTCTGTCTGGCCTGGCTTGGCTTCAAATGCCCTCAGCTTTGCTTCAAAATCTGTTGGAGCAGATTCATGAGAGCTCTGGCCTTCTTCAGTTGAGGTAATTTTAAAATAGTTTTTACAGCAGGCAGTAGATGAGCTCTGCTTGCTTACCTCTAAGAACTGGCTAGAACTCACGAAAAGTTGTTATACTAACAGTTATGGTTTGATTATGCTGAAAGGATACAGATTAAAATCAGCCAGGGGAAGAAAGGCCTAGGTCTGGGTCCAGGAGGGCATCAGGCATGGAGTGTCCATTATCCCTTCCCCATGCAGTCAGAGTGCATTACCCTCCCGGCTTTGCTATGTGCCAATACACATGGAGTATTCCCAGCCAATGAGGCTCCCTCAAGCCTCAGTGTTGAGGGTTTTTACTGGAACTTCATCACAGAGGCATGCTGGATTGTCCACATGGCTGCTCTCAGTTTCTAGTCTCCAGTCCTTCCAGGGGTGACCTAAAGCCTGCACTCTAAATCACATAGTTGGTTTTTCTGGCTTGGCTAGTCCCCACATTCTTTTTTTTTTTTTTTTGAGATGGAGTCTCGCTCTGTTGCCCAGGCTGGAGTGCATTGGCTCAGTCTCGGCTCACTGCAAGCTCCACCTCCCAGGTTCACACCATTCTCCTGCCTCAGCCTCCCGAGTAGCTGGGACCACAGGCACCCACCACCATGCCTGGCTAATTTTTTCATATTTTTAGTAGAGATGGGGTTTCACCATCTTAGCCAGGATGGTCTTGATCTCCTGACCTTGTGATCTGCCTGCCTCGGCCTCCCAAAGTGTTGGGATTACAGGCATGAGCCACCACGCCCGGCCCCCACCGTCTTATTACTAGACTATCCATCATGACCCAAGATCCTCAGGCAAAGATACTCCTATCAGGCATTATGTGTTGAAGATCACTTCCCAGGAGTCTAGGACAAAGGCCAGGCCTCTTTTTGGTCAAGCTTAATTTTTTTTAACTATACAACGTGTCATCATTCTGTTATCCTTCCTATCTGTTTTATCTTCAAAATAACCCTAATTGGTGGGTAAGAATGTTTATTATACATGAGATCTTGAAAGGAAAGACACTTGAGCAAAGTTGCACAGTTGATCCTTGATTCATGGTACAAGACTCTTTCCACTACTCTGAGAGCCCTGAGTCGTGAGAAGAAGATGGAAGGAAGGTGTGTATATGTGTGTGTGCACATGCGTGTGTGTGTAAATGTATGGCTAATAAGTATGTGTGGATATGTGTATGTCTCTGTGTGTGTGTACACATGTGGATGTCTGTGTGTGTATATGCATGTTTGTGTGTGTATGTGTGTGTGTGTACACATGCTCAGGGGGAAGGTTAAAGAGAAAATCAGCAGGATGCAGTGGTGCACACCTGTAATGCCAGCTGGACAAGAGGCAGACAGGGGAGGATCACTTGAGCCCGGGAGTTTGAGAGAGAAAAAATTTCAATAATCTTCTTCTTGCAGTTAGAAGGAAAAACCTGGGGCTGAGCATAAAGAGACAAAAAGCACAGCATAAAGAGGCAGAGAAATGTCTAATGAAGAACAAGTGACCAAGAATTAATTAGTTCATCTATAAAGAAATATAGCACTTTAGCAGCAGAATAAAACTGTAAGATAATTTTCTCTAGAACCCTGACAATCTGTGTAGGAAAACTGTTGGCCACATTAATTGCAAAAACTTACAGGACTCTGTGCAACAGAACTGGCTAGTAAAACCATCTTTATAAAACTCACTATGCTACAAGTGGCATTCAACTCTTTCTCAACCAAGATTTCACAAATCTACCGCCAGTTTCCAGATGGTGAGGGAAAGTGTGATGAGATTTTATGATAAATTGTGCCTGTCTCTGAGCCCATCTCCTCCTATTGAAGAGAAGGAAAATGAAGCGAGCACATTACAGCCCTGCTGACAAAAGTCACAAGATAAGCAAATAATTATTATTTAAAACCAGAGAGTCCTATAATTTATTCACAAATGCCACATGTTCTGTATTAGATCTTCCATTTCAATTTACTTGTATTCTTTGAAGCAAATTTATAAGACTTGAATTATTCAGAAAACGCTCCCAAGCTAATAGAAGAAAACACTTCAACCACAGGAAGTATCATGCTACACAATATGGTGTGGTGGTGAAGATGCAGGCTCTAAAACCAGAAAACACAGGTTCAAGTCCTGGCTCTACCACCTTGGGAAAGTTACGTGGTCTCTCTGTACCTCCATTTCCCCATCTAAAATGTGAGGGTGACAATAATAGTGTCTATTTCACAGAGTTGTTTTGATGAAAATAATATATGTAAAGCACTTTGAACAGCAGTTAGTGCTATAAAAGTGTTTGCTATAGTTATTTTAACATTTCAGGTTATAAATATCTACCCTGTTATTCAGATGACAAGCATCCCTAAGTTGATAACATGATGAAGAGCTTTTGTGTTCCTAGATTTTCCCTCAGCTTTGTGGGGGAAAAAATACCACACGAAGAACAACTGAAGCAGGCGTGAGAAATAAACTTGGCTTAAGATTGGGGGGCTTGGGTTTATTAGGCTTTTGTCTTCTAAAAATTTCCTAAGCTCCATTGATAAGAAGATGTTTAATATCAGTCTAGCTAAAAAGGACCAATATACCCCACAAAACACTGAGTTAGACATAAAAACAGAAGGGTAATAAATAAAATATGGAAAACTATACAACCAGAAAAATAAACAACTACCAGTACCTAAAACAAGGCTAAATCTCATAGGATTATGTTGAATGAAAGAAGCCAGCCGCAAATGTGCACATACTGAATGATTCCATTTATATGAAGTTCAAGAACAGGCAAAACTAATCCATGGTGACAGAGGTCAGGATCCTGGTTAACTTTGAGGGAACAGCAACTGAGAAGGGGGAAGAAGGAGCCCTCTGTGCTGATGGGAACATTCTGTATCTTGAGCTGAGTGGTGGTCACATGACTGTACACATATGTCAATAGTACAGAGTTGTAGCTTAAGGTATATGCACCTCACTGTATATAAGATACTGTCTTAATCCATTTGTGCTGCTATAACAAAATATCTGAGACTGGGTAATGTGTAAAAAACAAAAATGTATTTCTCACAGTTCTGGTGGGTGGGAAGTCCAAGATCAAGGTGCCAGCAGGTTTGTAGTCCAGTGAGGGCTGCTCTCTGCTTTCAGGATGGCAACTTGAACACTGAATCCTCCAGAGGTGAGACACGCTGTGTCCCATCATGGTGGAAAGGACAGAAAAGCAAAAGAAGAAAACCGAGCTAGGTAGCTCCCTCAAGCCCTTTCATAAGGTCACTAATCCCATTCATGAGGGGGCTCCTCCCTCACGACTTAGTCATCTCCTAAAGATTCCACCTCTTAATACTGTCACATTGGGGCTTAAGTTCTAACATAAATTTTGGAGGAGACAAAAACATTCCAACCATAGCAAATATACTTTACTAAAAAGGAAAAAAAAAGGAAAATCTTGTCTCTAAACATGACATTTTAAGTGTTTATATATTTACAGCCCAATTTTCTGCTTGCTTACATACATATTTGTGACCATGAGTGTCATTCTTAGCTTAGAAAAGGTTCAGTAAATTTAAAAAAGTCTCATATTATCTATTAATATCTTATTCAGATAAGATCAAATTTCTAACCTAGATTTTAGGTTAAGACAGAAACCCATGGTCATTTGCTGCAATGTGAGAATGACAGAGAGATAGATATTAACTAGCAGGATCCAACTATAAAACTAAATTTAAGGGCACAGTTTTCTACTAATGACTCCTCCAGACAAATCAATTACTTGGATATCAATGAATCAACTAAAAATGGAAGTGAGAACAGTTTGAGTCCTTTTTGCAATGGATGGATGTTTACGAGACTATTAAGTGAAGAGGGTTCAGAAACAAGGGGATAAATGGCATGCTCATTTGGGGTTAAATGGAGTAATGGGATGATCTTGGAAATATAAGAAACCTGCTTAATGGGGTTTGTCTACGTGTAATTTGATAAACTAATATAAGTAAATTCATAGAGATAAAGGACATAAGCACTTAGAACAAAATTACAGGAATAAATTTAGTAAAGAGGCACCAAAGTTGAGATAAGGGCCACTGTTCCACATCTGACATCTTTAATTCTTGAGTCATGGGGATGGTAAGCCAGGAACAGAGTCTTCCGACTGGAAGCTAAAACTAGCCTTTGGGGTGGGTTCAGAGATGTTCAGATTCAAGATGCAAAAGCAGATGTTGCCCGGTCGAAAATATCCCAATTGCAAGGGCATTTTCAAAGACAGTGGTGCTTGGGGAAAGAGAATGCTGTGTGTTTAAAAGAAAATAAATGAAAAGAAAGAATGGAAACAAGGAAGAAAAAGTGACCGGAGGGTAGGGTGACCATATGTTCTGGTTTGCGAGGTACAGTTAAGTTTGTGTCTGCTGTCCCGGTGCAATTATTATAGTGCCCCTTTCACTCTCCGAAGTGTCTGGATTTGGATGATAAAGCATATGATCACCCTATCAAAGAGACGATATTAGCCAGAAGACCCATGTGTCTATTTTAAACGGTGTGGACTGATTCGCAGCCCCATGCTGCTGCCCAGCTGAGCGGTGTGCACCACCTCTGCCTCGCCCTACCCCGCCCTGCTCGGGTCTTCAGGAAGGCTGGAGCGGAACCCTCGGCTCCCGCGCTGCTCTGGTGCCACCTGTAGGTTATATCGGGGAACTGCTTCTCTCCAACTCGCTACCCTCCACCCAGCCTCCCTACCCCGACCCTGGACAGCCTTGGCCTTGGCCAAAACACATTCAGAGCACGGGAAGCCCTGGCTGGGGAGTGGGCTGGACCCCGCAGTGAAGCCCGCGTTACAGAATCAGACGGGCCCAGCTTAAACCAACAAGGCCAAGCGCCTCCTCTTCCTACCCACTCCTATCCTGTCTCATTTTGTAGACTGGAAACTGAAGCCTAATTCAGATTTTTTTCATTGGTAGAATTGTGAAGCATACAGCTGGAGCCTCCCAGGTGCCATTCCCCACATCTCTGTCATTCCCCTAATACATTAGGATAGTGGGAAAGCAAGAGAGCTTAAGCTTACTAAGCTCCTACTGTGTACTGGCCAGAGTGGGCACTTTTCTCTCCAGCCTCACGATTGGTGGGAAATAGGTGATCACACAACTAGGATACAGGATTAGAGTGGGCTCGCGATGTGCTCACCGTCTCTCAGCTGAAACTGGAACCCAGGGGTCTTTGACTCTAAAGCTAGTACTCTTTTTAGGGTCTCCAGCTTGAGCAACAGTTGTAAAATGCAAAGAGCACCTGAAAATCTAATAATGATCCATATAAGACTGTATTGCAACAGAAACATGGAGTGTCTTCGTGGGGGTGATGGCGAGGTGGGGAGATTATCTCAATTCTATGTAACCTGGGAACTCTCCCAGGAAAATGAATGAAGCATGACTGAGAGCAATTTGTCTGATAAACAAAATCTGTCAGAACGTGGGACCTTATTGGTCCTGGGTAGCGAAGGTAAGAAATCACGGTGCTGGACCTTTCTTTCTTTCTTTTTTTTTTTTTGAGACTTAAGTCACTTCTGTCGCCCAGGCTGGAGTGCAGTGGCTGACCTCAGCTCACTGCAAGCTCGGCCTCTGGTTTACGCCATTCTCCTGCCTCAGCACCCCCTCCTCCCTCCCTCCCTGCCCCCAGTAGCTGGGATCACAGGCGCCCGGCCACCGGCCCCGGTTGTTTTTTGTATTTTTAGTAGAGACGGGTTTCACCGGTTAGCCAGGATGGTCTCATCTTCTGACCTCGCTGTGATCCTGCCTCCGGCCTCCCAGCAAGTGCTGGGATTACAGGCTTGAGCCACCACGCCCGGCCTGGACCTTTCTTAAAGTGTTCCTTCTAAAATTACTCAGGGCTTCAGTGCCCTCACCTTCTTCATTACCCTGGGCAGTTTCTTCAGCTCTCTTCATCCTACTGCCTAACATCCTATCCATCAAACTGCTTTTGGAGTTATGTCTCAATAAAATAAAAATCATGATAAAAGTCATTTACACCCTAGTGAGAGTCATCTAAGATTCCCTTTTCTTCTCAGGCCTTTAGCAAAGTTGGTTATGAGAGAGGATGGGGAGGGGGAAAAGGGTTGGAGGGAGCACTCTTGGAGCTTGCACTGTTCCTTTCCGATGCCCTGGCGCAGTGTGGATATTGTCAATCTAAATGGAAAATTCCATGCAAGTTCCTCTCTATTCCCTTTGTCACCAATACCAATTTCCAAGGCAGAGCCCTGAGAGGGCTGGACTGGAGGACCTGGAGGTAATAGAAAACAACTTGGCTTTGGGTTTCAGGTCAAGCTGTGCCATGACTTGCTGTGTAAGATGAGACAAGTCAGTTCACCTCTCTGCACTTCAGTGACCTCATCTGTAAAAGGCTGATCTGGACTAGATTAATGATTTTCTTCAGGTTTTGCAATTGTTTTGTTGTTCTGTTTTGTTTTGAAACGGAGTCTCACTCTGTTGCTCAGGCTGAAGTGCAGTGGCATGATCTTGGCTCACTGCAACCTCTGCCTCCTGGGTTCAAGGGATTCTCCTGCCTCAGCCTACCGAGTAGCTGGGATTACAGGTGAGTGCCACCATGCCCATCTAATTTTTGTATTTTTAGTAGAGATGGGGTTTCACTATGCTGGCCAGGCTCATCTACAACTCCCAACCTCAGGTGATCCACCTGTCTTGGCCTCCCAAAGTGTTGGGATTACAGGCATGAGCCATCGCACCCAGCCTGCAATTGTTTCATGTTTTAACATTATATTCAATTATTCCTCCATCTTTATTAAAGTATAATCGATAAATAAAAATTGTGTATGTTTACAGTGTTCCATGTAATGATTTGATGTGTGCATACATTATGAAATGATTAAATCAAGTTAACATTTTTTATCACCTCACATACTTTTATTATTATTTTTGTGGTAAGAATATTTAAGATCTATTTGCTTAGAGTAGTGTTTACTAGAGGTGAGAAAGGGTAAAGGAGAGGGGGTAGCCAAAGGTTGGCTAACAGGTTAACAGATAAAAGAGTACATGGCTGGTGGCTCACGCCTATAATCCTACCACTTTAGGAGCCTGAGGTGGGAGGATCACTTGAACCCAGAAGTTTAAGACCAGCCTGGGCAACATAGGGAGATCTCATCATTATAAAAAATTTAGAAATTAGCCAGGCATGTTGGTGCATGCCTGCGGTCCCAGCTCCTCTGGAGGCTGAGGTAGGAGGATCACTTGGGCCCAACAGGTCAAGGCTGCAGTGAGTTGTGATTGCACCACTTCACTCCAGCCTAGGGGGCAGAGTGAGACCCTGTCTGAAAACAAAAAAAGCAAAACCAACTAGATAGGAGGAATAGTTCTAGTGCTTTTTAGTACTATAGGGTCACAATAATTGATGACAATTTATTATATATTTTCAAATAGCTAGAAGAGTGCATTTTGAATACTGCCAGAACAAAGAAAGGATAAATGTTTGAGGTGGTGGAGATGCTAATTACCCTGATTTAATTATTACATATTGTATACATGTATAAAAATATTATACTGTACCCCATAAATATGTACAATTATTGTGTCAATTAATAATAATAAAAGCAAAAAATCTTCTCTTTTAGCAATTTTTGAGTATACATTATTATTAACTATAGTCGTCATTCTGTACAACAGATCTTCAGAACTTATAACCTTATATTTAATTTTGATCAAAGTACTAGATACACAGAGTTAAGAACAAAATGGGGCTGGGTATGGTGGCTCATG
The DNA here is from genome assembly GCF_008728515.1 of Papio anubis. Lineage (NCBI taxonomy): Eukaryota > Metazoa > Chordata > Mammalia > Primates > Cercopithecidae > Papio > Papio anubis. Next base: position 110,366,221 of record NC_044982.1, on the reverse strand, counting down.
CCTGTAATCCCAGCACTTTGGGAGGCTGAGGTGGGTGGATCACGAAGTCAGGAGATTGAGACCATTCTGGCTAACACGGTGAAACCCCACCTCTACTAAAAGTACAAAAAAAGTTTAGCTAGGCCTGGTGGTGTTTGCCTGTAGTCCCAGCTACTCGGGAGGCTGAGGCAGGAGAATTGCTTGAACCTGGGAGGTGGAGGTTGCAGTGAGCCGAGATCATGCCACTGCACTCCAGCCTTATTTTGTCTCAAAATAAATAAATAAATGAACAAATAAAAATAAATTTTTAAAAAACAACAAAATGGTATCTGGAGCGAGAAATCCTTGGTAAAACAAAAAAAGAAGAAAAAAGAACAAAATGGTAATAAAAGGCTTATATCAAAAAGCATTTCCTCTGCCCTTTCTTTTCTTGCCTTTGTGTTGGGAGAAAGGCTGAGTGTTGGGAGATAAGCTGAGGCAGGGCTTGGAACATGTCTGGGGTCCAGGATCTAAAACCCCTCATGGCCTTTGGAATGTGTCTAGATTTGCTGGCTCCTTGCTTCTAGCACTCCCATTATCTCAAGTAGCCATATGTTTCAAAGAAAATGCTATGCCATCACAGCTGTAGCTTATTTGCTTGATACGTCGTTTCCTTTCAACCCCCACATCCTCACCACCTGTTTCTTTTTTTGATCACCAATAAATAGCCTGGGCTCCCAGAGCTCGGGGCCTTTGCAGCTTCCATACTAGCGTTGGCCCCCTGGTCCCACTTTCTCTCTCAACTTGTCTTTTCTCATTCCTTTGATTCCGCCAGACTTCATAGCCCCCATGGCCTAGTGTTGGGTCTGATCACCGCAACACCTTTGCATCCTAATTCCCAGAGACCATCACTTTAAATTCGTTTTGCTACTTCCTCTAGTATTTATCATCGTATTTCTAAAGATTGTTTATGTTGCTATTTCTTGATTTGTTTTCTTCAGTATCTATCTACTTCCTGGAATAGCATAATGTAGGGCTTACCTCCCTTATGAGGTCTTAACAATTTCTTTGCCACCATTCTACCAATTTCAATGGATCACAATCTTTTGAAATGAAAAGCATTTACATTATTGTAGATATCTAAATTTTGTTTCCTAAGCCAAGTCCTGCACTGAAATTGTTTCATTTCTTTCCCTTTTTCCCCTGGAGTTAATAATTGCTTCAAATTTTTTCCCTTCATTTGCTTATATGTTTTTCTACCTATTAACTACCTTTTTTTTCAGTTGCTCCAACTGATCTATGAAATGCCTAGTAATAATTATCTGAAAACTAAGATACATGAGATACTCTATCAGCCCCATTATTTTCCTGGAGGCTTCCCTCTCTCCCTTGCCCTCCATTCTTATTCTACAAACTGGACTCAGCTCTCTTAGCCTGTGGCACAGCTGGCATCCTGGCATGTCTCTGCATCATTGTGTGAATTTCCTGCTGCTTCTTCTCTGTACATCTCCTGTTCCCTGGCCCCAGATCTTCTTTTCCGCTGGTTTACTCTCTCATTGTGTTGCAGCACATCTTCCAGTGGCTTCCTGAAAATGAGTGAATGAAAGCCAAGCTTTCGGACCCTCACACATTTTAGAATGTCATTGTTCTGCCCGAACTCCTGGTTACTAGTTTGGCTGGATGTAATGCTCTAATTTAAACATAACTTCTCCTCATATTGGGAAATATTGCTCTATTATTTTCTAGCTCACAATGTTGTTGCAAAGAAGTCAGTGTTATGTGGAGTCTTGGCTCTTTACATATGACCTGTGTTTTCTCTCTGGAAGATTTTAGGATTTTCTCTCTACCCTCAGTTTTCTGGAATTTCCCAATGATGTGCCTTGTTGCAGGTCTGTCTTCATTCACTGTGCTAGTCACTTGGTAGACTCTTTTGAACTAGAAAATCATGTCCTTCTGTTGCAGGAAGTCACCAGCAGGTTCATGTGAGCTGGGTAATCACATTTTTTTCTTCCAAGGACAGAGGTATCAAGGCCCTGGGAACCTTATAAGTGGATGTGGGGAAAGGGGGCCTGAGGTGAATCCAACAAAGCTGCAGCACCCACTGAGCTCATGTCCCAGGGCTAGGCTCTGCCTGAGGACAATAGATATGGGTGAGACTCACTTCCTGACCCAGTCCCATGGTTGGGCTCAGGACACACATGGTCCAGGAGGCCCCCAGCCCTGGCTACATTTACATGCACCTACCTGCATGCAGCAATCAGTGAGCCACAGGACAACGTAGGGGAAGGGGCAGCTTCAGAGAGCAGGATAGGAGGGAGGTAAATAATCATGGGGTGGAGAGTGGCCTTGTGGGGAAGGGGCAAAGGCAGGTCCATGTGTGTGTGTGTGTGTGTGTGTGTGTGTGTGTGTGTTGTGTTGTGTACTGGGTGAAATGGGGAGAATATTTTGTCTGCCCCCTTTTCTGGCCACTGCACCCCTTTTTTCATGAATAGTTTTTCTTCCCATCATGGTCTGAGTGTCTCTGTCTCCTCCAAATTCATATGTTGAAGCCCTAACCTTTTGCCTGGCTGTATTTGCAGATGAGGCCTCTCAGGAAGTCATTAAGATTAAATGAGGTCATAGGGTGGGGACCTGATTCAGTAGGATTAATGTCCTTATAAGATGAGACACTAGAGAGTGCACTCTCTCTCTGCACAAATACAAAGAAGAGGTCACATGGGCACACAATATGGCAGCCACCTACGGGACAAGAGAAGGGGCCTCAGAATGAAACCTGCCTTGCTGGCACTTTGATCTTGGATTTCCCAGCCTCCAGAACTGTGAGAAATAAATGTTTGTAGTTTAAGTCACCCAGTCTGTGGTATTTTGGCATGGCAACCTGAACTAATCTCCCCGCCCTACTTCAACCACATGACACTAGAGGGGGTGGCAGTTTTAGTGTCCCAGCTACCCAGCCAACCCAGACCAGACCAAGCAGAAACTTTCTTCTGGAATTTTTTTTCTTTTTCTTTTTTAGATGGAGTCTCACACTGTCGCCTAGGCTGAAGTGCAATGGTGCAATCTCGGCTCACTGCAACCTCCGCCTCCTGGGTTCAACTGATTCTCCTGCCTCAGCCTCCTGAGTACCTGGGATTACAGGCATCTGCCAACACACCCAGCTATTTTTTGTATTTTTAGTAAAGACGAGGTTTCAGCATGTTGGCTAGGCTAGTCTGGAACTGGTGACCTCAGGTGATCCACCTGCCTTGGCCTCCCAAAGTGCTGGGATTACAGTCATGAGCCACCACACCCAGCCTATTTAAGCTGATTCTTTAAGGGTGAGTAGAAATTTTTTCCAGGTGAATAAAACCTTGAGATATTATTCCAAGCAGAGACCAGCAGGTGCAAAGACACAGGGATATAAAGATGTTGAAGTTTACCAACCACTGCTAGATTAGAAAAAACAAAAAGGAAACAATCAAAATCAAAAATTAAAATTAAAAATCACCTAAAAAATGAAACTAGGAATGGGTTTGGCCAGAGGTCGCATCGCAATTGAGTCAACTATGACCGTAGACACTCAGTAATGGATGGAAGTTTTAGAGAAAAACATAACATTCTCAGGTTGTTGGCAGAGTATCTAGAACAATTTAGAAATATGGGCATTGAATTCTGGGAATAATTACACTGTAGTGAAATCATGTCCTTCTCTGTGTATGAAGCATATATGTGTGGCACACTGTTCAAAGTGCTGAAAATCAGACTCTTTTCAAGGAGCTCATGAGCAATCAAGGGAGATGGATGGGCGAGCAACTGATTATCATGTGACAAGTGAGGTAACAGAGATATGACTAAGATGCTATCAAAACAAAAATAAAGGAGTTATCCGTAATATATGGAGTGCTGGGGAGATTTCTCAAATGAAGCTGGCAGGGTGTGATGGCTCACACTTGTAATACCGGCACTTTGTGGGGTGGAAGTGGGAGGATCCAGGAGGATCTAGGAGTTCAAGACCAGCCTGGTTGACAGAGCAAGGCCCTGCCTGTCTCTATATTTGAAAAAAATAAATAATTTTTTTTTAGTGAAGTGATATTTGAGCACTCTGGAGTACCATACAAATATAGGACAGAGTGAAGGAATGTATGCAGCTTAATTTAACATTTTTTTGAAGTTTTATATCACAAAAATAGTACATATTCACTGTTGTGAAATTAGAAAGAATTGATAGGCAAGGAGGGTGGTCTACAAAGCACTCCATAGATCCACCATACTGAGACAATGCTTAGTGCTTTGATGGATTTATTGTATTCTTTCTATGCATATGCATGTAATGTATACATACATGTGCATGGTTAAATAGAAATGGTTCTCCTTGATGTTCTGTTTATTCATGTATTGTTATGAAGTAAATCCCCAAAGAGTACATTTGCTTTGCCCAAGGGAGTCTTTTGCTATATACTGCTGTACATAATGAAAACTAAAAAAGGGGCTAACTTTTCAGCCTTGTGACCTTTTGGTGATTCAAATAGAGGCTTCATCAAAGGCAGATTCAGAAATGAACTTGGTGTGTGTGGGTGGTTATGCTTGGCATTGTTGTTTGTAATAATATGATAGGGATGACTTCAGTGTCCACCAACTGTGCTACCTCCAAATGATGAATGCTGTGCAGTTGTAAAGAAGAATGAGAAAGACCTCTGTGCTCATGTAGAAGAACTCAGATACATTGTGTGTGTTTTTTAAAAGGAACAAGGAATGGTATAGTATGTATGGTATGCTACTTTTTGTGTTGAGAGAGAAGAGTAGAATAAGAACATATATTTGTATTTGCAAAGATAAATTCTGAAATGATATATAGCAAACCAACAAAAATTGTTGGCTGTGGAAGGAGAATAAGACAGTGAATGGGATTTTGCCACATACTTTTATAGATAGTTATATTTAAACATTTTCTGAACAATGTATTTGTACACATGACACTTTTAAAAATAAGTGAATGAAGGAATGAAGTAGGATTATGAGAAAGAAATAAGAAAAAAGGATCTAAGGGGCTACCCATGTTTTTAGTACCCAGTGAATATTAATACATAACAATAGCAGCAAAAATTGGAAGAGTAGCCCCAGGAGGGTAGGGAGTCAGCCTTTCCTTTGTCTTTTCCTCAATTTCATATATTTAAAAAAAAGTACTCTGAGAAAAATAAAGCAATTTGAAACAAAAATGCCTCCAGATCTCTTAAAATAAAAGGAAGATGGGGCAGCTTTATGTAGTGCACTTCCCAAAAATGGGCTGATTTACCTCAAGAGGCAGGGATTCCAGCCTACATGGGATACATACAGGAAAAAAAATAAGAAAAAGAAAAGAGATTTAAATATAAATAAATGAAAATAACACTTCTCCCTGATTATAAAGGAAATCACATTATTTTTGTAATAATTTGGATGACAAATATTAAGAAAAATCTTTAATTTGCCATTCAAAACATTCTGGTTTGTTACTTTTTATACTTTTTTATGCATATAAACCTTTTAAAAACTAGAATGGTAGTATATAGTCTTTTGTCGCTTACTATATTTTAGGCATATTTCTGTGGCAGTAAGTATATCCTGGTATCATCATTTTTAATAGCTGGATGTATATTAAGTTAATAATCATTGCCACACCAGAGGTGAATTTTCTTATATATACATTTTAATGGACCCGAGCAAGTATTTTTGGACTAAAATCATAGAAGTAGAATTTCTGGAGAAAATAATTTTTGGAGTTTTTAATAGAAATTTTCAAATTATCCTCCAGAAAAAGTGACTCAGGTTGTACTCCCACCAACAAGGACAGAGCTCCAGGTTCCCCCTTCCATTGTCATCTTTCCTGCCTTTATACAGCAAATCTCTTTGTTTTCATGACATTTCTTTGATTTCTAGTGCTTTTGAATGTTTTTCATATGCCTATTGGTCATTTTTATTCTTCTGAGAAGTGCCTGTTTCTCCATTGCCCATTTTCTGTTGAAAATCATTTGTTTTTTCTCAGTAATTTTAAAGATTTCTTTACAGACTAAGGATACAAACCTTTTATCTGTCATTGAGGTTACAAAAACTTTCTCCCAGTAAGTAGTTTGTCATTTTACTTGATTTCCTTTCTTCTTTTCTCTTTTCTTTCTTTTCTTTTCCTTCTTTTCTTTTTTCCTTTCCTTTCCTTTCCTTTGCTTTTGCTAACCAAACTCCAAAGTCACATTTCACTTAATTTTCATCCTGCCAAATTTGAAAATATTTCAACTTAGTGATTTTAGTGTAAACAGGAGCAGGAGAGAATGTATTTAAGTCTCATTCTGTCACCCAGGCTGGGGTGCAGTGCCATAATCATAGCTACTACAGCCTCAAACAGCTGGTCTCAAGCAATTTTCCCACCTCAGCCTGCCAAATAGCTAGGACTACAGGTGTGTGCCACCATGCCCAGCTAATTTTTAAAATTTTTTGTGGAGATGTGAATTTGCTGTGCTGCCCAGGCTAGTCTTGAACTCCTGACTTCAAATAATCCTCCCACCTTGGCTTGCCGAAGTGCTGGGATTACAGGTGTGAACTACTGCTCCTGGCTGACAGTTTAGTTTTGTTTGCTAGTGATGTTCTTGGTATCTTTTCATATTTGAGGCTTTGGTGCTAGTGCTGAAGTATTACACTCACCATCCAAGGTTTACAGGACTTTTGTTTTAATATTGAACAGATGGAACTCTAGTTCTGCATCTTTGCAGGCATACAAAATGTGTCTACCAGGACTCTGCTTTATATCTATGGAAAGCAAGAAGTAGTACAGTAAAACTTTGCCTGGCTAGAGGCTGTGAAAGAATGGAGTATTCTGATTTAATTCTATTAACTTGGAAGTATGAAGGTGAAAAGAATTCAAAACTTACATTTCCTGTTGAATGCAATTTGAAAATACAGCCAATGATTCCACTTTTCTTCTCTAGTAAGTTTGGACATTCCCATCTACTTGGCGTTTTATTATAGAACTGCTAGTTTGCCTGAGACTTACATTGTGAAGATACTTTTTTAAAACTTGAGAGGTAAAAGGGTGTAAATGGTGTTGTATGAGATCAGGCTGGATGAGAACTAACACTTGTAAATATACTTTTTAGACTGAATCTCTGATTGCCACTTGTTTTCTTATTTAACTCATAAAAATAAAACACGTTGATTGGAGGGTGGGAGTAGGAAGGAGATTTATGTGTTTTAATTGCATATCATGGTTTCATATCAAGACAGAACACATGGTATCCCTGGCTTTGGACCTACAGAAGGAAACACATTTTTCTACCTCCTGTATGCCAGAGGTTTTTAAACACCTGGAGGGATTACTACAGCACAGATTGCTGAGCCCTACTCCAGAGTTTCTCTTTCACGAGGTCCAGGGTGAAGCCTGAGAATTTGCACTTATAAAAAGTTCTCAGGTTCTGCTGGTGCTGCTAGTCCAGAGACTACATTTTTGAGAACCACTCTTGTCTACTAACTGTAAATTGTAGAACTCTAGAAAAAAGCTTAGTTTAGTGTGGGAAAAGAAGCTCACAGGTTATGGGGCAAATCGTGAAAGATTCAACCCTTGATCTCAGCCTAGTGTGGAACTCACTGTGTATTGTAACAAGCAATACACAGTGACATAACACAGTTCTTGGTTTTCATAATTGCAAGTCACAGGCAAGTATCAAGTGAGAAATTCAGTTTCATTTGCAAGGCTTAGAGAGGTCAGGTGATTCTAGAAAAATAGACCTTGTGTATACTTTAAACCAGAAAGAGCTTTGAGTGCTGATTAAGTTGAAAGCTTTGTGTTTTTATTTACTTTTGACTATTTTGTTTTATTTTTTTGAGATGGAGTCTCACTGTGTCACCCAGGCTGGAGTGCAGTGGCGTGAGCTTGGCTCACAGCAACTTCCACCTCACAGGTTCAAGTTATTCTCCTGCCTCAGCCTCCTGAATAGCTGGGATTACAGGTACCCACCACCACACCTGGCTAGCTTTTGTATTTTTAGTAGAGATGGGGTTTCACCATGTTGGCCAGGCTGGTCTTGAACTCCTGACCTAAGGTTATCCACCTGCCTAGGCCTCCCAAAATGTTGGGATTACAAGTGTGGGCCACCACACCCAGCCCAAAAGCTTTGTGTTTTTAACATATTAGACATGTTTCTTGTTTTTTAAAAAAACTTAATTATGTAGGAGAATAAAAGAAATGTTTTTCCAAAAAAGAGAAATCATTGTGATTATTTTACCTTATTGGAATGTTGGATAATATAGTCCACTTCATTAATCATCAAACATGCTATGGATTTTCCATTTTTATAGGATTTGTCTCAATTGAGGTAATACTGATAATTCTTGTACTCCATCTGAAGATGAAAAATGTAGGCTAAAATCATAGACCATACATAGAAGCTGGATAATGAAGAGAGTTCTGGAGGAACATGTAGACACACACACACTGACACACATATATTTAGAGTATAAACATATATATTTTTAAAAATTTATTTTTAACGTTTTAAAGCAAAAAGCCAGCACCCACCCCCCTCCAGGAGTAGACAGGCCCCGCCCCTCTCCCCAAGTGGGCGGGGACAGCAGTTGTGTGGGCAGCTTTCCTTGTGATGCCACAGGTTCCTCTGGACACACTGCTCCCTGGCCACGCCTCCTTTCCCTTTCATCTTTCTCATTGACCAATGGGCTTGGAGAATTAAAGCCACGCCCCCATTCTGCATTCTAGTGGGGCCCTGGTTACGCCTCCTCTGGCTCAGTCACACAGCTGCCTGGTAGGTGACTGGAGGTGTTCGCTGATGTGGCCCCAACCCTGCCTCCCTTCCCACCCCATGATGTTAGAAGAGACTCGACAGAGTCAATTGGCAGCAGCCAAGAAAAAGGTAAGACACAACAGGTCATGGCCCCACAACCTAGCCAGAGATACCCTCCAATGACAAGACCACTGCCAGAGTACATACCACTCCTGAGGCACACTGGGCTGGGCCCCCTAACCCTGGCACCTCTGGGCTCCCCACACCAAAGTCTCATCGGTCAGCCCTGCCCCCTCAGCAAGCAGCTCAGCCTCTGCCCTCGCCAGTCACTCCATGGTGACTTTTGGGAAGTGACTCCTGGGGCTCCCTGCTCTATGCTCACCCCTCACGTCCTGCTGCCCCAAACCCAACCTCCCTGGGTTCTTTGGGCTCAGCTGTCGGAGGACCTGGGTCCCCCAGCCCCAGCCCCCCACCATCGCGTCATCCCCGGGTGACTTTGGGCTGGTGACTCCTGGGGTTTCCTGCTGCAGACTGTACTCTCCCCTCCTGCTGACCCAAGCCTGACCTCCCTGGGCTCTTTGGACTGGCATCTCCAAGGACCTAGGCACCAGCCCTACGTCCCATTCCCCCATTATGGATCAGCAACTCAGCCATTGCACTGATGTGGTTCCCCCCACCCCCAGGAGGAGTGGAATGTAGTGATGTCACAGTCCCCCTAGGAACTGTCATTACTGCTGCAAGACTGGACTTTCATCTTACAACCCAGTCCCCTAAGCATTCTCGCCCCATTTCTGCTTCCTCTGGCCACAGCACAAATTTCCACCTGGAAGGGGAATGGGGACTATGGGACTTAGGAGCAACAGGTTTCAGGTCACCTTACTCCCTTCGCATAGACATTGACTTTGTGAAAAGCCTACACTTCCCCTGTGAGATTAAACGTTGACAGTATCTCTGGGTGGCAATGGGAGAATGGGTTTGGTTTGGTTTTCTCCCAGCCTTCTACTCTCCAGAGAGACTTTAACATATTTTTCTGAGTTCTCCACCTCATATTCTAATTCTCCACAGTTCTGGGACCAGACTGCCCTTCAGTCAGTGGTCTCTGAAGTGAGATTTGCTCATCTTCTGTGGAATAGATCTTGGGAAACTGAACTTGACAGCTTGAGTCTTCCTCATATCATCTCAACTTGGGGTACTTTGAGTGCCACAGGATAAATGTGGGAGATCTTTCTGAAGCATCAGTTTCCCTTGATTCTCTTGAGAGAGAAAAAACGTTAATGTACTTAGGGATGACAGTCACATACGTTTCTAAGAGTATACCAGACTTCTCTCTGAAATGAGACTTGGGTTGTCCTCTTTCTGATCAATTCCCAGATTTAACAAAAAAGCTGCCTTCTGCCATGAGGACACATGCATATAAAAGTTTGAAGGGTTCTGGTGCACTTCTTCACACTAACAGACATGTGAGGATGTATGACTCCAAACCACACAGTGTGCAGTTCCTGCCTACTTAATGTTTAGTTTTCTACCTTTGCCTCTGATTTTGGTCTCTGGCAGCTGCTGATTCATGGGAAAACCCCAGAGCTTGGAGTCAGAAGACTGAGTTTAAGTCCCATTATTGCCCACCCTCCCTTTTTTTTAGCCATAATATCCATCCCTCTCAATCAGTAAGTGATTGTGAAAACACCTTGTACAGTTGTTGGTGGCATTAAATCAGATGGTGTATAAGAGTATTTTGAAAAACTGTAAAGGGTATTGTG